>NC_090931.1:1416436940-1416746494 GCF_040938575.1 Ambystoma mexicanum | reverse complement strand
GGCATGGCCATTTGGCCATGCACCCAAGACTTTATGCACTGGTACCAACCACCGCAGCATATCACATTCATATTTGCTTATAACTTTGGGTGAAAAACAAATGTATGGTTCTCTGTCAAGTTGAATGTGTCCTAAGAACACTTGCGGTGTCATGAAATGTTCGCAAATAAACAAGATGGTGGTGTTCTGAAGAAGCTTCTAAGAACACTCCCGGTGTCCTGGAATGTTCGTAGGGGGTGTCCTGAGGACGCTGTCCGTATTGTTCTCTGTCAAGTTGAATGTTTCCTAAGAACACTTGCGGTGTCCTGAAATGTTCGCAAATAAAAAAGATGGTGGTGTTCTGAAGACGCTTCTAAGAACACTCGTGGTGTCCGGGGAGTGTTCGTAGGGGGTGTCCTGAGGACGCTGTCCGTATTGTTCTCTGTCAAGTTGAATGTGTTCTAAGAACACCCGCGGTGTCCTGAAATGTTCGCAAATAAACAAAATGGGGGTGTTCTGAAGACGTTTTTGAGAACACTCCCGGTGTCCTGGAATGTTCGTAGGCGGTGTCCTTAGGACGCTGTCCATATTGTTCGTTGTTAAATTGAAAGTGTTCTAAGAACTATCACGTTGTTCTGAAATGTTCGTAGGGGGTGTCCTGAAAACGGTGTCTGTATTGTTCGCTGGCAAGTTCAAAGTGTTCTAAAAACACTCACATTGTTCGCGGACATTAAAAGTTTCCCATAGATCATAGTTGAAATGTTTGACTCTATGAATGTGATATGCTGCAGTGGTTATTGCCAGGGCATAGAGTCTTGGGTGCATGGCCATCTGGCCATGCACCCAAGACTCTATGCCCTGGCAACAACCACCACAGCATATCACATTCATATTTGCTTATAACTTTGGGTGAAAAACAAATGTATGGTTCTCTGTCAAGTTGAATGTGTCCTAAGAACACCTGCGGTGTCCTGAAATGTTCGCAAATAAACAAAATGGGGGTGTTCTGAAGATGCTTCTAAGAACACTCGCGGTGTCCGGGGAGTGTTCGTAGGGGGTGTCCTGAGGACGCTGTCCGTATTGTTCTCTGTCAAGTTGAATGTGTCCTAAGAACACTCGCGATGTCCTGAAATGTTCGCAAATAAACAAGATGGTGGTGTTCTGAAGACGCTTCTAAGAACACTCACGGTGTCCTGGAATGTTCGTAGGGGGTGTCCTGAGGACGCTGTCCGTATTGTTCTCTGTCAAGTTGAATGTGTTCTAAGAACACCCACGGTGTCCTGAAATGTTCGCAAATAAACAAAATGGGGGTGTTCTGAAGACGCTTCTAAGAACACTCGCGGTGTCCGGGGAGTGTTCGTAGGGGATGTCCTGAGGACGCTGTCCGTATTGTTCTCTGTCAAGTTGAATGTGTCCTAAGAACACTCGCAGTGTCCTGAAATGTTCGCAAATAAACAAAATGGGGGTGTTCTGAAGAAGCTTCTAAGAACACTCGCGGTGTCTGGGGAGTGTTCGTAGGGGGTGTCCTGAGGACGCTGTCCGTATTGTTCTCTGTCAAGTTGAATGTGTTCTAAGAACACCCACGGTGTCCTGAAATGTTCGCAAATAAACAAAATGGGGGTGTTCTGAAGACGCTTCTAAAAACACTCGCGGTGTCCGGGGAGTGTTCGTAGGGGGTGTCCTGAGGACGTTGTCCGTTTTGTTCTCTGTCAAGTTGAATGTGTCCTAAGAACACTTGCGGTGTCCTGAAATGTTCGCAAATAAACAAGATGGTGGTGTTCTGAAGATGCTTCTAAGAACACTCGCGTGTCCGGGGAGTGTTCGTAGGGGGTGTCCTGAGGACGCTGTCCGTTTTGTTCTCTGTCAAGTTGAATGTGTCCTAAGAACACTCGCGGAGTCCTGAAATGTTCGCAAATAAACAAAATGGGGGTGTTCTGAAGACGCATCTAAGAACACTCGCTGTGTCCGGGGAGTGTTCGTAGGGGGTGTCCTGAGGACGCTGTCTGTATTGTTCTCTGTCAAGTTGAATGTGTCCTAAGAACACTCGCAGTGTCCTGAAATGTTCGCAAATAAACAAGATGGTGGTGTTCTGAAGACGCTTCTAAGAACACTCCCGGTGTCCTGGAATGTTCGTAGGGGGTGTCCTGAGGACGCTGTCCGTATTGTTCTCTGTCAAGTTGAATGTGTTCTAAGAAAACCCACAGTGTCCTGAAATGTTTGCAAATATACAAAATGGGGGTGTTCTGAAGACGCTTCTAAGAACACTTGCGGTGTCCGGGGAGTGTTCGTAGTGGGTGTCCTGAGGACGCTGTCCGTATTGTTCTCTGTCAAGTTGAATGTGTCCTAAGAACACTCGCGGTGTCCTGAAATGTTCGCAAATAAACAAGATGGTGGTGTTCTGGAGAAGCTTCTAAGAACACTCCGGGTGTCCTGGAATGTTCGTAGGGGGTGTCCCGAGGACGCTGTCCGTATTGTTCTCTGTCAAGTTGGATGTGTCCTAAGAACACTCGCGATGTCCTGAAATGTTCACAAATAAACAATATGGTGGTGTTCTGAAGACGCTTCTAAGAACACTCACGGTGACCTGGAATGTTCATAGGGGGTGTCCTGAGGACGCTGTCCGTATTGTTCTCTGTCAAGTTGAATGTGTTCTAAGAACACCCACGGTGTCCTGAAATGTTCGCAAATAAACAAAATGGGGGTGTTCTGAAGACGCTTCTAAGAACACTTGCGGTGTCCGGGGAGTTTTCGTAGGGGGTGTCCTGAGGACGCTGTCCGTATTGTTCTCTGTCAAGTTGAATGTGTCCTAAGAACACTCGCAGTGTCCTGAAATGTTCGCAAATAAACAAAATGGGGGTGTTCTGAAGACGCTTCTAAGAACACTCGCGGTGTCCGGGGAGTGTTTGTAGGGGGTGTCCTGAGGACGCTGTCCGTATTGTTCTCTGTCAAGTTGAATGTGTTCTAAGAACACCCACGGTGTCCTGAAATGTTCGCAAATAAACAAAATGGGGGTGTTCTGAAGACGCTTCTAAGAACACTCGCGGTGTCCTGGGAGTGTTCCTAGGGGGTGCCCTGAGGACGTTGTCCGTTTTGTTCTCTGTCAAGTTGAATGTGTCCTAAGAACACTCGCGGTGTCCTGAAATGTTCGCAAATAAACAAGATGGTGGTGTTCTGAAGACGCTTCTAAGAACACTCGCGTGTCCGGGGAGTGTTCGCAGGGGGTGTCCTGAGGACGCTGTCCGTTTTGTTTTCTGTCAAGTTGAATGTGTCCTAAGAACACTCGCAGTGTCCTGAAATGTTCGCAAATAAACAAAATGGGGGTGTTCTGAAGACACTTCTAAGAACACTCGCTGTGTCCGGGGAGTGTTCGTAGGGGGTGTCCTGAGGACGCTGTCCGTATTGTTCTCTGTCAAGTTGAATGTGTCCTAAGAACACTCGCGATGTCCTGAAATGTTCGCAAATAAAAAAGATGGTGGTGTTCTGAAGACGCTTCTAAGAACACTCACGGTGTCCTGGAATGTTCGTAGGGGGTGTCCTGAGGACGCTGTCCGTATTGTTCTCTGTCAAGTTGAATGTGTTCTAAGAACACCCACGGTGTCCTGAAATGTTCGCAAATAAACAAAATGGGGGTGTTCTGAAGACGCTTCTAAGAACACTCGCGGTGTCCGGGGAGTGTTTGTAGGGGGTGTCCTGAGGACGCTGTCCGTATTGTTCTCTGTCAAGTTGAATGTGTCCTAAGAACACTCGCAGTGTCCTGAAATGTTCGCAAATAAACAAAATGGGGGTGTTCTGAAGACGCTTCTAAGAACACTCGCGGTGTCCGGGGAGTGTTCGTAGGGGGTGTCCTGAGGACGCTGTCCGTATTGTTCTCTGTCAAGTTGAATGTGTTCTAAGAACACCCACGGTGTCCTGAAATGTTCGCAAATAAACAAAATGGGGGTGTTCTGAAGACGCTTCTAAGAACACTCGCGGTGTCCGGGGAGTGTTCGTAGGGGGTGTCCTGAGGACGTTGTCCGTTTTGTTCTCTGTCAAGTTGAATGTGTCCTAAGAACACTCGCGGTGTCCTGAAATGTTCGCAAATAAACAAGATGGTGGTGTTCTGAAGACGCTTCTAAGAACACTCGCGTGTCCGGGGAGTGTTTGCAGGGGGTGTCCTGAGGACGCTGTCCGTTTTGTTTTCTGTCAAGTTGAATGTGTCCTAAGAACACTCGCAGTGTCCTGAAATGTTCGCAAATAAACAAAATGGGGGTGTTCTGAAGACGCTTCTAAGAACACTCGCTGTGTCCGGGGAGTGTTCGTAGGGGGTGTCCTGAGGACGCTGTCCGTATTGTTCTCTGTCAATTTGAATGTGTCCTAAGAACACTCGCGGTGTCCTGAAATGTTCGCAAATAAACAAGATGGTGGTGTTCTGAAGACGCTTCTAAGAACACTCCCGGTGTCCTGGAATGTTCGTAGGGGGTGTCCTGAGGACGCTGTCCGTATTGTTCTCTGTCCAGTTGAATGGGTTCTAAGAACACCCACGGTGTCCTGAAATATTCACAAATATGCAAAATTGGGGTGTTCTGAAGACGCTTCTAAGAACACTTGCGGTGTCCGGGTAGTGTTCGTAGGGGGTGTCCTGAGGACGCTGTCCGTATTGTTCTCTGTCAAGTTGAATGTGTCCTAAGAACACTCGCGGTGTCCTGAAATGTTCGCAAATAAACAAGATGGTGGTGTTCTGAAGACGCTTCTAAGAACACTTGCGGTGTCCGGGGAGTGTTCGTAGGGGGTGTCCTGAGGACGCTGTCCGTATTGTTCTCTGTCAAGTTGAATGTGTTCTAAGAACACCCGCGGTGTCCTGAAATGTTCGCAAATAAACAAAATGGGGGTGTTCTGAAGACGTTTTTGAGAACACTCCCGGTGTCCTGGAATGTTCGTAGGCGGTGTCCTTAGGACGCTGTCCGTATTGTTCGCTGGCAAGTTCAAAGTGTTCTAAAAACACTCACATTGTTCGCGGACATTAAAAGTTTCCCATAGATCATAGTTGAAATGTTTGACTCTATGGATGTGATATGCTGCGGTGGTTGTTGCCAGGGCATAGAGTCTTGGGGGCATGGCCATTTGGCCATGCACCCAAGACTGTATGCCCTGGCAACAACCACCGCAGCATATCACATTCATATTTGCTTATAACTTTGGGTGAAAAACAAATGTATGGTTCTCTGTCAAGTTGAATGTGTCCTAAGAACACTCGCGGTGTCCTGAAATGTTCGCAAATAAACAAGATGGTGGTGTTCTGAAGAAGCTTCTAAGAACACTCCCGGTGTCCTGGAATGTTCGTAGGGGGTGTCCTGAGGACGCTGTCCGTATTGTTCTCTGTCAAGTTGAATGTTTCCTAAGAACACTTGTGGTGTCCTGAAATGTTCGCAAATAAACAAGATGGTGGTGTTCTGAAGACGCTTCTAAGATCACTCGCGGTGTCAGGGGAGTGTTCGTAGGGGTGTCCTGAGGACGCTGTCCGTATTGTTCTCTGTCAAGTTGAATGTGTCCTAAGAACACTCGCGGTGTCCTGAAATTTTCGCAAATAAACAAGATGGTGGTGTTCTGAAGAAGCTTCTACGAACACTCCCGGTGTCCTGGAATGTTCGTAGGGGGTGTCCTGAGGACGCTGTCCGTATTGTTCTCTGTCAAGTTGAATGTTTCCTAAGAACACTCGTGGTGTCCTGAAATGTTCGCAAATAAACAAGATGGTGGTGTTCTGAAGACGCTTCTAAGAACACTCGCGGTGTCCGGGGAGTGTTCGTAGGGGGTGTCCTGAGGACGCTGTCCGTATTGTTCTCTGTCAAGTTGAATGTGTTCTAAGATCACCTGCGGTGTCCTGAAATGTTCGCAAATAAACAAAATGGGGGTGTTCTGAAGACGTTTTTGAGAACACTCCTGGTGTCCTGGAATGTTCGTAGGGGGTGTCCTTAGGACGCTGTCCGTATAGTTCGTTGTTAAGTTGAAAGTGTTCTAAGAACTATCGCGTTGTTCTGAAATGTTCGTAGGCGGTGTCCTGAAAACGGTGTCCGTATTGTTCGCTGGCAAGTTCAAAGTGTTCTAAGAACACTCACATTGTTCGCGGACATTAAAAGTTTCCCATAGATCATAGTTGAAATGTTTGACTCTATGGATGTGATATGCTGCGGTGGTTGTTGCCAGGGCATAGAGTCTTGGGGCCATGGCCATGCACCCAAGACTCTATGCCCTGGCAACAACCACCGCAGCATATCACTTTAATATTTGCTTATAACTTTGGGTGAAAAACAAATGTATAAGGAAAAAAGTTATTAGATACTATGGATGTGATATGCTGCTATGGTTGTCCTTATTATTGTATACTTACTGTTTGGTCTAGTAATGGGAGTCCATGTTTTTCTTCTTCATTTCTGTGATAAAAGAAAAAAGCATGTTAGTATTAGTATTTTGTAATGACTTATTACATTGTATAAGCAATATACTTTTATTTTTTTTTCGATCCTCATATTTAGTAGAGTACAAATCAGAGTACTGTGCAATTTGCTCAGTTTCTGTATTTGTTGCTAAAATCATTGGGTCTGTGGGAGAAAAAAAAATCCATGTTGGATTAAAAAAAAAAACTTTTTCTGTTATGCTACAGTTTATTTGTTTGTTTGTTTTCAGTGGCTAATGCTTTATACTTTGCTTTGTTGTATTTTTTTTGGAGCAGTAACAGATTCTTCATTTGTTTTGATATTATAAAATTTTGGAGCAGTTAGATACCAATTGGCGTATTCTAACTGTGTATTTTTTGGTCTAATTTAGTGGTATTCATTTATCTGATTAGTTGTTGTAGAATCTTTGAGCAGTTAGATAGCTTTTGGAGTATTCTAACAGTTTATATTTTTTTTAACACAAATTTACTTAAAGGTTTAAATACAGTTTATTTATCAAATTTTGGTTTTAAGAACATCAAATAAGCATTTGTAAGATTTCCTGGTAATCTCTGCTTTAGAGTAATGGTACTATCATTACATTCAAACCATCCACATTTCTTTTTTATATATGCCGTGTAGTGCCCTGAATCGGTTGTGGCTCCTGCGTGGCAGATTATACCTATTGTTGTGAAGGTTTTCTTACCAAGTGATATTTGACTATGTGTGAATCCAGTCAGCTTGCAGTTGTTTTTGGTACCATCTGCATTGTAACGTAGAATCATTAGTATTGCATATTTACTATGTGTTTGTGAGGTAATTATGTTGGAAGCCAATGTATCTTCTTGTGGTATATTCCATTTCATAACATATTGTATTTAAATGAATGGTTAGCGTGTTACATATATGGGTTACATTTCTTATGTATTACTATATATAATGTGTTTGTGTGCTGCTTTTTGAATTTGTTAAATGTTCCTATATTATGATATAACAATCAAACATACCCCGCCCCCCCACCCCACAGTTTTTAGGTAGTGGTACTGTTCTCCGAACATGTCCGCGAACATTAAATAAGTTCCCGGACATCAAGTTCATAAGAAGAGATCTAGTCAGTTCCATATGACATGTATATAAAGTCAAAGTCATTATTGTTAAGTCGTGCTACTAAAAAACTATGAAATTCAGTGAAAAAACTTTGTTAAAGGGACGTTATGGTTAAGTTGCGCTACTAAAAACCTATGAAATTCAGTGAAAAAAACTTTGTTAAAGGGACGTTATGGTTAAGTTGCGCTACTAAAAACCTATGAAATTCAGTGAAAAAACTTTGTTAAAGGGACGTTATGGTTCCAAGTAAAACCGAAAAACCCTTGAAATTCACCAGTTATGGTAAGCTAAGCAACCATAACTCGCGCCACCACCGTGCACTGCTAAGACTAACACCCAGGACATCAAAGATGACATCACAAATGTCATTGATGACATCACTGATGACATCACATGTGTATGTACTTCTCATGAAATATGTGTAGAAGGGATTCTTATTATGTTGTGAAAAAAGAGTCAAGAATCATTGCAAGAAATATACCCTAATAAGTGCATTGAACGATGCATTGATATAAATAGCATCCTATTATGGGGTTCTATCTAGTATACTAAGCTACTCATACAGAAACATAACATTGTGTGCAGCGTACAAGATGAAGGTATGATATTCATAATGTTAATATGGTGAATAATGAAATGATAATTGTTTTCTTAATAGATTTTTGTGTACTGTGAAATATGTAATAAGTAGATAATAAAACCCATGTATTACATAATTGCATTACTATAGGCAAAACACAAAGACACAAGAACACATACCAATATGGGTATATACATGGAAAGTGAAGTTAGCAAAAAAGCACAAGTAGTAGCAGAAACAATTCATAACTTAACTGATTAGTTTCATGCAAATAAATGATTGCTCTGTTTCAAAGCTGCTATTTACCCTATGCATATGTATCACTTGATGTGATTGGACCCTAAGGAAAGTAGTGTGAGTACAATGTATACAAATATGACCATATACAGGGAAAGTACAGCCATAAAAAAAAAAAAAAACAGAACTATCAGAAAGTGCTCATAAGTCTAGTGATTATCTTTATGCACAAAAAGGATTGCTGTCTTTCAAGCTTGTGTTTTCCCATATGTATATGTTTCATATGATGTGACTGTACTCTAAGGGAATTACTGTAAGAACCTACTAGAAGGATATGTCTACAAATAAAATGAAATTCTTAGTTTCTGACTGTTACTGAAGAAAACCATGTGGCCGAGATATGTCAGCAAAAGAAAAAATAGTGAGCCAGACATGTGATGTCATCAGTGATGTCATCAATGACATTTGAGATGTCATCTTTGATGTCCTGGGTGTTAGTCTTAGCAGTGCACGGTGGTGGCGCGAGTTATGGTTGCTTAGCTTACCATAACTGGTGAATTTCAAGGGTTTTTCGGTTTTACTTGGAACCATAACGTCCCTTTAACAAAGTTTTTTCACTGAATTTCATAGGTTTTTAGTAGCGCAACTTAACCATAACGTCCCTTTAACAACGTTTTTTTCACTGAATATATATATATATATTCATTACTTACAAAAATAAAACTTTGTTGAGGGGATGTTATGGTTAAGTTGCCCTAACAAAATACTGTACACTTCACTAAAAAAAAACCTTTCCTCCTCCCCTTTATGCTTGAAATTAAAACCGAAAACCCCCTGAAATTCACCAGTTATGGTAAAGTAAGCCCCCAACTCTGCCAGCACCCCTGTGCACTGCTAACACTAACACCCAGACCATGAAAGATGTCATCTCAAATGTGAATGCTGACATCAATGACAACATCACTTGTTTAGCCCCTTTCTTTTCCTTCTCTGCCATACATATATATGTGCATTCAGTAAAAAAATGTCACTAAAGGAATGTTATACTTCACAGTGCAACCAAACACCACTGAAAATTCCCCCATTATATTAAACTAAGCAACCATAACTCGCACCATCTACGTGCATTTCTAAGACTAACACCCAAGACATCAAAGATGACATCACAAATATCATTGATGGCATCACAGATGACATCACATGTGAAAATAATATGCCTAAAAAGTCCCTGCCTACAAGGGGTTATTTCTATTATGTTGGCAGCAAGATGTCAGGGGTGATTGTGTAATGTTACACATGTAATAACTAGCTCACAAATGTACACTTAATACACACTTGTGCTAAAACAAACAATACATATGCCGACCCAATGCATCTAACTGAGCGGCATATACAGGGAAACTGAAGTAGGGTAGAAAGAACTAGCAGCATCCCACAGTTTATTTTCCTGTATACAAATTAATGTGTGTTTGAGGCCTGCCATTGCCCCATGCATGTGCATCATGAGCTGACAACAGACCCTAAGGTAAGTACTTTAAGAACACACGACAAGGGTAACAGTTTGGTATACAACACCTTTTCAATTTTCATATTGTGCTGGTCAGTGAATGAAACCACCTAGCCTACATTTTGCAATGCACCAAAATAAGTGAAGCACACATGTGATGTCATCAGTGATGTCATCAATGATATTTGTGATGTCATCTTTGATGTCCTGGGTGTTAGTCTTAGCAATGCACGTAGATGGTGCGAGTTATGGTGTCAAAAGAGAAATTATATCGTGCCTCCTATTGCAATAAATATAGTTTTATTGGCCTACGCCAAGCTGCTCGAAAGTCGCTTGCGAAGGAATCCGTGTTGCAAGGTCCTGACCTTAAATCAATGTAAGCTGCCATTTTAGGCCAGTCTGCCATTTTAGAATATGCTTTATAAAAGGCACCCTGTGAGTTAAAAGGGTGGACAATCTCATTCCAAAATACAACATGGCCGTCTAATGTGTAACTCGCCTGCAGGCCACTTGTCGAGGTCGTGAACTGAGACCTTGTCCTTCGTTGACCTGTGTGTAAAAGGATTACTTGTGCAATGAAACTAAACCACGAGCATATGTTGAAACAATGTATTCAAATACTGAACATAGAACACTTGTTTAACTACATTGTATTAATTTTTGAGAAGGCCTGCATGGAAAATCCTAGAATACACAGTTGCTGTATAGGCTTGTTGATACATGTATTAAAAGCGAACCAGTTATATGCGGTTATTCGAGGCTTGGCACGAACCCTAGATCAGTGATCTATTAAGTGGAATATTAACCTGAAGTGGGGCTGAACATCGTGCCCACCAAGTGTATACAAAGCTAATGCATTCTATTGTACAACGTCGCTCACTGAACACATTGAACCATGCTGGAGTTCGTTGTGTTGTACTGAGGGCCGATAGCTGATTTTGCTCTGTTTTTGTAACTAGATTCAGTATAAAATAAAGTACTTTGTATGTTCCTTTGTAACCCGTGTTCGGTGTATTTCCTTTTGGGATACTCAGCCTCGATATTTTGATTCTGTTTTCACAGTTGGTGCCCGAATAGGGACCCTCAAGATTGATGCCGGATTGTTGAAGGTTGACGCAGGCTATCGGACCGGGATCGGACGGTGTGACAAAGGGGGGCCCCACTGAACGAGACGCGACACCTCAGCAGCGCTGCACGACCCGATCCCTGGACGATTAGCTTGTGGTCTGAGATGGCATCTTGACGAGGGTCCACTTATCATGGCGGGCAGATTCGCTGAAATCACCATACACGAGGTAAGATTAGTTAGGTAAGATTCTTTGAAATCCGATCGGACCTCCTTAGGTTTGTTCAGGTGAGTCGTGACCCGACTCTTAATTCAACCCTGAAAATTTGAATTTGGCGCATTGTATCTGCAGACACAATTATCGACCAGGTAATACCAATAATTTGATATGCCTGGGAAAATGTCTACCTGCTTCAGGGGATTGTTCCGCAGCAATAGACTATCTTTGGAATTTAGCCGTCCGGAACCACAGGAGGGGTCGCCGGCATGTACTATGTACTGTAAGCATGGCATTGGAAGTATAGTATTTAATGACATTTGGCACAGACAAACCAGACATGCCTCCGAACCTCAGTGGCCAATCAATGGTAGTTTCGAAATCCCTCGTATTGAGTATTTAGAGTCAATTCTATTAAAGAAAAAGGCTAGACCTGCAGCATTTGATGTTTTGCAGAATTGGAAAAAAGAAGTGTTGCAACAACTTAAAAGTAGAGAGAAGCATGCGCGCGGTCATAAGACGAACGCCGAAAAAGCATTATTGTATGACCAAGACAAACATTGTGAATCGACTAGAAATATGGACAGGGCTTTCTCACTTGGAATTCAAAAAATATATCCGTCCAAAGACCTCCATGCTTCTGATGAATTTATAGATAAATTGTTAAATGAACGAAGAAGGCCTGGTGCCTCTGCGCCACCTCCGTATGTTCCTCTTCCTGTTGCTTTGCCTCTTCCTCCTGTTATTCCTGCTCTACCTGCTGTTGTTCCCATTGTTCCTGCTCCTCCTAATGTTCCCCTTCCTCCAGCTCCTCCACGTCTTCTTATCGCACCAGTTACAGTACCTACATTGAATGTGCCTGCTCCCTCTCTTCCAAGTGGTCCTGAGCCACTTGTAATCGATCGAGGTACAGGGTCAAAGGTTGTCACTCGCAATACTGTACCACCGGAGAAGAAACATGAGTTAATTGCATGGGCTAAGCATTGTATGGAGAAGGATGATCAAGCTAGTGTTTTTGCCACACTTTGTAATATGGATAATTTTCCTGAGAAAAATGTTTTTATTGAAGCTTTAGGGATTCAGTTATGTATAATGTGGAGAAAATTAAATAATGCGGATCTCCCGCAAGGGTTAAGGGATCTAAATACTCTAGCGTTTTCTAGAGACACTGTGGAGAAGGTAAATGAGCATGTCGAGAGGTTATTTGGGTATAGAAAGGAGTTAGAAAAGTTACAGAATGAGGATGACGAGGACGAAAGTATGTATGTACAGAAACGGTCCCTTCCTTGTCATAAATCAATATCTGAGGAAGCATGAATTTGCACGAAGGACGCACTTAGATGGATTTCGGATATGTCGACAGTTGAAGTATATGATACGTATAGACAGTATACGCCAGAAATGCAGAGGAAAGTGATACAGGTAATGATAGAGTACCTACAGGATGAGTGTGTAAATAGAAAGATTAGTTGTCCCACAGAGTTATTGAGTATTTACAAGAGAGCTTTTTCACATGACACTTCTTCGGCTGCTTTAGCGCTCGATTTGGCTTTGTTGCTTAGTAAGCATTCGGAGTCACCGACTTCTTATTTGCCTATGAGAGAGGTTCCTCCGACATTTGTCCGGAAGGTTGAGGTTGCGGCCGATGCTGCACAGGGTATAGTTGCTGTGAACATTCCTACACATTATGTATCGCAGTTCGTTCACGTCCCGTTCTCAAGACAGGAAGTGAATACTATTAGGCAATCCATTCCTGATATTAGGAAAAATCCGACATGATTCTATAAAGAAATAGAGTTCATCTTGCAATCCTCACTATTCACCTTAGGCGATATTGATTTGTTATTCCCTGTACTCCTGCCTGTAGATTTGTGGAAACAAGTTAGACTATTGATGACGTACCAGGGTTGGGAGATACATGGGTGAATATAAATAGACTCGATGGAGAAAGGCCAGCTGGTGAAAGACCTCCTCAGGTGATACTAACTTTGCCTGAAATTAAAATTAAAAACTATAATTCCAGAGAAAAGAATTATATGGGACAAATTTATGGCCTGTGTCCAAGGAAAGTCTGAGGGTGCTACCGAATTCTTTAATCGGTTCGAACAGGTATTCTCTGATTTCAGTGGGCAAGACCTAGGCACAGAGTCTGGGGAAAGGTTGTTCGTGGACACATTTGTGCGTGGATTGCTGCCTGACATCCAGTCAAAAAGTATGTCTTCTTAGAGCGCTTGGCAGGCGAAATCACAATCAGAAGTACTGCACATGGCTCAGTACTACGTGAACCGTGTCAATAATGAAAGAAATAGGGTTGAAAAATGAAAAGGCGACTTGAAAACTAAAGTGCTATTGCAGCAAATTGTTAGAGGCCCCAGAGAGGGTAGTTCTCAGGTTAGAGGTCAGTATGTCCCGCAGTGGAATGTGCCCTTGGGTCCTGTGAACATTAACCAGTGCGCTTATTGTCGTCAAGAGGGTCATTGGCGAGCACAGTGCCCCGTCCTTCAACAAAGGTCAAATAATACATTTGGAAATATGGGTAGACGATCCAGAGGTCGCCCGGGTGTAGGGGGCCCTGGTAGAGGTCAGTTTGCACAGGACCCTCAGCAACCTTTCTCTCAGGATAATCAGATTTCAAGTGTGGACATCAGGAACATATTTGATCATCCTTCCGCTGCATATTTATATGAAGAGCTTCCTTTTGATGATATTCTGTTTCGTTAGGATTGCCCGAAGCAGGGTTTGGAACCTACACCTATTCCCGTCAATCAGAAAGGTCCCTACATTGAAATGGTGGTGGGAAATAGGAAACATCAGTTTTTGATAGACACTGGAGCACAGAAGTGTTCCATTGATCATTCACGGGTTCCAAACATTCCACTATCAGGGCAAACCAATGTTTCTGTAGGGTTTTCTGGCACACAAGTTGTTTGTCCAGTTTCTTCGCTGGTACCTATTTCTTTGGGTCCCTTTACGGACCATTGTCCATTTCTGTTGACTTCGAATTGTGGAGAGAACTTGCTGGGGTTAATCTGTTAAAAGAATTGAATGCAGTGATTTATTGTTCTTCTGATGGAGTACGCTTGACGATTTCACCACAGCAATTTTCTGTCTCGCAATTCTTGACTAGACCTTTGCCTCCAGAATTCATTAATGTACCAGAGAGCTTGTGGGCTGTCGATGACAATGATGTCAGTGTTTTACAGATTGAACCTGTCAAGATAGTTTTGAAACATGGAATTGAGCTGCCACGCATTCCTCAGTATAAGATTTCAGTTGAGGGCGAGCAAGCTTTGAAATGCATTGTTTCTGATTTTGTGCATCGCGGGGTGATTGAAGAAATTTCAGGAAGTTTGTGTAATAGTCCGATTTTACCCGTGTACAAGAAAGGCGATAATGCAATTCCATTCTGTTTCATAATTGATTTACGTGCCATTAATAAAGTTGTGGCTCCACAATTTCCAATTGTGCCTGATGTAACGACAATCCTAACCATGATTCCAGCAACAGCTACTTAATTTAGTGTGGTAGATCTAAAGAATGCTTTCTTTATTATTCCTATACACAAGGATAGTAGATACCTGTTCGCGTTCACCTTAGGGGGACGCTCGTTCACATTTACTCGTGCACCTCAAGGGTACACAGAGAGTCCTAGCACTTATAGTAGGGCTTTGAAAGAACAACTTGATACCCTTGAATTGCCCCCTACCTGTACATTGCTTCAGTACGTTGATGACTTGCTTTTAGCAGCTGACTCTGATAGTGCCTTTAAGGAGGGCACTGTGTTATTGCTTATCCATCTAGCTAAGCATGGTCACAAAGCTTCGCTTAAAAAATGTCAATATTGTTGTCAGGAGGTCGCCTATTTAGGCTATCTCCTGTCAAAGGAGGGAAGAAGATTGACACCTGAAAGAATAAAACATATTTCTGGCATGTCTGTCCCAAAAACACAGAATGAAGTTAGAGCCTTGTTAGGTATGGCTTCTTACTGTAGGTTGTGGATCCCGAATGTTTCACTAGTGATCAAACCAATGTTGGCTTTGACGAAGAAGGGCATTTCTTCGTCATTGCCATGGAACATGGAACACCAGCAATCGTTTGACTTGCTTAAGACTGCATTATGCTCTGCACCAGTTTTGGGCACACCAAACTATGAAAAGGCCTTTGTGTTGTTTGTGCATGAATGTGATGGATGTGCTTTGGCTGTATTAACACGGGAACATGTAGGGAAGAATAGGCCATACGGTTACTTTTCTTCCGCCCTTGATCCTGTAGCATGCGCTTTGCCAACATGTTTGCGAGCTGTCGCTGCTGCTGCTGCATCTGTAAAACAGAGTGAGGGAATGGTCCTAGGCCATGATCTAACCCTGATGGTGCCTCACTCTGCAGATGTTCTACTGAACCGAACTCAAACGCAACACCTCACTTCTGCACGGTTGACAAGATTTGAATTGATCTTGTTTGCTCCTCACATTCAAATTAAGAGGTGTTGTGTTCTTAATCCAGCTGAACTCCTACCTTTCCCGCAAGATACTACTTGCTGCGATGAAGTGCCACATGATTGTTTGTATACGACCGAACAAGAGACAAAGGGTAGAATTGATTTGAAAGATACTCCTTTGGATAATCCGCAAGGAGAGCTGTTTTGTGATGGCTCCTGCTTCAAACTTCCGGATGGTACATCCACAGCTGCTTATCCGATCACTACATTAAGTACGGTTGTGGAAACTAAGAGAATCATGCATAATTCTGCGCAGGCTGCATAGATTATAGCATTGACCCAATCTTGTGAACTTTCCAAAGGGCTTGCAGTAAATGTATATACTGATAGTCAGTATGCCTTTGGGGTGGTTCACAAATTTGGCAGACTTTGGTCAGAGAGAGGGTTCCTAACTTCACATGGCATCAAAATCCAACAAGGCTCCCTAATAGTACAACTACTCTCAGCGCTTGCGCTCCCTACTCAGTTAGCAGTTATGCAATGTGCAGCACATCGAAAGATTACAGATGATATAGGGAAAGGGAATGCTTTAGCTGATCAGATAGCTAGACAAACTGCTACCGATCTCCTTCCGGAGATGTATGTTTCAAGGGAGACTGTAAATGCTTATGCAATGGATGAGGGTGTTGGGTCTGTACAGGATATCCAAGCTGATGCCACGTTAGAAGAATCCAAAAGGTGGGCTGAAGGCTTGGGGAAACTTGATGATGATGGGTGTTGGGTAGATATATTGGAAGGGAAATGGCTACTCCCTGATGCGTATATAATGATGATGGTCATTATGGCTCATGGTCCTACGCATGTATGTGCCAAGAAGATGACAAAAATGTTAGAGAAAGTTTGCCCAGTGCTATGTCCAGGATTGCATGATTTGCCTACAACACAACGTGGGAAGGGGACAGTAACTCCAAGGGCAAGTTTTGGGCCACCCTCTGTCCCCTTCGAAATTATCCACTTTTACTTTATTGAAATGGAACAATGTGATAATAAAAAAATATGTGCTGGTGTTTATCTGCGCTTTTAGTAAATGGGTTGAGGCTTTCCCTGTTAAAGATGCTACAGCTATGACTACTGCAAAAATCATGTTAAGGGAATACTTCCCGCGGTTCGGGCTACCAAGAGTTATCTGGTCAGACAATGGTCCACATTTTGTTGCTGCTGTAATTCTGCAGATATGTACTGCATTACGAATTGACAAACGGTTCCATTCAGCCAGACATGCTCAGAGCACCGGACTAGTAGAAAGACACAACAGTATCATTAAAAACAAGCTCGCTAAGACGTGTGCCAGCACCAAACTAAAATGGCCAGACACCTTACCGATCATGTTGTTATCCATGCGTACAACCCCTCAAACTAAGACTGGGCTCTCTCCATTTGAGGTGGTAATGGGGAGACCTGCCAATATTTGGAACCTTCCTAAATGCAATTCATTGAGAAATGTTGAAAATGTATTACTTTCAGATTATTGTAGTCAGTTGACTAAAAACCTGTATTTGATTTATCACCAGGTACGAGAAGCTTTACCTGTGCGGTACAAGGGCCCGGCCATAGCATACGGCCTGGAAGCTGGATGCTCGTCAAATCATTTGAGCGCTCCTCCTGCCTTGCGCCTCGCTGGTGTGGGCCATTCCAAGTCCTGTTGGTCACCCAGACAGAGGTGCAAGTCGCTGGGAGAAAGAACTGGATCTGCGCATTCCACATCAAGAAACGTCCTCACCCTGTGCCACACATTACAGAAAAAACAGAACCCCTCGCTGATACTGCAACCAATGATACCAAAGCAGTAAGTAGCACTGAGAGTGTGTCAGAGAATCTCTCTGAGCCTGTGAGGCTTGGGGAAGCTGCCATTTTGTCTCCACACCCTCCAAATGTTTTCCATCTGGAAACTGCTATTTCGAATTCAGCATCTTCACTTGTTTCCGACACGTTGCTTCCACCAGGAAGTGACGACATATTGTTTCCGGATCAATCAGTACCGGTCAAAGTAGGGTACAATCTGTGTCCAAGAAAATAGACTTATGGCACGGTTCGGCTGTGCATTTGAAGAAGAAAAGGATCATCGAGGGCTTATTTTTGCCCAAATTTGAGAAAGGGGACTCTGTTGGCTAGGGTTGTGGAAGGACTAAGAAGTCATTCCACTGGGAGGATGCCAGCATCGAACATTGGGGTATCCTTTTGAAGACTACATTGCCTGCTACCGCTACCACTCGTATGGGACTTGTAAATAAGGGGGTGACCAACCGGGACGATGGACACAATGCCTGGGCCCCGAAAATGTATTGCTGTATTTTTATAATGACATTTGGGTTTTTAATAGTCGCTGCTTTAGGATTGTGGTACCTTGAGGAAACTCATTCTTTAGAACTTTTGTTGCCTACTGAAAGTACACCTATTGTTCCTACTCCCTTTGTACATTTGCATATTCTATCCCCTAGGGATTCTCAGCACAGACAAAGGTACCACAATAACACTCTACTGCTTATCATGAATGCTACGCATGCCATTTTTAATAAATCTAACTGTTGGGTCTGCTCACATTGACCGCAACACGGGGATAAGGGGCTAGGTTGGTATATTCATCCTTTACCTTTGACAACTGCTTGATATGCTTCTCTTAGAGCACTGTTCTTTGGCCGGTGGAATGATAGGATCTCAGGGAACTTTGATAGCACCAATTTGAATAGTTTTGAGAAACGTGTTTTAACTGCCCTGCGATGCTCGCTTTTCTCAAACAGGAGTAAACCGAATGTTGCTTCTATTAGGCCTTCTGATAAATTGTCTCGTCCTTTCCCATCTTTGATTTCCTTTAAAATGTCTCCAATAGGCAATAAGGATGCCATGCCTCCTTCTTCCACTGTTAATCATAGCCCCGATTCAGTCTCCTTCTGCATACAGAGGAATGTAACTCAGTCAATCGGAAATTTTGTAGGTTGTGCCAACGTTGCAAATTGACTGGGGAAAACATACCTTTGTATGTAGGCAAACCTGTCTACTTTGTCTGCGGTAATGTAGCATGCCCATGGTTGCCTAGGGATTGGCAGGGAACATTTTATTTAGGGATCCTATTACCTGGGGTGTTTATAGCTAGTACAAGAGAAGTTTCAAAGGCTCGTCCACGGCGGGACAAGAATGGTGACACCCCAGCACAAATCTTGGGAGATATAGCAAAATCAGTTGTGCCATTTTGGCGGCAGATAGCGAATTCGGAAGACATTAGAAAGCTAGCGAGAGTACTGGAGAGAACCATCAACCGCACCACGGACATACTCTATAATATGACGTTAGAACAAAAGGCGACAAGACTAGTAGCGCTACAAAACCGAATGGCATTAGATGTCATTCTGGCTGAGCGTGGTGTGTAGTGTGTAAATTAGTGGGGTCCGCTTGCTGTGTTTTCCTACCAGATTCCTCCCCAACTATCTTCGAGGCGATACAGAATCTGCACGTCCTTAGTTCCGAAGTACATGTTCCCGAGGGAAACTGGATCTTAGCGCTTGGTTCTGGGACTTCTTGCGATCTTGGGGTTGGAAGGTACTTTCGGTCTTGCTAATTATTTTGGGAATCCTGTTGTTTCTTTTTTGCTGTATTCAGTGTCTAGCTGGTATGTGTTTGATGCTAGTGGGATGTTGCGCACAAGCGATAGGTTTGATAGGACATAAAGTGTATGCCCCAGATAAAACTTCCAAAGAATATGTGTCGAAAGAAATTTTAGCAAATGACCTAATGGCAATAGATATTTCTGACAGTGATTCAGGGTGCATGGACGATGATGCATGGAGTTATTTGCAAGGAGATCCAAAGTAGTTTTTAGCACTTGGCATAGGCCAAAAGGAGGGTTTGTCAAAAGAGAAATTATATCGTGCCTCCTATTGCAATAAATATATGTATATGGCCTACGCCAAGCTGCTCGAAAGTCGCTTGCGAAAGAATCCGTGTTGCAAGGTCCTGACCTTAAATCAATGTAAGCCGCCATTTTAGGCCAATCTGCCATTTTAGGATTCGCTTTGTAAAAGTCACCCTGTGAGTTAAAATGTTGGACAATGTCATTCCAAAATACAATATGGCCGTCTTGACCTCTGTACATAGCTAATGTGTAACTTGCCTGCAGGCCACTTGTTGAGGTCGTGAACTGAAACCTTGTCCTTGGTTGACCTGTGTGTAAAAGGATTACTCATGCAATGAAACTAAACCACGAGCATATGTTGAAACAATGTACTCAAATACTGAACATAGAACACTTGTTTAACTACATTGTATTAATGTTTGAGAAGGCCTGCATGGAAAATCCAAGATTACACAGTTGCTGTATAGGCTTGTTGATACATGTATTAAAAGTGAACCAGTTATATGCGGTTATTCGAGACTTGGCACGAACCCTAGATCGGTGATGTATTAAGTGGAATATTAACCCAAAGTGGGGCTGGACATCGTGCCCACCAAGTGTATAAAAAGCGAATGCATTCTAATGTACAACGTCTCTCACTGAACACATTGAACCACGCTGGAGTTCGTTGTGTTGTACTGAGGGCCAATAGCTATCTGATTTTGCTCTGTTTTTGTAACTAGATTCAGTATGAAATAAAGTACTTTGTATGTTCCTTTGTAACCCGTGTTCGGTGTATTTCCTTTTGGGGTACTCAGCCTCGATATTTTGATTCTGTTTTCACAGTGGTTGCTTAGCTTACTATAATGGGGGAATGTGAAGTGGTGTCTGGTTGCACTGTGAAGTATAACATTCCTTTAGTGACATTTTTTTACTGAATGCACATATATATGTATGGCAGGGAAGGAAAAGAAAGGGGCTAAACAAGTGAGGTCGTCATTGATGTAGCATTCACATTTGAGATGACATCTTTCATGGTCTGGGTGTTAGTGTTAGCAGTGCACAGGGGTGGTGGCAGAGTTGGGGGCTTATTTTACCATAACTGGTGAATTTCAGGGGTTTTTCGGTTTTAATTTGAAGCATAAAGGGGAGGAGGAAAGTTTTTTTTTAGTGAAGTGTACAGGTTTTTGTTAGGGCAACTTAACCATAACGTCTCTTCAACAAAGTTTTTTTTGTAGTGAATTGCACTGATTTTTGGGAGGGCAACTTAACCATAACGTCCCCTCAAGAAAGTTTTTTTTGTAGTCAATTTCACTGGTTCTTGGGAGGGCAACTTAAGCATAACGTCCCCTTAACAAAGTTTTATTCGTAGGGAATTGTATAGGTTTTTGGAAGGTGGAACGTAAGCATGAAGTTGTGGCAATGAAGTTGTTTAGAAGAATATACACTGTAATCACGTGATTTTGAGAGATGTGTAGTATAATCTACGTACTTGGCATACATTTAACATAGAACATACAGAACCCCCTCCCTATTGATATTGGAAAGTGACGGACTGAGCGCCTGTTTGCGGATGGGGTTGGACAGGATCAACTTTACCCAAAGAGGCAGGGGATAGCTGAAAATGTACTATTGTCTTACACAAAAAATGTGCAATGTAGAAGAAGGACATAAAGATATTATAAGTAGTAATACGTACATATGGAAACATGAAGCTGGGAAAAGAAAACAACACATTTAAAAACCATGTAGAATAAAGTGGATGGTACCATAAAAAAGAAAGGATGCCTCCAGCGTAATCACTTTGTAGAAACTCGGCAGCCTGGAACGACAGTGGACGGACGCAGTTGGACGAAGGGACATTACAGCAAAAGAGTGAGTGCAGGTCATTTTTTTTATATGGGTGATGTTTTCTTTGTGGTATGTGGTGCAGAAATAATAATTTCTTTCTGTTGTTTTGACTCAGAAATCGCTAGTACTTTGGAGTGGCTGGAGGAGTATTTCCCACATGGGGAAATGTCTGAAGACAGTGACAATAGTGGTACAGAGTGCTCTGCAAATGCAAAATAGTGACCAGTATTTTAGAGGCATTCAACTTATGTTTTTTTTTTTGTTTGAACAGACCAGGAAATAAAAGAAGAAAGGGCAACAAACGAGACAGAAGAAGACAGGATAAAAAGGATAGAGCAGAAAATGGACATATTGAACGACAATTTTCAAAGTTTACGGGAGTTTGTGGAGGACTGTGTGAGAGGAAAAGTTCGTTATCATTGCCCCACCTGCACCTTCCCTGCTTCTCCATTCCCTAGTGAACCTTTCCCCAAACCTTGAACAGGAAAATAGACGTTTTAACGAAATATCCATCCCTTCTTCCCCTCATAACCAGCCCGTGTTAATCCTAATTCCCCCATATTTGTTTCAGTGTCCGCTTCCCCCGGTATTTCTTTAGAATGATGTGTGTATGTGTGTTTGAAATGTTTTTGTACAGTAGTTGTAGAGAAAGAGTTTGTGTGTAGAATAATTTTTTTTTTTTAATGTAAAATGTTCGCGAACAGTGGGCCTGTTCGACCTATCCGCAAGGAATGGAATGTGAGTGCTGTCTAATGTCAAGTAAGACGGATGTGATGTGTGACTGCACCATCTGTTGAAATTGTGCATACATAAACAGAAAGGGGTGTCCAAAGGATATTCTACCTCAGTGTACCATTCGGAAACAAGATAATACATGTTCGTATGAACACACCAGATGTCCGGAATGGATGTAAATGAGGAAAATGGCAGTGTGTGAAGGACAGTATAGCGGGCCGTATCGGGCGCAGCCAAAATGGTGCCATCCGTAGAACAGGCACGGTGGCTGGCAAGTTCGTAGGCAAACAAAATGGAGTTGTCCTAAGGACACTGGAACTGTCCGTACAGTGAACATAGCATGCGTGCACATGCGCAGTAGAAACGTACGTATTACGAACAGCGCGCATGTTCCTAACTGTCTGTCTCACTTGTGTCACACTTTGAAGTAGTTTGAGAACCCGAACACTGTCCGTAGGACCCTTGTGCACATGCGCATGTTTGATACTGTGCATTTGCTGTCCAGGGGACTTTCATTACTGGGGCGGATGTGTTGAGGGCATCATCATGTGACTGCACCTACGCTGAGCATGGGGACTAATTTCCGCGGTTGGTGTGCTTCCGCAACAATACAAATGAACTTGTAGACACAAGGCAAAGTATTGTAGGGTGTAAAAATGGATCCCCATGTATTTCCCAGGTTATCCTGGTGATTGTCTATGGCGTGGATGTAGTGGTGAGATTTCCTCTCCCTTCACCTGATGTGGTTAGGGATTATGAAGGGGTATGTCCTCCGTTGTGAAGATAACAATTTCTTCATTGTCATCCAGTGGCATGGCAGTGTCTTCATAACTATAATCTATTTAGCAGACAGTGCAATGTAACGTGTTAGTGCACAACTATGTGCACACTCTTCTAATTGTTGATGTATATTTACTCTTTGTGTCTCTCCTCTCCTCTCCTCTCCTCTCCTATCCTTCCCTCTCCTCTCCTCTCCCTTCCCACACCCTCTCCTCTGATCTCCTCTTATTTCCTCTTCTCTATCAACTTTCCTCTCTCTCCTCTCCTACCATGTGTCTCTCCTCTTCACTCATTCCTTCTATCACTCCTCTGCTCTATTTTCAGTTGAGAAATAATGACTCTTTTGCCAATCAAGTTGAAGCTTTGCAAGCTAGTATTCTTTGTTAGTTCCGGTTTGGCTATGTCAGTTACAAAATTGCCAATTCATCATTTGGGACTTTATCTTTTACTTTTATGAATATGTTAAGAGTATCATTTGCACACTTCTGAATCTGTCATTCAATTATGGTAAACTTAATTACTCTGTTTTGATACTAAGGGGGTCATTAGGAGTCAGGCGGTAAGGGATACTGGGCACCGGTAAGGAGACAAGTGCCGGTAATCCCTTGCCACCCGATTCCGAGGTCCCTTGGAGGGAACCGTAAGGAACGTGTGGTCTGACCACACGTCCCTTACGGGTCCCGCTAAGGGACCAGGGTGCTAATAACAGGTTTGCTAGTCGCAAGCCCGTTATTAGCGCCCTCCCCATTCCCATTGAGCCCTGTGGGGGCTCAAATGGGAATGGGGAATGGTTTGTTCAATGGGGACTTACCGGGCCCACCAGGGTCGGACTGCACCGGTAAGTCCCCATTGAACAACACCAGTGCCGGACCCGGCATTGGAGGCAGCCATAGCGCAAATAGTGCCATGGCTACCTCCAATCTCTGAATGAGGCCCTAAGACTATTTAACTTGGACATTTTTAAAGTTGCCTGCCCCAATCTGTATTCTCACCACTAGTCCCTGAAGAATGTATGTGTATTGTAACAGAACCAAAAGAAATTACAACATTAAACAGACAGAACTGCTCAAACTTCATGCAAGTTTCAATGAAAACATCTTAAATCAATGTAATGGATGGTCATGATCTCTGGAGAACAGAGGTATGGAGGCTGGAGAAGGGGTAGCAATGGCTTAGAATAATATTAGAATGAGTATTATGGGTCATCGCTTGCCACCCTATAGTAAAGGTGAGTCAGACTTCCATAAGAAATCCAAAACATGAATCGCTAATAATTTGTGACTTGTACAGCGGATTTGGCTGACAGTGTGCAGACAATTGTGTACGCCCGACCCCAGATTGGAAAGATTGGGAAAGACCCATTAAAGAATAAAACGTTATTAAGAAAACAACAAAAGCACTTTTAGCCTACTCCCCATTTATTTTCCCATCAACAAAAAAGGTCATTTTTCTATCCATGGCACAGCCCAAACCGCTGGATGGATTTTGGATTTGGACCGGGTCCAACAAAACTTGGGCACGAAGTGTTGACTCGGAATCCTTTTGTGTCTTGGTTTTTTTTCACCCAGTACTTTTTTATTATTAGAGGGTCAAGGGGTTTCCCCCTTCTGCAAAATTAATAGCTATATCTCCCCGGATTCCAGGTTTTTATAAATGAAACAGCACCCATCTTTTACTTTTTTCTCATGCTGATGGTATTGAAAAATAAGATGCAGATAAAAGGCATTTGCAGGTCAAACCATGCAATTGCATCAGGCTAGAGGTGGGTGGGGGAAGGAGACACTAAGTGAAATTTGGGAGCTGGAGGGGGACTAGGGTCCAAGTTTGTAACACAAGGTTCAAGTGTTTTTCACATACCCTCGGCTATCACTTGGGGTATAACTGCGGCCACCCAACATTTCAATTGAAACTGTGTAACAGAAACTACGAGTGTTGCGGAGGAAATGGGAGAGGGCTGGAGAGGTGAGGAGGGCATCAGTGGAGTGGCGGGACCTGGCACACATGTGGGAGCACTTGCTGAGGGCCCAGAAGGCTGAACTTTTTGTCTGTTTTTGATGATATTCACGGGTGTAAAAACTACAGGTAGCCACAGGTATTCGTAGTCTATACTACAGATAGATGCAGATTTATGGAGTTTGGTTTGATTGTGTCTGCGGTTATGCAAAAAATGTAACAAAATAAAATGAGTCACTTCTACTGATAAAGTGAGGTCCGGGGTAAAACAAAAATCTCTGGCCATGGCCTTGGTAGTGTTTTAAATGGCGGATGGCCAGGTAGTGTTGTGAAATATAAAGTGGGCACGGGCGAAGACCATGGCTAGTGAGCAGGGAGTCATTTAAAAAATACAGTGGTCACGGCCAAAGGCCATGGCCAGAGGTGCTGAAAAATATACACGGTGTACGGCTAAAGTGCCACCCTCCCAGCTAAGGCCAAAGATCATGGACCGTGGTGCTACAAAATATACAATGGGCACAGTCAATGGCCATGGACAGTGGTGCTCACAATTATACAGTAAGGGCGTGCCCACTGTCCATGGCTGAAGAGCACTGAAAAATATACAATGGATATGAAAAAAACCATGGTATAACACAGCCCTTGAAATTCAAGGGAAAAAAATTAATTGCTTTGGGAAAATCAGGACCGGCTTACCTTGGCATGTTCTCATTGCAAAGCCCAAGAGCACATATATATTATAAGAGAAGGAATTTACAATGCCATACAAAATGGCATTATGTGGGATATGGCATTATGGGGGAGATCAACGGGAATCCGCCGAGTAAACCCAGTCCTGAGTTTCCCAATGCACAGAATTGAAAGGGTTCTGTTGAATTACGTTTACTCACCTCAACTGCACATCCACTACAGTTTTTTTTTTTTTTCCGTGAAATAGATTTAAACTAGATTAGGGCGCTTTCTAATTCTAACATGGTTAGAATGTAGCTTTCACGCCCCAGTGGCGGGACGGAAATGGGATTTAACGTCCCGTTAGCCCGAGCTTTGTAGGCCCGAGTGAAGCAAGGAACTCAGCTTGGGCTGCGAGCCATTAAATTCCATGTCCGCCTTGCCACCGGGGTGTGAAAGCTATTTGCACCCCTGAATTTATCGGGTGCAAATAGTTTTCATTTTTTTGTTCTCTCCAACGGGAGATGAGACCAGCGCAAGCCCATCTCTCATCAGAGAAAAAAAAGATGACAAAAAAATGGCCACCATAAAAATAGAAAATGAATTATGTCCTTTTTTTTGGATGATGGCGGCCATGGTCCGAAGTAGCTGCCATCATCCGCAAAGGGACATAGTCCCTTGACGATGTTAATCAGAGGTAGCCATTTTTTTACATTTACTTTTTCTCCCCGGGCGTCGAATGCACAAACGCGCCCGGGAAAGGTGGATTGTGATTGGTCAATCTATCTTTCCCGGGTGCAAATTAGTTGTAAAGAATAGTTAGTATTGGGAAAAGTGACGCATACAACATCGTCAGACATGATTTACATTCACACAATTCTTTTTGAGGGAACTGGACATCACAGTGACTTATTTGAATGCCATTACGATAAACACATTTGATTTTTTGTAGGCGAGGAAAGAGAACATCACAGTGACTGGCTTCTATTCATTATATACAAAACTCTTTTGGAAGAGGGATATGAACATCACACTTGCTGGCTCATGTGTTATAAATACTACTCATGTGATGTTATGAGGCGAGGGAGCAGAACATAAAAATAATACTCTGTATTATAAACATGGGATTTATTGGGCTAGGGTGCAGAAAAACAAATTGACTGGCTCGTGGCTTCTCTATGATAGCCACTTGCTTGATTTTGTAAAGGAGCAGACAACCATGGTGGCTAGCTTGAGTTTTATACACACACACAGACAACCACACCCATGCCTTTTTGGGATGAAGGTGCAGAGAAACACAATGTGAGGCTTGAGAAGAGAATCCATCATGTTCCTCTCACAGAGCAGACCGTCCCCTCAAATGAGTCTGTAGCTCTATGGGAGAGCCACTCTCCCAACAACTGTTTATATCTGCCACAGAGAGAGCCACTCCCTTTTAGTGGTTATTTCTAACTTGCATACTTATTGGAGAACAATATAGTGGTCAACAATTTGGTATCCCAGGACAACCTCGATCGCGCCATCCTCCCATTCCCTAAGCTGACCACCAGTGTGCCTCCATGCAGGGACGTCATTTGGGGGTCACCACGGGTCGCATCTATGACCCCTGAGGTCTCACTTGTTACCCATGTGGTCTCCCTTGCTGCTACATTGAAGCTCCTAGGCTGTGGCCAGTGCCACGTGGGTCTTTGCTTCTAGAGTGGCTGACATTTTTATTGAGGCCTCTTACAAAAAAAAAAACAGGGGGTTCTACAAGTGTAACACTTTGAGCAGTGAGGATAGGATAGCTCGAGGCAACGTGCTCACCTTGGAAGCAAGAAGACAGAGGTTTGATCCCCGGGTCCGCGCTTAGAAACCTCTGGGTATTAAGCGCATTATAAATAGCCTATCATATCAAATAAGAAAGAATAGGAATAACAAAGAATTTGTGTTTCTGGAATTCTATACAATAATTGCTAAACTAATTAAAGGGGTGAAAGGTTATGTTCCATCCCTTCCCATGATGTCGTTTAGGGTGGGGTAAAATTACATCACTTCCTGTGATGTCATCAGAGGTCAAGGGTAATTTGATGTGACTTCTGCTACATCTGGCATTTTGGTGAAATGTTGTCCCTGCCTCCATACCGCTTGAAAGAACAGCAGTCCTTTCCACCAAAGTATGGTTGAAAGCCAACAACGCCCCTCTGTCCTTGCTGCTGCCAGTCATGCTTGAGAAGGGGGCTCGGAGAGTTTGGTGCTTTGTTTATGACATCATGCCACCAAAGAGGTAGAGGTCGATCAGCGTACCTGGTGGTGCTGTCAGGTACCTCCTCCCAACCCCAGATCGTGCAACAATGGAAGCTGCTGTGGAGGTTGGGTCTCAGATTGTCACTTGGTTGTTGTAGGTCGACATGTGCTATCAATCAATGTAGTTATGCATTGCCATAGTACCCAGTGCATACTGGTCACACATACACTTGTGTCTCACATAATTCTGGAAACATCGGCACATGTTGCATTCCTCACATTCTCTTCCTATCAGGGACGAAAGGTAGACCGACACACAGGAGCACTTAACTGGCACTGGCTGAAGAGTTCCACAACCTGCCTAACAGCTTTAGCCTACTGCTCCTCCACCGCAGTCATTGTCTAGACCTTCCTCACTGGCACCCTCCAAATCACTGGAGTTGCCACATCGACATACTTTCCCACAGCTGCCTATCAGAGCAACATCACAACTGCCATCACCTCTTCCCCATCAGCCCACCACCATCCACCTCCACCACAGCACCACAACAGGGGTGTCCCCATCAGCTGAAAGAACAGCCTCCTTCGTGGTCTCTTAATCACCACCAGCACCCTGCACCCAAGCCGGAAACGCCTCCTCTCTCTTTTGCGCACTCAGCACCACCCATACGTGAAATCTAAAGGGTACCCAATCACTCTCAGATGACAACAATACTGACTCCAAAAACCTAAACACTGTTTACTCCACGATCCAAATGTGGATGGCACAGAACTGGCTCTGTCTAAATGGAGACAAGACTGAACTACTGCTAATATTATCACCAGAAACACTAAAGAAACTTGATAACAATTACAATGTCTTTTCCATTGACAACATACCAATTCAAGCTTCCCAGGCTGTAAAAACTCTGGGAGTCTACCTCGACTCCAACCTCTCTATGAGAAGACAGGTAAACGCCATTGCCTTGCCAGCGGCCTTCCACTCCAAACTTCCTACTGCAGCTAGACCCTTCCTCAATAAGTATATTGCATTACTATAGCTAGAGCTATAATAGGGGCACAGCTCGACTATTGCAACACCCTCCTGATCGGACCCTTCACAAAGAACAGTGAAAAACTACAAATTGTCCAAAATAATGCACTCTGGGCAGCCATTGGTATCCCAAGAAGGGAACACATCTCAGATGCCAGGGGACAAGCCCATTGGCTACCCGTCAAAGAACGAGGCATATTCAAAACACTGTCCCTCACTTGCAAATGCATCCACCACACAGCACCTCAATACCTATCTCAGAGATTCCCCAAACCACTCACAGAAAGACCAATCAGAACACCCTACACCAACCTAAGGTCAATAAAGCACGTGCGGGAGGCTCCAGCTTCCCTTTCATCGCTGCCACCAATGTGGTACTCCCTTCCACCCAACCTAAGAGGGATCTCTTCCCACCTAACCTTCTGTAAAGAAATCAAATCACGTCTGTTCATCTGAAATCTCCTATTAGTGACTCATAGTACTCCAAATGTGTTGTATTGTCGTAATGTTTCACTGCTTCCTTCTCGACATGACCCTGACCTTTACTACTATGCCAAACATGGAACCTGCTACGCCTCCTGTAAACAGTAGATTAATGTAACCTGTAACTAAGTCACATTCTTGTAAACAGCACCTCGATGCCCGTGGGCTGCCAGTGTGCTTTATAAATGCAAATAAATACATAAATAAATAAATAAACAGTAGGCTCAGCCTCCGTAGCGTGTGAAGAAAATGCTGCAGAATGTGCTCAGAACTCATGCTCTCCTCAAAGCCTTGCCTCAACTCTCAAATGCCAGTCTCGCAAAAGTGACTTAACCTGTTGCAGCAGAAACCATCAAAGACAAACATCAACTAAAGAAAGGTATGACAAAGAAAAACGAGTAAGAGACTTAATAAGGACACTATGGGACATATTAAGGATAAAGGAACAAGGTGAAATAAGTCAGAGGAACTGATGTAAATAAGAGGGGCCCCATGAAATGAAATTGCATAAAAGCACTGAATATTCACAGAGTCCATTCATAAATGTTTATTTATTTTATTTTTTACATGTATAAAGCGCACTGGCAGCTCAGAGCCGTCGAGGCGCTGTTACATGGAAGTGTCTTAGTTACAGGTGCATACTTTGCTTACAGGTTACACTCAGTGTGGCAAACTTGAGTTGCATAGTTACAGCATACAACGGTTACAGGTAATTTAGTTACATGAGGCAATTACAAACATAGCATTGAAATACAGTGGGTTGTGCCCTGTATGTGTGGAGTGGCAGGTTTAGATGAACAGTATAGTTCTAATTGCCTTGTGGAATGCTGGGTGGGATGCTATTCCTCTAAGCTGGAGTGGGAAGGATTTCCATTGGGTAGCAGCAATGAAAGGGAAACTGGATCCTCCGGCCGTGCCCTCAGTACCTTAGGCACAGGTTTCTGTAGCTTTCTCTAGCTAGCTCTGCTTCTCTCGCTCGCTTGTGGATTCAAGCTGGTCGTCCCCACAGACTAGCCACACATACAATGGGGCAGAACGAAGGCACTTAATAGAATCATTGGGGGTTTGAATGCTTTGATTGGCTGCCTTAGACCTCACTCTGCGGTGCAAGGATTCTAATTGACCATTCAGAACCTGTTAGGGCATCAAACTCCAGCTGTAGATTTGGGTAAGATCATGCTAAATCGAGCACTCTTACAGGCAGTGGCAAACCTGTCCGAAATTTCATACAGACATCTTAGCGGTCCTGCAGGCCATATGTTTAGAAGTTTAATCTGCACTGCTCTGGATAGCACGTGAGACAGTAAAGGAGAATATCCATAGTGACTTTAACTGGCAGTCAGACCCCCACTGGACTGTGAATATGCATAACAAGATATCACTCTCTTTCAAAACTGCCTTTGGATGAGCCGTAGTCAGGAGTTGCTAGACATGATATACACAGAGGTATAGTTGGAGGGGTGGAGGTTGGGCAGATGGATGGCTTTCTGGAGGGCTTCTGACCTTCCCAAAATAGAAGGCTAGGATTAGCAGCCTCTTGTAGGGCTTTCCTCTAGGTGAGGTCAAAAAGCAATCACCGAACTACCTCCCAGAGGAGTGAATTCCAAGCCCCGAATAGCCTCGCCATATAATTTCACGGCCCATTTGCGGAACGGGATCCCTTCCCTACTGGTGTTTGCGCATGAAAATTGCAGTCATAGCCGAGCGCGGAGCACGAGGGCAGAATGCCTCAAGAATGCTAAAAGCAGTACTTATCCGCGGGCACGTGACTCCAGTTTCACGTCCGCTGGAAAGCGTAGCACTTATGCCGCTGCTACTGGGTAAGCGGAGGCTTGCCAGCTGACTAATGACAGGTTGACATTGGAACATGAGCGCGAGCCAGATGGAGGATCGGGTTTGTTTGGAAGAGGCCTTGATGGATCTCTTGGCATGGGATACTGGATTTCTTTGACTGTTGGGTTAAGAAGAGCATACAAATAGACATAAGGACCAGCGCGAGCGCCCGATAAACTGACATCATATACGTGTAGTGTTTTGCATAATGAAGACTCTGAAACTGAATGCGTGGGGTATATAGTGATTGTAGAACTAGAAAGCCAGAGCGTCACGTGGGGACCATCCTTTGGCCCCACCCAACCCACAAAAAAATATAGCTAAGTATTCCGTCTTAGATTTATTTTGATGAAACTCCCTTTGTGGCATTGTTTTTGCACTCCTCAGTGAAATTCTCTAGAGCTTCCAATTGAAGCCCTGAAGAATAACATGCAATTGAAAATAGAAATGAGAGAAACATGTATTCTATGAACTCCCGAACTCGAGTTAGATAGTGCATACTACAAGGTTTTCATCAATTTCAGAGTTCTGTTTAAGAAGTGTGCATGCGCGTGTTTGTGTTTGTGTGTGTATGTGCGTCCTGTGCAAATATGGAACCATTAAGTCAAAGAGCAGTGCGTCCACCCATCTCTTTACACAACCAGTGACATTGGAGTCAAAAGTGCCTGGAAGAGTTTTGTGCTCATCAAAATATCATGTTGCTTTTTGATGTTTTAGCTAACTGAGCCACCTGGATGGGGAAACACACTATGGCTGCTTTTCTCTGGGGAGCAACACTGCTCCCAATGAGCCTGAACCCAGAAATATCAGCAGAAACGCAACCATTTCTCGGGCCATTGTTCCAATGACCAGCCCGATAGAGAATACCTATGCGAAAATACACCAGCAGGCTTTGAACAAATGGAATCGTGTCATGGGCCCAGTTGCTGCCCAGTTCATCAAACACAGATATATTGAAAAAAGAGGAAGGGTTTTGGAGAGCATTTCTAGAAGAAAGACTATCAGCAGTTAAAGATATATTCTATGGCAGAAAAGACAGGAAAATGCACATTAATAAAAATGGCCGATCAACATATACAATTTGACAGAGCTTAGTTTATCTGTTGTATTGTAACAATCTTCAGGATCTAACCACACGTTTTAGCAGAACTGCTAAAAATGGAGTATGCCCCCACTCCATGACAACTTATTGAGCAAAGTTCCTCAAACATGGATTCCACAAGTACACTCAACTTGCATGTGTCTCCAAGTTAATAAAGTGTGAAAAATAAAGGCTCTGATTCATAGAATTAAATAGTGCTGAATTACGGGTGCAAGCATGCAAAACGCCTGCAAGTGACCATTTGTTGATTCATGTAACACACAGTAAGTGGCTTTTTACAGGAGACTTGCGCTGAATCCCCGCGGGTCCAACACATCACTGCAACACCACAAACACCTTGCTCGAGACTCCCAGCGAAGGCACATGACATCTAGCGCAGTCACCTATAAAGAGAGCAGAATGCGTGGAATGGGGAACAACAAGCATAAATGTGGGCGTTACGTGGGAAGTACCACAGTCAAATACTTGCAATTTCCAAATGCGCTCCAACAACACGTATTCATGGTATTGAAAAGGGCTCTCCTGCACCCGAAAAATAGATGCGCTAATCCGGAAACACGTCCGCCAATGGAAAGCAGGCGTAAGCGAACACAAACGCGCGTATACAGCTATGATGAATGTCCCATTCTTCGCAGCAGTGATTGCGGGACACCGCAGGAGTAGGAGGATAGCCAGGGCACGCATTTTTCTACCAAGTGTGAAGAATTCCAATCGGGCATCACACACCGGACCAGTACTCTTGGTCTTAGCCTAGGATGTAGCACTCAATGGGAATGCTTTTTCTTTATTTTCTACAAATTCGAATTGAGCTGATACCCAACACATCTCACACCCCCTTTTACAAATACCACGGGACACAATGGACCATGAACCAGGCCGGTGGGTGGTAACCACTGAAATGCACTAGGGTAACCTTCTACAAGAACATATCCAAAGCACAAATGAATAGGAACACTTTTTTTCTGTTTGGGTAAATAGCACCCTAGTTAAGTTTCCCCCCTGCAGTCTTCCCTCAAACCCCAATTAATCAAATTCTGAGTGGATAGAAGGAAGCAGCAGGGAGTCAGGGATATGAGGCAGCAAACATAATTAAACTTCCCTCACAAAATAAGAGGCAATCCCTTTGCAATTGCATAAAATGACACTCAATTAATTATATGTGTGGTTAAATAATGATGTACATGTGTTCCATCACAGTATCAGGGATGTTATATCACTAGCAACTATAAAGCAATGTATCACAAAGGCATACAGTTCACAAGCGACTGGTAATTGAGAACACAGTGCAGTCAAATCACACGTGTAAAAGTTTACCCTTTTTTTAGCTTTAAATGTCAAAAAAGTTTTTTATTTTTTTAAACCGGGTGAAATATCCACAACCGGTATGCGGTTTGTAGGCTGGGAATAGATGCACATCAGAGAGACAATATAGAAGTGAAAGAGTGACTATAGCTGAATAATTGGATGAGATTCTTACCTTTGAGCCCTATAGGGCTGAAAGGGGAATGGGGATTAATTTTTACCGGAGCCCAGAAAAGGGCAATTACCAGGTCTGCCAAGTTCGGCATGACCCGGTTAATGCCCTTTTCTAGGCTCTGGTAAAAAATCATTACCAGCGGCAGCCGTGCCAGGGTCCTAATGAGGCCCTATGTGTGGCTATGGGATGGGGAAATACTGACAATCTGAACTTGAGTTTAGGATTTGGGACAGCCAACCGGGTTCTAGACTCAAAGGGCTCTGATCCCAGCACGGCGGCTCTCCTAACAGCAAGCAGCTGGGCAAGTCTGGTCACTGGATAGTGAGGGTACAGCGGGCATGCAGGTGGTGTGCAATAATCTCGTCTGGTCACAGGATGCTCTCCAAAAGAGTACCACAGCTTTTCCCGCTTTTTATTGGGATTTTTAGTGGGGTTTCTGGATCAACAGCCTTACTGGGATAGGATCAGCAATGCTTTGGCCTAGCAGTAGAGTCTGAAATCTTGCAAAGGTGGATCTGGAAGGTCTGGATACGCAGGTGCGGGAACTTCAGTAAAGAGTGTCCTGTCCCTTTGAGCTCCCACCCCTTATATAAAGAAGGTGACATCACTGGGTGAATTGTTGGGCAGAACTAAGCTAGATCTATCCCCAAGAACCAGATAGGTCAGCCCATGCTGGTCGCCTACTCCATGAGGGGTCTCAGTTTAGGCGGTTGTGTTTTATGAGGTGCAAAGTCATCCCACAGTCCTTTTTGCCAAAAATACATCTTAACATAAATCACACATTTACACAGTTGGAGCATTTTTGCAAATTCCATAAGCAGATTACATATTTCACACAGAGCATCGCAGTCCAAGTCTCCTGTTTGTAGGACATCTAGTAGTTTTTTGTCATTTTCAATGAAATCATTTTACCTAAAATTCTATAACTTTATACATGTGTATAAACTATCATAAGGTATGTGAATATTACATTTCAAAGTTGCATCATGTACACTTTCTGCAGAAAATCCAATTCTGTGCCATTTCTGTCCCCAATATGCCAGTGAAGTCTGCCATGTCTTAAATTAATGCCACCAAAATTGCATCGAGATTGTGACACTTTCACATTACTGCGTTGTCCAATTTCGGAGATAAAAAGTCTTGAAATGTATTAATAAAATAGCCTTTTTGAGCCAGATGGCCAGAATTGTCTACCAAATAAGGACATAGCTTACAAGGCTGCTCTGGAGTTGGCTTTGAAGCTCCCCAGTAGAAGTTTAGGAGAGGTTATTTTCCAAAAGTCACACATAAGTGTCCCAGAGTCCTTTGTCTCAACCTGGAGCACAGACAAAAGTCTGACGATCGTGCGATATGCTGCCTCCTGGTCCATTCAAAGTTTCAATGGGCATAATTAACATGTATGCATCCCACACATCCCTAGTGGCTTCTCTTGGGGATAGGGCATTCCTGTTGTCAGCCCCCACATGTCCCTTTAGCCATAGTAGAAACCCTGTTTGGGCTGATTTCCCAGTACAGCCAAAACATCTGTTTCTTTATTTTATTTTATTCTGAATCAGAAGCAAGCCTGTTGAACTAAAACATCCCATTTATGTTTCCCAGCAAAACCCCCTTTACATTGCTAGGCAAGGACAGGGCCTTATTCAACATTACTCTTTTAAAACAGGTATTTTTCCATATTTGCAAAAGCACATTTTAACACATGGTGAAGTCTGCTGGGGTGTCCCTTTCAAAAGATTTTCTCTTCCATTTGATTTCCCAACATTGTTTTGCAGTCCTAGTAATTTTCTCTTACACAGCAATCTGTTCAAGACACAGGTTGACTGAAATTGGCATATGCCCTTAGAGCTAGGGTTTCTTTGGAAGCATTGATTTTTGACATTTTGTAGCCCAAAAGTCAACCGTGTTTCTGTGCGGCTGAAAGTAAAGCTTCTGTGGATTTCCCAGATCTGGTCTGACACAGCCTGTCATTCAGGGATAATTCTCCCTTCTGATGGAGCACAATCTGAATATGGATTGGCATGGCAGGGTCTCACTGATAAAAGCAGCGTAATGTAAAACAGATGAAAAGAGCATCAGAGCAGCGCCATTTTAAATGTGAAATATTAAATGTTTTCAATGGGAAACCTTTTCGCAAGCAGCAGAGCAGCGCTGCTTTTCTTGTCGCTTCTTTAGTACACACAAGAACACACCCTGGCAACCTTTCTCGGTGTGCTCCCTGTTACAACTTGCCCAATGGTACTTGGAAAAACAGTGCAGCCATCATTTTGTGGCTGCAAAATGCAGTTTTGATGTGAAGCAGTGGTGTTCAAAGGAGCCAGTTCAGACATTTTGCTGTTAACTACTGAAGTGCAGCTTGGTTATGGATGGGAATACTGCTGAGTGGGTCAAGGTATCCCATACCAGGACCAGCCTTTTTGGGATACCTGATGACAAGGTCTATGGCAGGTATAGGTTCCCACCCCATATCATATTAGACCTGGTCACGTAGTGGGAAGCTGACCTCACATCACCCACTCTGTGCCATTAAGCTGAAAAGGTGCTCAATGTACTGCATGTTTTGGCCACTGGGTCATTTCAGTGGACAACTGCCATTGTCGGGCGCATTTCACAGGCCAAGCAGTCACGCTGCCTACACCAGGTGTTGGCAATCATGACTGCACACCCCTCAGTCCGCAGGCACATATACATGCTCAGAACACCGCAGAAAGGCAGGCTATGATCCCGGACTTTCACGGGGTGGAGCACTTCCCCAAAGTGCTTGGTGCCATCGATTGCACACATGTGGCCTTACGTCCACCTAGGGCCACAGAGTACATATATCACAATCACAAGCACTATCATTCCATCAACGTGCAGGTTGTATGTGATGCCAAGGAAATAATCACCTCTGTATATGCCAACTATCTCGGGTCCACCCAATATATTTTCATATTCAGAATGTCACCCCTACAGCGGGCCCTGGAAGCTGGGAGGCATGGCAACACATGGCTCATTGGTGAGTACAAATGGCCCTGCAAATGCATGCATGTCTCACACAGACAAAACCACACCACTGACAACCCATCTCACCTCTACATGGGACAGTGCCTACTCTCTGAGCACCTACATGATGATGTCAATATGGAACCCCACCACACCACCCCAGGTATGATACAACGCAACCCATATTGCAAGTAGGGTCATAGTGGAGTGCACATTCGGGGTGCTAAAGTCACGCTTCCGCTCCCTTGACCACTCACGTGGTGAGCTACTATATGCGTAGGGGATCTGTGAGGAATCCCGGTTCACACTAAACTAACACAGGTTAAGAGTGCGACCTCTATCTAGGCCCAGGATGGGTAGACAATTTTAGATAAATGAGATAGAGTACAGAGTAATGGGAAGCAGTGATTCCAGTGAGCAATAGTCGTGCATTCAAATATAACATCAAATAAAGATATTTTTAATAATTCTGAAACAATGCTTAAAAGAGAATTAAATAGATACATATAAGTTAGCACTCGGGCTAACTAACACAAACAATGAATCTAAAAACCAGTCATATAGGAAAACGTCAAAATCAATCAATGATTTGTGTAACAGAAATCAATTTGCAGCATCTCAATGCATTTCAATCATTTTATATATTAATCGAATTATTAACAATCGTTAAATATTTGTTCTCTGTTAGCATCCAGAGAAGAGAGGTCTCAACATGTTTCTGTTTTTTGCAAATTAATATAGAACATTCATCAGGAGAAGTGTATTCGGGGGCGAGATCCTATTCAGAAACTTCAGGTGGAGAAAGAGGAATCAAATGCAACCTGCAAATTTAAAAGAGATAGGAGAAAGCTAATTACTAACTAAACTTCCACTCTAAGTTCGTTAACTAGAACTATGAACCTGACTACAAAAGTAAGAAATTACCTTGGAGGGTTCTCGTTGGGGCACACCGCTTCATAAATAAGTTAGGACTATTACATGGGTCCTCAGTTGCCCCAACTGCAAAGAAAAGCAGAAAACTCAGCTTTTCTAAAGTGCTCAAAACATTGCCATGAGTATCTGCCATAATCGCGACTCGTCAACCCACTCACCTGGACGACGAGCAAAGTAAAAATATGGTAGCTGGTGAAATCGAGTTGTAAAGCGTTAGATCATATGCATATAGACCGCGCTGTCATCTGGGTTCAAGCTATTTTCTGAACCACAATCAGGGTTCAACCTGCAAGGTAGAAGAATCACAGTTCTAATGTACGAAAAGCGATATGTTGTTTAGAACCTAAACTGGACTGTTAAGACAGGGAGGCTGAGAGGGAAAAAGTTACCTCAAAGGTCACTAATGGAGGCTCCTGCATGGTATATCCAGCGAAATTAGGGAGGATAGAGGTCCCTCGGTTGATTAGGCAGGATCTGGAGGAAAAAAATCACACACAAGCCGAGAACACCAATAAGTACGTGCAAAAGTGCTCTGGCTGTACAATCAAACAACTAAGGGGAATCAAGTGATCTTACCGCTCAGTTTAGTTCCAGGCGATTCTTGGGCTCCTGTAGAATAACGGGACCGCGGGCGATACAAATTGTGCCGTTGTGAATGTCTGGAGCAGTGATTGCTAAAGTAGAACCAACAACATATCAGGCTAATAGAAACTGCGGTGCGGCTACAATTACACCATCAGCGAAAGCCACTTTATAGGGCTTACCGCTAGATGGAATGTGGGGCATGTGTCCACGCTTCTTGTGCGTCACCTCCTCGACCACCAGTCTTGCCTCGCTAGAGACGCTGGCTGTCTGTATACCTAGTTCACCATGACAACGCGGTTGTGGGATAAAGTCCTACCTCTATTCTGTTGATGAAACTGGGCGCCTAGTTAGGATTAAGCATCTGTAGTGTGGCCCTCTAAGCGATTCTCAACTCATGGGTAAAGCCCTAACCCGGGTGAGGTTGCGGTTCGAATCCAATGGGTTATAATGATAGGGTGATTAAAGTGATTGAACAAATTAATTGTGGATTTTAATAAAAAACTGTCTCTATAGCAGACAGTCACAAATCCGAGCAAAGTATTTAAGGACAAACACCACTGTGTGGTGAAAGTGGATCATAGCTTGTGCTAACCTCTGTTTCTCAGAAGGGGAGAGCACCCATAGTAATCATAGCCGCACCGGCGTATAGACAGTGGGACTGAGGCATCATAGTACAGACCCGACACAAGTGCTTGCGGAACAATGTCTGTATGGAAACGCCCACTAGGGGAATAGAAATGAAGTAGTTAAGAAATAGGCCCGGAATCCTCTAACGGGATGCACGAAAACAGTGAAAATCAGTGGGGCCTGTCTCAGTGAGAGACTCGTAGTCTCCCAATGATGGAACCACTCATACTACTCAGGAGTTCTCATCAGAACCCCACCAGCATACAAGCTGTCAGCTAGTGCACCAGAGTGTGGGACCTCCAAACAGAGTATGATATCAGGCATGGTGAAACAGACAGTGTACTCATGTGTCATGGCTAAAAGGAAAACAACATAATAACATGATAGTAACATGATAATGACTTTATCGTGGGACAACAAAGAGGGTTGAGAGGTATATCTAGTACAGATACATCTGAAGTCAGTTCTTCATTTTATGCCACTCGACAGAGTCATTCAGACCCCTTGTATCACTCTTCATCATGTAAATCATTTCCTGCTCTTTTTTGAAAAGTCTATTCTCCAGTGTCACTGTCAGGCTTCCTTTAAACAACTGTAAGATCGTCCAGGTAAAGTCTTCAAACCCCTGATTCATTTGGACAAAATGTTTTTCACCATTGGTGCATGTCTTTAAGACAGCTCCTATGCTCCATGATGAGGGTTTTAACTTTCCTGATGGTCTTCCCTACATAGGGTAATCCACAGGGGCACTTGATTAGATATATCACATTTTGGGTGTTGCAACTAATGAAGTTCTTTTGTATCCACGGTTTATTGGTTCCAATATCGACTTCTTTGGATTTAGCTGTAAGTTTGCAAACTCCACATCCCCCACAAGGACAATGTCCACTCGATGGTGTCATTCCCCACAATGTTGTGAGACTCGGTGTTGTAGGATTTTTGGTTTTCAGTTTACTGCTACTGACTTTGTTCCCTATAGTGGCACTTTTTTTTATAAGCAAAGATTGGCGAAGTCAGAGAGCAAGTGGATGTATTGAAAATTCTCCAGTGCTTGTTAATGATATATTTGATTCTTAAGCTCTGATCTGTGAAGGTGTTCACACAGATGATTCTGTCTTCTTGTGGCTTGACCGGTTTCTCTTCCAAAAGTGCTTCCCTGTTGTTGTTGAAGGCTCATTTTGCTGCCCGTTTTACTATTCTTTTGGGTACCCCCTTTATTGGAGTTTGGTAGTGAGTAGTTGAGCTTCAGACTCATAAGTAGCGTGATCAGAACTATTGTGTTTAAGGTGCAAAAACTGCCCAAACGGGAGATTGTCTCGCAGGTGTTTAATGTGATGACTTCTGTAGTCCAGCAGAGAGTTCTTGTCAGTGGGCTCGTGGTAAGGTTTCACTTTGGAAACGCTGTCTCTATGAAAAATGGTCAGGTCAAGAAAGTAGGTAGACAGTTTATTAGCCATCAGGGTAAATTGCAGATGGGGATTCAATGTGTTGAGCCAGGCAAAAAAACGATTTGTGGTCTCAATCGAGCCTTCCCAGATGACCAAAATATCATCTATATAGCGAGTCCATTTTTTGATGTTCATATTGAATGGGTTGGTCTCGCTATAAATGTGGGTTTTCTCAAAAATTACCATGTATACGTTAGCCAGGCTGGGTGCCATGGTTGCCCCCATCAGGGTCCCTTCGGTCTGTTGGTATAAGTGGCCATTAAACTCAAAGTAGTTCAGTTTCAGAGCTAGTTCTACACACAATAAAATGAATGAAGTGGGGACCGGGTCATTATCTTGTCCGTTTAGGATCTCTTCAATGGTGTACAGTGTAGCTTGTTGAGGGATGTTCGTGTATAGAGACACGATATCGAGCCTGAGTAATATACAATCCCGGAATTGTATTCACAGTCTTCAAACTGATTAATCGCATCTCTGGAGTCTTTGAGGTAGGATTTCATGGTCTTGACATACCCCTTTAGACAATGGTCGGCAAACTTCGAGAGTAGTTCTAGTACCAAGTTAATACCCAAAACTATACGTCTGCCTGACGGTTTCACCAAAGTTTTGTGTATTTTGGGAAGAGTGTAGAAAGTGGGTATGGTTGGTTTTGTATTAGTCAAACAATCAGCTTCTTGCCTGGTGCTTGCTTCAGTTTTCACAAGACCACACGAGAGGATAGCTCAGGGCCAACACGTTTTTCGTGGAAGAAAGATAACACAGAGTAGCATCTGGTCTTAAGTGTATCATCAAAGATTAATTTTAAATATTTAACGTAAAATTTAAATATTAATTGAGCCACATTTGCTTCTTGGTGCCTAAGGCTATTGGGAGATGAAGCTTTATTCTGTGACTTAAGTTAAAGATGCTTTTGCACATGCTCCGTTTTTACTGCGGAGACATCCTAGGAGGATTTTATACACATAGGATTGGCTCTAAAAGTATCACTGTGCACATATTGGCCGCCTTTTAATCACACGCTGTAAATGGTGTCCAGCACATTATCCTCTTGTTTGCTGACAAGGAAAGTACTATTGGCTATACAGCATTGTTGAACTCTGGATCCTCCTTTTAGGTCAATATGCATACTCCAGATAGCTATTGAATGACACTGAACACACATTCTGATATGGAGATGGGTAGAGTTATTGCCGGAGAATGGAGGGGTAAACATTTGTCATTCAACTATATTGCTTGTTTTGACATGTGTAAAATGACATCCTACTGCAGGGATTTGCAAATAATAGAAAGATGCATCACACTATTCTCATAGTGGCACCCAGTCTTATGCTGAAAGACTGGCTCCTCTAATGAGTCAAATTGTACTCATTCCTGAGTCATCTGCTAAGGGTGATATTTATGGATAAGCCTGTGTTTCAATTGCATACTCGATAGATACCCTAAACTTCTGAATCACCCAAATTTGTAATGACCCAGCATCTGTTCTGACTCACAACATTGAAGCCAAAGTTCAAGCTCCTTGAGTGCGCTCAGTAAGCAGGCGATGGCCAGGCCTTTAAAGCAGGGGTCTCCAACCTGCAGCACTTGAGAGGTTTAATTCTATCACCCCTCCTTTAAGAATCTGACATCATTTTACTCATTTTTAGTTTGGGCAGTTAGGTGTCACTTGCAACACCTAAATAGCCCAAACTATTGGGAATGGAGGATTGCATAGGGACAACGTGCTGGTCTTGGAAGCAAGACCACGCAGAATCCTGGATCTGGGCTTAGAAACCGAACTCAGGTACAGTATTAGGCACATTATAAAAAACTATTAAATAAATAAACTATTGAATTCAAATACTGATTCGAATGCACATGGGGAAAAGGGCATCTGAGAAGGGGCACACATACATGTCATTTCATTTCAGGAGGGATACTGTGTTTATTTATAAGCCTTCCCATTCCCAGCCCATAATCCCTCCTGTTCCTGCCTATCTCTGCCCAAACGGGCTCTGAATTGGAACTCTTTGAGCTCCTGTGGTGGCTGTTGTACGTCTGACGTAAAGCAGGCTGGTTCTATTTCCATGTCATCTGAAGCCTCTCCTGCAAGATACGTGACGCAGACAGTCTCCTCATGCCCACCTCTGCTTGAGCTGCCAATAAACCCTGTGTTCTCCCTTTTCACTTTTTGGTAGCAGAAGAGATACCAGATGAGGGCTGTTCTAAGGAGCGGGCCACTCTAAAGAGAGGCAGTTTGAAGCTGGGAATGGGGCACACAGAGTCTATAGGCAGAGGCAGACTGCCAGACAGCGGTGGTTTGCAAGGAGGCCTGACCCGGCTACTTTGGTTGGAGGGAGCATAGGGAAGACTGTTGTAGGGGCTTTTGCAGTAAGGGATTCAAGCATATACTCACAAACACACTGACATCTTTTGTGCATTTCCTATATTAGGAGCAGGGTGGCGCCCAGTTCCTTCACGTATCACCCCGGGGCCCCTGTAGGCAGTGCAAAGAAGCTGCTGAATCTGCCACAGGTGTCGCCAGCTGCCTGGGCTTCGTTTCTCCCTGCTGCTTAACATGCAGCCAGTCTCCTGCTTCATCAGACGGAGGCACCCTTCCTGCCCGGCTGGGGTCCTACTAAGATCCATTGAGAGCAGAGCGACTGCCATAGCGGGGCTAACCTCTGCTGTAGCCCCCGCAGACACAGGAATACATGGTACATATTGTTCCATACATAATGAGACCTTTTCTGATTGGAAACCACATTTTTCATTTCATTGGAAAAACACATGGTCACTTTCTTGGAGTCATCCTAAAGGGGTGGACCTCGCCCTGCTCAGGCCACAAGTATGCCAGGCCCAAAAAACCCTTTATCGGGTGTCTCTGCCAATGCTGTTTTACATAGTCTCATTTAGAAACAGGTGAGCTCTTCTCACTTTGGTTTTCCGCTCTCGCGAGAACGGCTGCCCTGGTATACGACTGCCAGTTTATTCACTCCCATGTTGTTCAATGGAGCAAACAAGGCCACTGCATCAGTTGTTGAACGGTCCCAACCATTCCTAGTGTTATCAGTCCTGTCTCCCCCTACCTGGCTGATGCAGCCAGTGGATATAGCTTGCGGCAAGACCGCAGCGTACCTCCTTCTCTAGGACCCACCTTGTACCTACGCCTGAGACAGAAAAACAGTATTAGAAACATGCCAAAAACACCTAGAAACAAAACAGAATTTGTTATCAATACTTGTTCCAACCCCTTCACCCGTCGCATTTTATGTAATTTCAGTTTGGGTGGGAGGGTGACTGCTGGTGCCTGGGCTGGAAAGAGAACTGGCCTTCTGCCCCCCTCAGGCGAGGGGAGGCAAGCCTGACGCAAGGAGTGCCAGAGGGGTGGCCCGCTATTCCAACTGCTCCTCTAGCGCCCCCTGCGTGGGCTCGGACATGCGCTCAGCATGGGTTTTGAATTAGAAACCGGATGCCTGCTTCTCAATAAAGGCTTCAAGACGAGCCTCAGTGCGTGGCCCAGTTATTTAGGAAGGATTATTGGATTAGGCCCAATGTGTGTAAAATGCATTACTTTTCTCCCTCTCTACCAAATGTGTTCAGAGATCTCAGAGGCTGGAGCAGAATTGCAAAACGCTGCTATGGAGTCGGGCTGTGGGCGGAGCCGCTTCGTGGTGTGATGTAATAACTCCTTGCAGCGATTCGCCTGAGCAGCACGGGTCACTTTAGTGATTGGCCAATAGATAGTGGGAGTGAAAGGCAGGGCTCCCCCGCCTATCTGCATTGTCTCTCAAATCCCTCTTGCATGCTTGCAATGGAAGGCGCCTCGTTTCACTGATACTGGCCTTCACAGACGCAATGGGTCCCCATTCGCCATGGATGAGAGCTTGTCAGTGGGATGCTAGGCTCGGCCTTAGACCCATATCGGCCACTCCACAAAGTGCTGTACCAGTCTCCTTGCCAAATCAGACGCTGAAGCGTGCATCCATCGGGAAATGGCTTCATTAATGTTCCCTGGTAGGCATTCACAATATCTCTGGGGCCCCTGCCCCTCCTGCTCTTGCTGGGACGCAACGCAATGCAGTAGAGGATGCGGCTGTCCGTCGGAAAGGCAGAGTAGCATTTTCAAGGCTACTTGTGGGCGAGTCCAGCTGATGGCTGGGCACACGGGATCCGGACATGCATCATGTGTGCATGGTCTGAAATCTGTACGGGCCATATTCCAAGTGCTCATGACCTGGCTGTATAGTCATTATGGTGGGGTGCAGGCTGCTGCCATGGCAACTGTGTTCACGCTGTCGTGTTCTACAAGCGCAGGTGTCGGAGTGCAATCATAATTATATCCGCTAAAATGGGGTACCTGCAGAAAGGAGAGCCACTTCCGGTCACCAGTTTATATTCCATGAACACGACGTGTTTTTAAATAATCTTTTCCGGAGATTTTGGCCGCCTGGATAATTCATCTGACAGTCTGCGTGGGATGTATTGCCCTGACTCCTGTTTCTGCCGTGGTGTTTGGGCAAAGGGCTTTTTGTGAGCTGGGGTTGTTGTAAAATCTGTTTAGTGCTGACTGCAAAAGTGCATGGTCACGTCCTGAAGCAATGAGCCCAACGCCCCCTTCAGCCCCTCCATGTGTGAACACTCAGCGTGTCCCTCACTGAAGCCCTGTTAAAAGCAAGTATTGGCAAAGCCACTGTAGTTCAGTCTAAAACAAGCATTGGCAAAGGCAACGTTGTTGCCTTGTGCTCAAGTTTTAAGCTGTTGCCAGTCCCTGCTATTAGATGCCCAGGTACCTGCACCATTTTGTACCTGCTACCAACAATGGCTAGTTAATACGACTACAGCCGTGTCTGGCAAGTGCCTTTCCCATGCTTACACAAAAGCCCAAACTGTTGGCATTCCCAATGCTTCTTTAGGTTGGATGTTTGAGCAGATAAATGTCCTTTCATAGCATGTGTGTGCCGTGTTGCAGCATTTCCCACTGAGGCCGATTTCTACACAGCGCTGTTGATGAGCGGCGCTATCATGTGCCCATTCATTAGGCTGTGCCAATGTCGCTGCACCCACGGTCTCCTCTCAGAGGAAGATCAAGCAACACTGGGGTGGGCTCTGGTGAACTCCGAGAGTGGCTGTGCCAATGCTTTCTATCCAGGCCTTCCAGCCTGGCAACTTCTGCACCTGCACATAGTCTAAAAGGCTACAGTGCATCACACTTTTTGGATCATAGAGAAAAATAAGCTGGGTCCTGCCCTCAGTCAGATGCCAGGCTGGCATGTAATAGTGCTTTGCTCTGTGTTTTAAATGCGCTCATGAACTTGCTTCCCCTGATCGTCTTAAAAATATAGACTTCTGCACACCTTCCAGTGGTTGTAAAAAGGTGCCAACATGCAATTGGAAAACTAGGAGTGGCCAGAGCGTTTCAGTTCTTGACCCTTGGCTCTGGAATGCTTGACATCTAGTAACCAGTCGAATAACTAAAATCCCATCTTTTCGTAAAGAGACGAGACTTTCTTAAAAATAATTTTGAATGGGAGTAATTTACTTTGTTGGCGCTTAGACACAGTTGGGCCTGCAGTGCTGCACTTTTTATCATTGGAAGAAACAAAACCAGTATCTGAGTGTGTAAGTCGAATTGTGGGTAACTAGTATAATATAGATGCGCAAATCTGCATGTGCATCAGGGGATAGTTTGTGCAAATGTACTATGTCTGTGGACTCGGATTTGCCCATATGTCTAAGTCATAATAGTGAGCGGTGAAGTGGCAGCTCAACAAGGCTTTATTTTATACATAACCTTTTCATTTTTTTGTGTGGATGAAGTAATTAGTTTATGTCTGCAAGTTGTGGAAGTATGATCCTCCCATTGCCCCTCTGAACCTTTGCTGGCCCAGGCCCACATTGTTAAAGCAAAACAAAAGAGGTGATGGCTGGAACGTTTCGAATTCATCTTAACCTCTGGCATTGCTCTGGTTATATCCAGAGGGGGTCCTGTGTCGGCTGTGTCGAGATACCCAAGCTACTCTTCACTGATGAGGCCCAAGACTGAAACATGTTTGGGGATGCTTGTGATCTCGTGCAGAAGGGATGCGACCAAGCAGTTCGGCTGGACTGCCACTTTTGGGCTGGGACCAAACCTTGCATGTGGTGTTTTGCCTTTTGTAATGGCTTGGCGGGCAAAGAACAATGGTCTGGAGGGTTGCCAAGAGCAATACCAGAAGAGGTTAGAATTAATTCAAATACTTCCATTACTCACATCTTTGTTTTTGCGTAAATCACCCTGAGTGAGACCGCCATGCCCAGACATGGGTCAGTGTCTGCTGGGCCTAGAGACCCAAGCTACACCTCACTGATGAGGCCCACCATGGCTAAAACATGTTTGGGGATGTATATGGTCTTGTGCCGAAGGGATGCAACCAAGTAGTCCGGGCTGGACTGCCACTTTTGGGCTGGGCCCAAGCCTGATTTGCATACAGTGTTTCCCCTTTTGTAATGGATTGGCAGGTGAAGAAGGATGGTCTGGAGGGTTGCCCAGAGCAATGCCACAGGTTAAGATAAATTCTAAACCTTCGAGCCATAACCTCTTTTGTTGTTGCACTTGTTAAACACATATCCTGTGTCTGTACATGGAAAATCTTTTTTTTACCATGTATTTCCTACCACTTTGACCACTGCTGGCTCAGATGAAGAAACCCTTCTTTTAGTTTGCTATTATGTGGTTCTGGCACCCTCATTAAGCCACAATGATTGCATTAGAGTACAGATAGGGCACAATGGCATATGAGGAGGGGCAAAACACATGTTCATGTTGTTTGGGTATTTGCCCACCCAGTCAGTGTTCATGGCTATGCCAATCCCTATGGGAATTCCCAACCAGTTCCTACCATCCCCACCCAAAACACCTCCTCATGAAAACTCTTTGAGCTCACATTAAACAAGCCTTACCTTTAAACATTGAACTCAAAGTGCCTGCCTGTGTTTTTTCGAAGCAGCCATCTGAGAGTAAACAACTTAATTGGAGTTGTATATGTGCTACTGCTGTGATGCAAATGACTTAACCAGGTTTGCCTTCAGCCACTCGATTTAAAAACACTCTGTGTGACCACTGAAATCGTGTTAAAATAAGCATTGGCAAATGTTGGCTTGTTTATAAGTATTATGTATTTCATTTGCCAGACATTGCTATTATATATGCGGGTACTCACACCGGTTTGCACCTGCTAACATCAATGGCCAGTTAATACCAATACAGCAGTGCCTAGCAAGTGTCTTACCTGTGCCTACCAAAAAGCCCAAGCTGTTGGCATTGCCAATGCTTGTTTTACTATACTGTGTATAATTTTGTTTTTATCCACGTTCCTTTATTCAAAGTTTTGGTTGAGATTCATGGTAAGCGTCACAACATTAATAATAGGCTTTGATTAGTTTAAGCTTCTTTCTAGGCCTCTTCATTTTAGTTATTATATATGTATATATACATATATCACAGGTCCTACGGTAGCAGCCCTTTAGTTATGGTCAAGCTACTCAACCCATAGGAAGAACACTTTGTGAGTGGCTTATAACTTTGCCCCAACCCCCATAGATGAATCCTTAACAAACTTTGCAGAAAATGTATATGGTCCAGTCAGATTTTATCTGCAAAGTTCGGCGAGGTTTTGTCGAGGGGGGGCTAAGACATGGGGGGTCCCAAAGATGCAATGGATAAAAATGTGCTCACGTTTACAGCCCAACTACTGGACAGATTTTTACCAAATTTGTGCCAGGAGCGGCGGCTTGGTCCAGAAAGTGTGCTTTTGTAAATTTGTTGTAATTCTGTCCAGGAGTTGTATTATAAAACATCCCAAAAGTAGGTAAAAAAAATAAAAAATTGTGATATCTGGATTTGGTCCGCGGACTCACTTTCTTGCTCTGTCTACGGACAGGCATCCCATTGGCCTAGCTGGCTAAATGATGTCTGCTTACATTGGACGTGCCCACTGATTGGATGGTGAAAAGCGTGAAGTGCGTCAGATTTCTGGAAACGACCGCCATGTTGGCTTTGCGGACAGCCACCGTTGTCTGTGAACATCGCTTTACAAACATATTAAATATTAAAAACACAACATTGCACCTATCAAACTCATCATACAATCTCTCGGGAGGTGATGAGGATGGGATGGGATATGGCTGTAAGAAGCCAAAACATTGGTCTTTTTCTTACCCTAAGTCTGCAAACAGTCTGGAAGTTCAGGTACAGTCCTGTGATGTACGCAAACACTTCAGATGTTAAGGGACATCTGTGCCTATTTCTGCATTACAGGTTTGGTGAAAAACAGTTTTTGGATGGATTATAACTTTGGCGCCACTTGTATTCTGCTGGCGGTTACATCCTGCAGTGGTGGACTAGATTACAACAAATGTGCACGACGATCATTAGCAAGGACCTGAAAAGCTTATTTTTGGAAATATGTCATGTGTTTTCACTTGGGCCGATATCTTCGGCTGCTTGGCTGTTATCCTCCATTCCAGCCTCTGGACTGAGGGCTGGACACCATATTATTCTCATTAGCATAACACAAAATGCTAATGGAAATGTTGGAGAATCTTATTGAGTCTATATTATTTACTGAGAAATGTGAAATAGATGGAGTCTATAAGATTATTTTTTTAGTTCTATTTTATTAAGTGTGAAAGGTGCTTCCTACAGGAAGCTTTTTTTGTTTCTTTTTAGGAGAGCTCAAAATGTTAGATGGGGAAGGAAATGAGGGAAGAGGCACCAAGCACTAATATGTAGAGGCAGGTGGACAGCGGAAGATTTTGGCTGTGAGTTACATCTAAGGTAGGGGGCAGTGTTTCTCATGCTCCTTTATTACTGCTTCAAAAGCACTTCAAAATTCCTCCTCCCTGCAGAGTGGTGTGTTGCAGTATATACGGAGTACTGTTGTTTTCAAAAGATATGGATCAACAGCTTCTTTTATCGCTTGCTAGGTAGCTGGTGGGATTTTATGTCCCATAGAAGTAGGCTGTGTGGTTACAGTATTGGTTGAGGAAGATGAGGTGGAAGAAGCCAGCCTACTACTTGCTAAGAAAGGAACAACCTTTCTGAGAGCATTTCTTTGGTTGGATTTGGTGTGACAGTGCATGGAGGTGTTCAGGTAATAGTACTTTCCATGTAGTCCGTGACTGACTACAGCGTTGCACTCAGTGCATTTCACTTTGGGAGCTTTAGTCTTTGGTACATTCACAACAGTGGTAGAGAACTGCCACAACCATGATTCTCTCTGGGTGCAAAAAGTAGGCACTTCCTCTACCTTATCTTCTTGGACCTCTTCATTGTTTCTGGAAGTACTGTGCCTTTTTTGTTGTGTAGGCCCTCCATCTGGTGGTGGTGGTTCTTGGGTAGGAGAGAGGGCAATAAATGATGCCATTTTTAAGATAAATAGCAGTTTTGCTAATATTCTTTCAAGTATGTGTTTTGTGCTGGATTGTTAATGGATAATGAGTAAGAATAGGTGTAGGAGCTGTGCAAGGGTACATTTTGAGCTTGAAAGTTCCAAGATCAGCAGAAAATGCAGTTCTAAACTGTCAGCGAAACACAAACTCGATCACGAAGTGCAGAAGTGTCTGCAAACACGTCACATGCCGGGCGCGTGCGTGGTCACGTGATACTGCCCGAAAAGTCTGCGATGACGGCAGAAAATCACGAACATCGACAAACACAAAAATAGTGGAAAAAGTGCAAACAGTGTACAGAAGTGTTACAAACTATGCTAGAAGGTGGAGAATGACAGAGTTTTAATGTGAAACAGTGTAAATTGGACAAAAATGTTGCTATATTGGGGTAAGTGTGATACTAGGAAGTTATAGGAAATTTGCATGCATTAATAAAAACCTATGAAATTCACTGAAAAACTTTTTTAAAGGGACGTTATGGCTAAATTGCACTAATAAAAACATATGAAGGGACTTTATGGTTACAAGTAAAACAGTAAAACCTCAGAAATGTGCAAGTTATGGTAAGGTAAGCAACCATATCTCGCGCAACCACCACGCACGGCTAAGACTTACACCCAGGACATGAAAGATGACATTACAAATAGAACACAGGAACATTTGCAAAATCATGCTTTCCGGTCCTTGCTAATGTTACTTACACAAGTTTTCTGGAAATCCGCCCATGTTTTATTTTTTCAAAAGTGTCAAAATGTATGTACATACAATAGTCATATAACTTAGCCCCCACTTGACAGAATCTATTCAGACTTTGCACAAACATGCAAGGTTGGGTCTATAATCTTTCTGAGAATGTTTGACTACACTCTTCAAAAAGCAACAAATGTAAAGCCATCTAAAAATGTTGAGACCGCCCTCTAATTTTGTCCCCTCTTTACAAAATCCCACCAGTCTCTGCAAATACATTTATATCTAGATCTTAAATCTTTCAGCAAACTTGTGTGCAGATTCGTCAAATGGCACCTCATGTGTAAGCCTTTACAATATTTTGGGATACCCCTCTAATTTTGTTTCCTCTGGGCACAATACTTTTTAGAACCATTCAAAGACAGGTCTAGAATAAAATGCCCATATTTCAAGCTGCTTTATTGAGTGGCTGATGGCACCAATATTATAAGTCATCCAAAAACTGCTTTTCACCAACCCTGTAATGCAGAGATAGGAATAGGTGCCCCTGAACATCTCAGATGTTCGCAAACATCACAGGACTGCCCAGGATATCAGGACTGTTCTTGGACAGAGTTGAAAAAAAAAACTGTTTTTTGGGCTTTTTAAAGCCATATACCAAGCTCATCACCCATCATCTCCCCAGAGATTTTTCAGTAGCTTGACAAGTGCAATGTTGTGTTTTTTAATATGTTTTTACTGCACTGTCTGCGGACACCGGCCACTGTCTGAGGATCCAACTGTCACACTCAGCCCCTTGTCTCACCTGTTTGTCCTTTGTCGTTTTCTTCTTTGTAAATCTTTCTTTCCTGGATGTCCGGGACTTGTACAGGTACGGGCGGGTATCCTCCGCCTCCAGTGTGAGGACCGAGACCAGCCTCGGAGAGATGGGAGTTCAGAATTCCAGGAAGGTCAGTGTCCGGGATGGAACTTGGAACCAGGAAGGGGTTTGCAATACTTGCAGAGAGCAGGGAATTGGCAGCGAGAACGGAGGAACAGGACAGGGATCCGGGAAGGAAGAGGATCAAGCGTCCCTCAGTTTGAAGTGTAAGGGCAGCACAATAGAACACCAGGAAGGAATTAGGAGCCAATAACAATGGAAAAGTAGCACAGAAAAGATGGAGGTAGTCACGAACACACTTGCCGAGAACTTGGAAGGGTAGCATTGAGACGCGCAGAGCCACAGGGGCGTGTCCGTTTTCTAGGAATCAACAGATCTTGCATAAACACTAGTCTGCAGCGTTTCTGTGGCACCGGCCATGTTGGGAGGATAGCAGATCCAACATTGCGGTGCACAATGGACCATGAAGTCCAAAAGGGGCGGAAACGGCGAATCATGACAGCATGCCCCCTCTTAAACCCAGATCCACTGGGTTTACCTGGATGAGTTAGATGGAATCACCGACTAAACTGGGGCCATTTATGTTGGAAACTGGTTCCCACGTTCGTTCGCTGGGGGATATCCTTTCCATTTCACTAAGTACTGTAGTCAACCTCTTCTATATCTGGAATGACATATCCTGGAAACCTCGAATTCAATCTGATCGTTGACGAGCACAGGGTTAGGTCGATGAGCTGATCTGGTGGATTGAAAATAGGGTTTGAGCAACGAAGTGTGAAAAACAGGGTGAATCTTCTTTCAGGATTCTGGTAACTGAAGTCGATACGCCACTGGGTTAATGATTTCCTTGATAGAAAAAGGGCCGTAGAATCTGGGAGCCAGTTTATTAGGTCACAGATGTCGAGGTACGAGTTTAGAGGACAACCAGACTTTGGGCCTCATTACGAGATTGGTGGTAGTCATGGCGCTATTTGCACCATGACTGCCACCAATAACGTGTCTGGCACCGGTCTCGTTCAATGGGGACTTACCAGTGTAGTGGGACCTTTGAGGGACCGGTAAGTCCCCATTGAAAAAGCCATTCCCCATTCCCAATGAGCCCCGATAGGGCTCAATGGGAATGGGGAAGGCGCTAATAATGGTACTGCAAATTGTGGTACCGTTATTAGCTTCATGGTCCCTTAATGGGTCCCGTCCATAACGCCTGGTCAGACGAGGCGTTAAGGAATGGACCTGCTAAAGGACCTCGTAGTAGGGCAGTAAGTGATTATCGGCACCGGTCTCCTTACTGGTGCCCGGTATTCCTTACCGCCCTACTCGTAATGAGGCCCTTTATCACCAATTCCATACACTGGACCGGGTCTCCTTTTAGTATCAGCATGTCGTTTGTCATCCATTCTGGCCTTTTCCAAATGGTCTTTAACATCCTTATGTACAGTGACCAGATGTTCAATCCAGGAATCGACCGAAGGAAATGGGGTGGAATGAGGCAGGATTGTTGGCAGGACAGATGGATGGAATCCTTGACTGCAAAAGAAGGGTCTCGTCTTGATAGCAGAGTGGTCAGAGTTATTGTAGGCGAATTCAGCAACTGGAATTAAAAGAGACCAATCATCCTAGATCTTGGCTGCAAAGCATCACAAATACTGTTCTAGGGTTTGATTTACTCGTTCTGTTATCCCATTTGTCTGAGGATGGTATCCAGAAGACAAGGCACGTTGAATACTTAACATTTGACACAGGTGCTTTCAGAATTGTGATATGCATTGAGGGTCACAGTCTGAAATGATCTTGGAAGGGAGACCATGCTGTCTAAAGATGTGATTTAGAAATATTCCTGCCATCTCTTGTGCTGAAGGTTATTTGTACAAGGGGGTAAAGTGAGCCATATGGGTGAATAGATCAATGATAACCATTATGGTAGTAAACCCCTTGAAAGGAGGTAATTCCACAATGAAATCTGTGGCAATTATTTCCCAAGGACACTCTGGCAATGTAGGCTGGTGAAGACCTGCAGGTTTTCTATTATCGCACTTATTCTGACTGCAGACAGCGCAAGCTTGGACATATGCCATTTATCCGTTGATCATCTTAGGCCACCAAAATTGTCTTTGAATGAGGTGGAGAGTGGCAGTAATGCCTCGATGCCTGGAATGGAAGGTATCATGACAGAGGTTTATAATCTTGGTTCTCAGTTTTTGCGTGTGTATCACCAATCTCTTGTTTTTAAAAAGGTAACCATCTTTAGCGACTAAGGTCCAATGGTTGGCATTGATGTAATCCTTCCAGAGATCAGAAAGTGGTGTTTTGGCACAGACATTTTCCAACAAGGAATTGGCATGGGCCACAAAAACCGTGTTGGGAAACATCTTCGGGAAGGCACGTGCCTCAACTGGCTCATAATCAGGGCATCTGGATAGGGCATCAGCGATTACGTTGTTAGTTCCAGGGACGTGATGTATGTGGAACTGATACTGGGCAAAATAAAAAGGCCCAACAAGCTTGACGACTGTTCTTGCACTCCAGGGATTGCAGAATCTGGCAGTTTCTGTGATCGGTTCGTACCTGTACTGGGAACTTTACACCCAAAAGTAAATGACGCCACTCAGTAAAGGCCTGCCGGATAGCTAGCAATTCTTTCTCCAGGACTGAGTAATGGGGCTCGCTGGGATTCACTGTTCGGGATAGGTAAGCAATGGGATATTCCACCTTGTCCTCGGATTCTTGTTTTAACACTGCCCCAATAGCATAATCGGAGACATCGGTTTCTACCAGGTAGGGTTTATTGATGTCAGGTTGAACCAGGACGGGACCTTGAGTAAATCTTTGTTTTAGCTCCTGAAAGGCTGTTTCTTGAGCATCGGACCAATTGAAAGGAATGTCTTTCTTTAGCAATGCAACTATAGGTTGTACAATGTCAGAGAATGTAGGAATGAATTTCCTGTAAAAATGTGCAAGTCCCAGGAAGGATTGAATCTGTTTTACTGTTGTAGGGGCTGGCCATGAGAGAATGGAGTCGACCTTAGCAGGATCCATTTCTATTCCTTTGGGACTCAGAACGAATCTGAGGTAGTGATCGGTTTGGACATGAAAGACACATCTTTCTGGTTTAGCCAGGAGCTTATTTTCTCGTAAGCATTGTAAAACCAAGGTCATGTGTTCCTGATGTACTTGGGGATCTTTGGAATAGATCAATATGTCATCCAAGTATACAATGACAAAGAGAAACAACATATCTGAAAAGACTCTATCCATGAAGCGATGAAAAACCGTGGGGGTGTTGGCAAGGCCAAATGGCATAACCAGGTATTCAAAATGAACAAAGGGCGTCCTGAAGGCGGTCTTCCACTCATCGCCTTCCTTTATATGGATGAGATGGTAAGTGCCCCGTAATTCGAGTTTAGTAAAGATTACAGCACCTCAAACTGCTTCCAATATGTCGGAAATGAGTGGCAGAGGATAACAATCTTTAAAGGTGCATTGGTTAAGGCCCCAGTAGTCCAGGCAGGGTCGAAGTTCCTTAGTGTCCTTCTTGGGCACAAAGATCAAGGAGGCCCCGGCTGGAGATTTAGAAGGACGAATGGTTCCATTGGCAAGATTGGTGTCCAGGTATTCCTGTAGTGTTATTTTCTCTGGTTCAGAAAGAAAAAACATCCTCCCAAATGGTATCACTGCAGAGTTTTCTGTATCGATTGCACAATCCTCTGGTAAATGGGGTGGTAGTGATTGGACAATGGCTGTTGAAAACACATCTTAGTATTGGTGGTAGAAATGGTGGAAACACATATAGATGGTTGTTCCGGGACCCGGGGTTAAATAGATCTGGTCTGCATCACATTCTGGGATAAACAATGAAACAAGCAGAATTCGTAACCTAGTAATAAAGATCCGCCGCCCAGTTGATATATGGGTTGTGTTTTTGAAGCCTGCCTTTATGATATCAACATGAAGCAGCTCCTGATGGTTGTTTATTGAGAGCAACAATTCTGTGGTTTGCTGGGTTATGGGCCCTGAAGACAGTGGTTTCCCATCAATCCCTTCGACAGCTTGGATTGTTTCTTTGGATTCTCGAGGAATATTGTGCTTTAAGGCCCATTTGTGATCCAAGAATATTCCCATAGCACCACAATCCACTTGGGCCAGGATGGAATGTGTCTCGTTATTGACGGAAGTCAAGAATGTTTGCAGAACCACCAAGGTATTTTGTTGAAGACAGTTCAAGGAAGTAGAGGAAGCAGAGAAAATATCTTTCTCCCGAAGCTGGGCTCCATTCAAGATCAGGATCTGGCCTTTCCCGAACGCCTGGGTGGAGCTGCAGGACAATTTCTTACAAGATGTTTATCAGAAGCACAATACATACAGAGTCCAGTATTGATCCTACGAATCCTTTCTTGTGGAGAAATCGAACCTCGCAAGGAGCCTAGTAGCATAGGTTCTGGATCAGGAGACTGCAGAGTGATTGTTTCCTTAGGGCTCGGGTAATCCATGGAGAACTTTGGAGGAACAGTTTTTGTCTTTCTTTCCTCTGCCTTTCTCTCCTGGATTCGGAAGTCGATTTGTAGCGACAAATCTATTAAAGCCTGGAAGGAACTTGAATGGGCTACTCTAGCTAGTTTGTCCTTGATTTCATTATTTAACCCTCTCCTCCGAAACAGGGTAAAACTTGCCTCCTGAGACCAATCAGCCTCTTTGGCCAATTGCTTGAAGCGAGTTGCATAGGACAGCATGTCTTGGTTCCCTTGTTGGAACTCCAGGAGCTTTTCTTGAGCACTGTAAACTTGTTCAGTGTGGTCAAACATGGTTTTGAAGGCTTCCACAAATCTGTCATAGTTGTCCAGGAGCAGGGCTCCTGCATTCATCAAGGGGGTTGCCCAGGATAAAGCATTTCCAGAAAGGTGTGATATTATGACTCCCACCTTGGCCCTGGCCGTGGAAAAATAGTAGGGTTTAAATGTGAAATGCACCAAACATGAATCGAGGAAAGAACGCAGTGTTTTGGAGGAACCATCGTATTTGTCCACTATGACCTCTACCAGGACACTTTTCTGGAAATCTGAGTCTCTGGATAGCACAAGTTGTTTTAATGCTGCATTTTCGGCTTAGAGGTTTTGAACCTCTGTTGTCAGTTCTTGCATTCCTCTCATGAGGTCCTGGACATCAGCCTAAATGTTGAATTCAGTATTAAGTTGTGGGCGTCTCAAACTGTCACATTCAGCACCTTGTCTCACCTGTTTGTCCTTTTTCATTTTCTTCTTTGGAGATCTTTCTTTCCTGGACGTCCGGGACTTGTACAGGTATGGGCGGGTATCCTCCACCTCCAGTGTGAGGACCGAGACCAGCCACGGGGAGATGGGAGTTCAGAATTCCAGGAAAATAATAGATGGGTGGTCAGTGTCCGGGATGGAACTTGGAACCTGGAAGGGGTTTGCAATACTCGCAGAGAGCAGGGAACTGTCAGTGAGCACGGAGGAACAGGACAGGGGTCCGGAAAGAAGCAGAACGAGCGTCCCTCAGGTTGAAGCATAAGAGCAGCACAATAGAACACCAGGAAGGAATTAGGAGCCGATAACAACGAAAAAGTAGCACAGAAAGGAAGGAGGTAGTCACAAACACACTTGCCGAGAACTCGGAAGGGTAGCGTTGTGACGCGCATAGCCGCAGGGGCGTGTCTGATTTCTAGGAATCATCGGATCTTGCGTAAACACTACTCTGCAGCGTTTCTGTGGCGCCGTCCATGTTGGAAGGATAGCAGATCCAACGTTGCAGTGCACAATCGACCATGAAGTCCAAAAGGGGCGGAAATGGCGAATCATGACACCAACATTGCGGGCATTTCCAAAAATCTGATGCATCTAATGTTTTTTATTGACCAATCAGCGGGTGCTTCCGATGTCCGTGGACATCATGTCGCTCTCTTGATCAATCAGAAGCCCGTCCGCGGACCAAACAGGGAAGTGAGACAGCAGACCGAACCCAGAAATCACAATTATTTATTTACATACTTTTAGGCCTTTCTATAAAAAACAACTGGATGACACTTGTGTATAGGTGCGTTATCAATGCCATATCATATCATATCATGGATTTACACCAAATTTACTAAAGCACGTTTTTGAGACAAAGCCGCTGCTCCTGCCGCAAATTTGGTGAAACTTTGTCCAGCGGTTTGGGCTGTAGACGTGAGTACATTTATTTTTTCTATTTATTCTATGGGAAAAAAACACAAAATTTGGGACCCCACCATAACTTTGCCCCACCTGCACAAACCGTCACCAAACTTTGCAGGATCAATTTGACGGGGCCATATACATTTTCTTTGCAAAGTTTTGATAGGATTCGTCTAGGGGGGGGGCAAAGTTATAAGCCACCTAAAAATTGCTCTTTCTATGGGTCGAGCAACTATATATATATATATTACATGGCCTGCGGTAGTTATGATTCAGTAGCTAAAACCATAGGAAGAGCACTTTTTGGGCGGCTTTTAACTTCGCTCACCGTGGACGAATCCTCACCAAACATTGCAAAAAAGTATATGGTCCACTCTGAATTTTTGCAAAGTCTGGTGAGGACCAGGGGGGGCAAAGTTATAGGCGGATCCCAAAATTATTTTTTTTCCCATAGACTGAATAGAGAAAAAATTCTGTCGTGCCTACAGCCCAAACAGCTGGACGGATTTTCACCAAATTTGTGGCAGGAGCGATGACTTGGTCTCGAAAGCGTGCTTTTGTAAATTTGGTGAAAATCCGTCCAGTAGTTTTTTTTAAAATAACCAAAAAGTAGGTCTCCAAAAATGAGTGATATCTATGTCCGCTCTGCGGACACACTTCCCTGTTCGCTCCGCAGACAGGACACCGATTGTTTAATCGGCTTGCATCATGTCTGTGGACACGCGATGTGTTCTCTGATTGGCTGGGATGAAGCGTGAGGTGCGTCACATTGTTTTAATGCAGCCGCCATATTGGATCCGTGGACATCCACGGACAGTGCAGTGTGGAAGTGAGCATAAATCTAATTTTGGGGAGTGTGTTGTTGTGTAGGAGTGCTTGGAGAGGGTGGGGGAATAAGAGATGGGTCAAATGCTGTATTTGTTTAGGTGGCAGGAGGCCTTAATGTGTTTGCGGTGTCCGCGGTCACTGCGGTTGTCCGCGGACATACTAAATACTGGGCACCCTACTGGCTATTTTACTTTAGTATGATGTTGGTTTTGGGTTGTTAGTAGAGCATTGATTGTAATTATTTTTAGAAAGTTAATTGAAGTGGATAGGTTTTGAGGTGGATTTGTTATGTTTTTGGGTTGTGGATATTTGGTAGGTATTTGATTCTATGGGTGTGTTAAGCTGCAGTGGTGGTGGCCAGGGCCTAGAGTCCTGGGTGCAAGGTCTACGGACTTTGGCCATGCACCCAAGGCTCTAGGCCCTGGCCACAACCACTGCAGCTAACACACCGATGCTACCAAACATTTTGACTGTGGTATGTGGGCTGCTTAGGGGATATATGTTTTCAAATGTTTGTGTACTGTTTAATTTGTTGAGGCTGTATGTAGAGTTTTGGCGAGGCCATGCAGTCAAGATTGCAGGGTTTTGCAAAACGCACTGCAGCATAAGATACCCATGGAAGCAAACATTTTGGATTGTGGTTTATGGTTAGATGTTTGCTTGAATGAGTGTGTTATGTGGTGGTGTTTGTGAGTCCATTCATGATATACTTACTGTTTGACTTTTTGTGGTTGTATGCAGTTCTTCCATGACATGGGTAATTGGAGCAGACATTATTTTTCAATCTCTTTGATAAAAGAAAAGATCATATGTTAGTGTAAGTAGTTCATAATGAGTTATTGCATTGCATAATAGATATTTCTGTATTGTGTTGACCCTCATAGTTAGTACTTTAGATGTACTATAGTTCAAACCAGTGTACTGTGCAATTTGTTCAGTTCCTGTGTTTGTTTATTAAATCATTGGGTCAGTGGGAAAAAATCCATGCTGGATTAAAATAAAAATGTTCTACTTTGTGGTACAATATATTTATTTCATTGATTTCAGTAGAACAAATTGAATAGGTGTATGGTTTTGATTTGGAAGTGGTGGTAGTATTGTTGCAATTAGATAGTATTGGTGTGTTATATTTGTTTATTTCTTTTTCCATGTTAGTGGTATTCATCTATCTGCAGGTTTATTGCAGATTTTTGGGGCAGTTATATACCTGTTGGCGTATTCTAACTGTTTATTTCTTGTTTGATTTTAGTGGCATTTATCGGTTTGCTTGTTGCAGAATTTTGGGGCAGTTAGATACCTGTAGGCGTATTCTAACTGTTCATAGTTTTTTCATTTCAGTTTTGTTAATGTTCATGAACAGATTAGTTTGGTATTATGAATATTATATACACATTTACAAGATTTGCTGGTAATCTCTGTTTTAGAGTAATGGTAGTATCATTGCATTCAAACCATCCACATTTCTTTTTTATATATGCAGTGTAGTGACCTGCATTGGTTGTGGCTCCTGCATGGTAGATCATTGCTATTGTTGTGAATGTTTTCTTACCAAGTAATACTTGACAATGTGTGAATCCAGTCAGCTTGCAGTTGCTTTTGGTACCATATGCATTGTAACGTAAAAGCATACTATTATGTATTCACTATGTGACTGTATTTCTAAGGTGAAGCGATTATCTGAATTGCAGGTAATACATAATCTGCTTTGGTTTGCATTTTGTACAAGTTGCTGAAATGCAATGGATTCACAGTTAGGTATCGATACACATACAAAGCGTTCATTAGGAACTTCTTCTTGTACTACACGCTTGCAAAGAGTGCATGTATGTTTCCACATGTATGAAATCTGGAAGATTTCATTTATAGGTATGTTTTTGTTTTCTAGTACTTGTAGCAAGTACATTAGAAATTCTGGTGGATCTTCTTGTGAGTTTATAGTGAATTTGACCATTCCAGCACCATAGTCCAATTCCTGTCTTATTCCGTGAACACTGTAAGTGTTGTCAGGATTGTTGGTTGTATTTCAATGAAGGACTAACATTTGCAAACACAATTGGTCTGTTCCGAGTAAGTAAATGTTGTCAATAATTGGTGGCAATTGGAATAGAATATTTATTGCTACATTTGCATAGCAAATAACACCAGTTGTATTTGAAAATTTGAATGGACCTGACAGTTCTGTGTCCAAGTCATTTGTTTGGAGTGTGCGTTGCTTTTTTGAAGGGGTAGTTGAGTTACTTTGAGCAGTAGATCCTTCTTTGGGTGTGGTCCTTGATGAAGTATTAGCTTCTTTAACTTTCTTTGATGGAATTGCTGCGAGATCCTCCATAGTTTGAGTCAGAAGTAGTTTTCTTTTACAACGTGTTGCCTTTTGCGGAACAGGATAGGTTTTTAGATGGTGGTATAGAGTGAATGCAGTCTATTGTATTCTAGAATGCAAGGAATATCAGCATTTACTTTACTTGCATCAAAGTTGATTAGAAATAGTCTGTCAAGTGTACGTAAGCGTGATAGTGCCACATAGCTCATGCCTTCTTTAAAGACTGTGCTACCAATATCTATCAATGCTTTATCTAGGGCAAGACCTTGTGATTTGTGAATGGTACTGCAGATGCTAGAGTTAGAGAAAATCGTTCTCTGCGTACATATATGTCTTTAAAAAGAAGGAAGCGGGCTGTTGAGCATCCTATCCTTTTAACTTCGGATAGTGTGTCAAAGAGAATATTGACAAATTGAATGTTGTTGTCACGTGGGTATGTTGGAAAGCCAACAACTGTACCAAGTGCTCCATTACCTAGCCCTTTGCACCATGTCAGGGTTACCTTTAAGCATTACTCTACTGTTTAAAGATCATTTTAATATTGTTAGAGATAGAGTTTTCCAAGGTGTTTAGCCTTGTTGTGGCTTGTTGACACATGGGGAGTGTCATACCATGTATGTCCAGTTTGTCTGTGGAGCCAATTTGAACTATTGGTTGAATTTCTTTTTTTAACATTGGTTCATTACATTTTGAACAGCTTGCAAGAGTTGGCATCAAGGACATAAAATTGACATTTTTGTGTGCTAATTGTTCAATGACATCATTAGCACATGAGTTATGTCCATAGAGAGCATGGATGTGCCTGTTTTTTAATATAGATTGTGCTTCTTGAGATAGTACACCAACTCTAATACTTTTTTAAAATGTTGGCGTATGCGAGGTCTGCAGACTGACGCATGTTTTCAGTTAATTCTCTGTATTCGAAATGTTGCCAAAGGTTGACATTTCCTATGCTGCCAAGAGTATTAAGACACAGTTTGTGCCATAAGGTTTTAAAAATAGGATCACCTTCACTGGTGTTAATTGAAGAAGATCTCCGAAAACAATAATGTGTTTTCCTCCACAGAGCTCTTCGTAGTCTGTTTTGAGGACCTCTTGTAATCTGAGCTGAATCAAAGCCAACATTGGGTTGGCGACCATGCTCACCTCATCTATTAGCAGCATTTCCATTTGTTTGAAAACTCTGCGTAGTTCCATTGCAGCGTCTAGAGAAAGTTTGTAGTAGTCTAATTTGTTTTGGTGTTCTACTGGAAGGAGCAGTAATCAGTGTAAAGTGACACCACCTATGTTGTAGGCAGGTAAACCTGTGGGGGCAATTACACCAACTGTCAGTTTGTTGTTTTTCAATTGTTGGAGGAACTTGCTGATGATTTTGATTAAGAATGTTTTGCCTGAACCAGTTTGACCACTCAAGTATAGCAGTAGAGGTTTGTAGTCTAGACAGGTACAGTTTTTACTTTCACATTGCACACCATGTTCAATTTGTTTAGTTACTTCTTGGAAAATGCTACACTGCTCATTGTTTAGTTGTGATTTCAGTACAGCAAAGTCTTCTGTAGATTGCTCATACTGACACATGGTGTTTTCTACTTCTGTCATGGCTAATTCCGCAAATCTAGTGTGGAAAGGGGACTGTAGGGATTAGCCAATGAGGTGTTGATGTTCTGCTTTGTATTGAGAGAGGTTGTGTGTAGTGAAGATGGCAGAGGTGGAGAAATTCAGGGTGTTGGTGCTTGTGGATATGTTTGTGCATGGTTTGGTGCAGTATGCAAAATGTAGGAATGTGGCAAACATTTTTGATGTAAGAGGAGTGGCGGTGGTGTGGAGCACTGTGCCTGGTTTAAATGTGCAGGCAATTGTACACATTTGTGAAGATATGGGCAGGGTGAACTGTCCACAGGTGGTATTCTGCACTGTGGTGCTTTGCATCAGGGCTATGTCAGTGCCCCTACTTTGTTGAAAGATCTCGAAAACTTTTTTGAGGCAGTAATGAAACTACTTACAAATGCCGAGGTATTTTTTTCAGGTTTGGTACCTAGGGCAATATGGGACAATAGTTCTGTTTTCTGTTCTCAGCAAATTATTGCTAGGTGTTTAATTAACCGAGGCATGTTTGCTTTTATACTTAGAGCTGGCATGTTCTTTTGTAACAATGGCAACATTGAATCTGGTAATGTTGATTATTTTGAAGAAGATGGCATGTCTTTATATTTTATGGGAAATGCAATGCTGTTTTGGAACATAAGGATTGCTTTGGAGAAGCTAATGTGAAGATCTTTGGAGGAAAATAAGGAAAAACCAGAGCCAACCTCAAATGGGAAATGGGGCACACTATTTAAAATTTCATTCCCCACTCTCTGATTTTTCGATTTGTCTGCAGACTTTGCGGTTGTCCGTGGACAGTGCATATTACATACGAGAATTTTGAAGCTGAGAGTCATGTAAATGAGACTTAGCAGAGCAAGGGATTGGTCAATAAGGTTTGCTGGGTGTGATGTATAAGGAGAGACTTTGTCAGAAAGTCTTTTTAGGATAGGAGAGCAGATAGCTCTGGCTGTATGTTTCAGAAAGCAGATTGTCTGGATTTTGGGAGACTCATAGATAAATTGGTCAGAGGTGCATGCAGATCGCTGTGGAGTGGCTGCAGATCTTTGATTCCCTCATGTGGAAGTGCAGCGGTATCTAGTGCGTGGAATGAAGTGGATGGATTTGGTACTGCTTTGTGCTACTTTGGTGACACAGTGTCATCCATATATTATTATTATTCATTTTGGAGGGAACAGTTTAGGACATGTTTATGGAATTTCTTTGCAATTTGCAATGAAAAAAAGACTTGGGAAAGACATGGACATGTTTCCAAACTCCCGAGTAATTTTTTCTTGTATTGCACAGAGACAAATGTGGCTGCGTTCTTCTTCATTTGTTCCATAAATGGAGAAAGCGAGGCAAAATGTCAACAAGGTTCTTTGTGCCTTTTTGAGAGATGTTGGCATGTCCTCTTTTGACAATGAAAATACGATGTTTCTTAGCACACACATTTTTCGCAGAGATGGAGTACATCTTACTTATGCTGCAAATTATACAAAAAGCATTGCAACCATTTTTGGAAATATAGGAATCCATTTTGCAGTAGGTGTTGACCACTTAAAGTTTTTGAAACACAGAAAAACACCACAAAAAGCCTCTTTTCAGAGCCACCACTTCCTCCCAGAGAAAAGTGTAATGGTTCTGACAGGGCAGCACTGCAAACATTTTAGAGGTCCGCGGACAGTCTGCGGACTTCTATAAATGTACAGGGCACTGCAGCATTTCCTTGACACTTCTATTTTTAAACTGTGAAAGGTGGCTCTGAAAAGAGCCTTTTTTTTGGTTTTTATTGTTTTATATTTTTTAGAGGAAAGGAGGGGCAAGGAGGGTAAGGAAGGGACACCAACCATGGGGATAAGAAAGGGCAAGTGGCAAGAAGAAGATCTTGGGTGGGCCTTATTCAGGTGGCAGTCCTTCTCATGCTCCTTGACCGTAGCCTCGAAAGCACTTCAAAGGTTCTCCCCCCTGCAGAGTACAGAGTCGCAGTACATGCACGATACTGTGACCTTCGAAAGGTAAGGGTCAACAGCATCACTTGTGGCCTGCAAGGCAGCTGGAGGAATGCGCTGTCCAACAGGAGTGTCTCTTGTGGTGGCAGGAGCGGAAATGGAGGATGCTGCATGGGAACTAAACCTACTACGTTTATCGCAAGGTACAACCTTACAAATAGCCCCACCGTGGAACAACCTTAGGTGTCTCTTCATTGATTTAGTACCATAGCTATACAATCCATGCTTGCTACGAGTCAATACCATCTGGCACTGAGTGCAGCACACCTTGCATGCAGGTGCTTTTGGTACTCCATCAAGAGTGTCAAATAACCTCCATACCGAAGATTCACGATGAGTGCTAGTAGTAGGGACTTCCACTTCCTCATCTTCATCCTCTTCATCACTCTTCTCTGACTCCTCACGCCTGTTCCCCTCTACAGGCCCTTGGGGAGGTGGTGGTGCTGGAGGAGTTGGGGGTGGTGCTGAGGCAGAAGTAGCACCAGCAGTAACAGCAGCATCCATGGTTGCCATATTCAATGGTTTCAGGAGGCACAGCAAAGGCAGCAATTAGCAGAATATAAAATTCAGCAGTGTCTGTCCTGGAACTTCAAAAACAGAATGAGGAGCAGTTCTGGGGCGTGGCCTATTATAAGGGTTCTGGGACGCACTTTGCGGACACCCGCGCTTTCCGCGGACACTTCGAACAACAAAAAAGGGTTCAAAAAGTTCCAAAAAGTATGCAGATTGCCAGGGACATGGTCTGGGACATGTGCAAGGGTGAACTTTCCCAGAAAAATAACTTGGATTGCTCAAAAAATCACTTATTAGGTGTCCGGGGGCACAGACAGTGTTCGCTACACTTAGCACGAGTGCGGTCACATGATGATGTCACGGACACGTTCGCGAATGGGACGGCTGTCTGCAGGACACCAAATGCAGGGTGTCGGGTCTGCGCTTGCGTGCGGTTGTTCTACGGACAGTGTTCCAGTCCCCAAATGAATTAAAAGTGCGACACGCGTGTGACAGACATTTACGGACAGCCGTGATGTTCGTAGGACCCAAGAGTGCAATACACATGCGCGCGGGGGTCCTGCAAACCATGTTCAGGTCATGCTCCTTGACCGTAGCCTCGAAAGCACTTCAAAGGTTCTCCCCCCTGCAGAGTACAGAGTCGCAGTACATGCACAATACTGTGACCCTCGAAAGGTAAGGGTCAACAGCATCACGTGTGGCCTGCAAGGCAGCTGGAGGAATGCGCTGTCCAACAGGAGTGTCTCTTGTGGTGGCAGGAGCGGAAATGGAGGACGCTGCATGGGAACTAAACCTACTACGTTTATCGCAAGGTACAACCTTACAAATAGCCCCACCGTGGAACAACCTTAGGTGTCTCTTCATTGATTTAGAACCATAGCTATACAATCCATGCTTGCCACGAGTCAATTCCATCTGGCACTGAGTGCAGCACACCTTGTATGCAGGTGCTTTTGGTACTCCATCAAGAGTGTCAAATAACCTCCACACCCAAGATTCCCGATGAGTGCTAGTAGTAGGGACTTCCACTACCTCATCTTCATCCTCTTCATCACTCTCCTCTGACTCCTCACGCCTGTTTCCCTCTACAGGCCCTTGGGGAGGTGGTGGTGGTGGCGGAGTTGGGGGTGGTGCTGAGGCAGAAGTAGCACCAGCAGTAACAGCAGCATCCATGGTTGCCATATTCAATGGTTTCAGGAGGCACAGCAAAGGCAGCAATTAGCAGAATATAAAATTCAGCAGTGTCTGTCCTGGAACTTCAGAAACAGAATGAGGAGCAGTTCTGGGGCGTGGTTTTTATAGGGGTTCTGGGACGCACTTCACAGACACCCGCGCTGTCCGCGGACACTTCGAACAACAAAAAAGGGTTCAAAAAGTTCCAAAAAGTATGAAGATTGCCAGGGACATGGTCTGGGACATGTGCAAGGGTGAACTTTCCCAGAACAATACCTTGGATTGCTCAAAAAATCACTTATTAGGTGTCCGGGGGCACAGACAGTGTTTGTTACACTTAGCGCGAGTGCGGTCACATGATAATGTCGCGGACATGTTCGCGAATGGGACGGCTGTCTGCAGGACACCAAATGCAGGGTATCGGGTCTGCGCATGCGTGCGGTTGTTCTACGGACAGTGTTCCAGTCCCCGAATGAATTAAAAGTGCGACACGCATGCGAAAGACATTTACGGACAGCCGTGATGTTCGTAGGACCCAAGAGTGCAATACACATGCGCGCGGGTGTCCTGCGAACCATGTTCAGGTCCCTAAACAAAATAAATGTCTTTCACAAGTTTACAGACAGGCGGATCGAAGATGTGAACAGGGGGAATGTTCTTAGGACACCTTAATTTGCATAGTTACAAACATGCAGACGTCTTTAGTGTTCTGCCACACCCCCATTTTGACTACATACAGTACGAACATATATAGTGTCCTTAGGACACCCCCATTTTGGTTAATTGTGGACAAGCTGACATCTAATGTGTCCTAAGGACACTTCCATCTTGATTGAGGACAGTGCAAACAGGTATAGTGTCCTTATGTCACGCCCACACTTATACCGCCCCCCTTGTACATGCAACAAAAGTCCCAAGACACCAAACTGACCCGAACACTTATGCCCTCATATGGTTGCCGGCGGGGTGTTGACACTGGTTGGCATTCGGGACGTTTGCAGAGACGTTCCCTTTATGCCCACTGGCGATTGCCGTGGCGTCTTGCGGCTGGTTTCGGGCAGCACGGACACCGCAAAGGCCGATATCCATTGTGCTCATCACACGGTCTCCCACGTGACCAGAAACAGAAGACTCGTCGCACACGGCAGCGCGCGGTGGTAAGCACATGACAAATGGAACGCGATCAGCGTTCACGTGACTGCATCATGTGACCTGTTATTGCAGTCAAAAGGAACACGCTATTCAGCAACGAACACTTCACAGCTGACTTTGTTACGTCCTGTACAGCGCTCTACGGATTATTCTTGATATTGCTATTTTTGACCCCGGACTGCTTTTGGAATTCCACTTGGATCCCCCTTGGTACCTTTGCTTGGACTCTGTGTTTCACCGGACTCGACCTCAGCTACTCTCTCCTGGAACTGCCTTTGGATTGTCCTCCTGTTCTAACCAGCCAGCTACCTTCTGACCTTGGATCGTGTATTGGATTGATATTGGATTCCTCCTATTCTGAGTTGCTTACCTCTTGTCCTCGGACTGTTCTGGTACCTGGTCTCTCTTGATCTCCATACTTCGTTTGCTCAGCATCAGGTGACTTCACCCTTCAGAGTGCCATCCAGGTTTATATCCTTGCCGGTTGCCATATTTTCCCATCATTCCTTTTTGGGTCCACTGTCATCCACATTGGGTAAGCCTTTTTCTTGATTCTCTTTTACACTCTGTTCACATTAGACCTTGCATTCACATAACCTTTTGCCTTGCAGCGGTCAGGGGGTCCATCTGGCGTTCCGGCTTCCAGTTGACGGCATTCATCACCTGTGGCTTCAAGGACGACACGAACAGTTTCATTCTATTGCTCGTGTGGTACTTGGGGACAGAGGTTTCATCGTCTACACGACCATCAAGTCCTGACAGACTGTGAAGCCTTTACTGGTCGTTTGGATGATGGAACCCTCCACCGGGGACCCAGTGGCCGCATTAATGCAAGCGGTCTCATCCCTCAGAACGGAGATGGCGGCTGCCACTGCTGCCATACATCACCGTTTAGATGCCCTCCAAAGTACCCGCAATCCATTACCTATTGATGCTGAGTTCGATGACACCATACCCCAAAACCCAGGTCCAGCCATACCGCCCATGTCACTGACACCTATCTTGCTTCCCACACCATTTCCTCTAGCCACACCTGAGAAATATCAGGGCGACCCAAAGAAGTATCGCACTTTCATCAATCAATGTAAGCTCCACTTCCTTTGCAGACCCCAAGTGTTCCATGATTCAACAACCAAAGCTGCCTTTTTTCTTTCCCATCTTACGGGGATAGCCGCTACATGGGCTAACCCTTACTTAGAAAATGACCATCCGGTTCTTTACGATTTCGAACTCCTGGTGAATGAAATGGCTAAGGTGTTTGATACCAGGTATAGGGCACAGTCCAGGGATTTGGAGCTTTTGGACCTGACTCAAGGGAGACAGACCCTAATAGAATATATCACGTGTTTTAATCAGTTATCAGCTGAGACATCATGGCCAGAAAATAAGAAAGCCGTGGTATTCTATAGGGGTCTCGGTAACCCGATGAAGGACGCGCTCTCAGTGGTCCCCTCCCTTCCGGCCACATACTCCGAACTGGTAGACCTATCCCTTCAGGTTGATGCACGTAAAGCTGAATGCCGATTAGAGTTAGGAGCTTCTATCAGTCACACTCCTTCTCCTCCAAATAGCGCAGGAGAACCCATGCAAATAGGTGGGTTGCGTAGCCCGATCACCCAGACCGAGAGAGAGCGCAGAAGAAGCAACAATGCGTGCTTCTATTGTGGACTCAATGGGCATTATGTTAAAGAATGCCCTCGATGCCCAAAAAACCAGACCTTGGGTTTTCAGAAAACTCGTCCTTGAGTACGGGGGACAGGACGAGTTTTGCTCAAAACCCCCAAAAGGCACCTACCTTTGGCCCTATCAGACCGATTACTATCCCGGCTACGCTTCTCCCTACTAGGGATTGCACCCACCCTGTCCGCATCGTTATAGATTCAGGGGCTACTGGTTGTTTCATCGATATTGCATTAGCAAAAGCCATGAACCTCCCATTGATCACCAAACTACACCCAGAACCAGTCCAGGCGGTAGACGGGTCCTCGCTCACTTCTGGCCCAATTAAACAACAGACCACTCCCATGGATGTGATCATCCAGGGAAACCACAAGGAATCACTGTCATTCGATCTCATTTCCACCCCCCAGTTTGGTGTCATCCTGGGAATACCCTGGTTGAAGAAACACAACCCTCTCATTGATTGGGGTTCGGGACAGGTCACTTTCGAGTCTGAGGTCTGCCAACATTTTTGCTTATTAGAGGAAGACGGGGTTCTCAATCCCGCTAGGGCACTGAGGGGTCTGAGCCTGGGTTCTGCAGAAGAGGTCATTCCTATAGAATCAGCACATACGGTGGGGGATGCAATGACCGGAGTGCCCTCAGTGTATCATGATTTCCGCGAAGTGTTTGATAAGTCCTCTGCTGAGACTTTGCCCCTCCACAGGCCTTACGATTGTCCCATTGACTTAATCCCAGGGGCACCTATCCCTAAGGGTCGTATTTACTCACTGTCCCCCTCTGAGGAAGTAGCCCTGAAGGACTATATCCAGCATGCACTACACCTGGGCCAAATCAGGCCCTCATCTTCGCCTGCAGCCAGTCCCATATTTTTTGTGCCCGAAAAGGAGGGAGACCTGCGCCCATGTGTGGACTACAGGCGATTAAATGACATCACCATAAAGAATCGCTATCCTATACCTCTTATTTCAACATTACTGGACAAATTGACCAATGCTTCGATATACACCAAACTAGATCTCCGGGGGGCATATAACCTGATTCGCATGCGCAGGGGTGACGAATAGAAAACCGCTTTCTGCACTCGTCAGGGGTTGTATGAATACACCGTCATGCCTTTTGGCCTATGTATTGCCCCGGCTACCTTTCAACGTTTTATTAACGACGTATTCAATGACATTGCAGACGTTTACGTTGTTGCTTATCTTGATGACATTTTGATTTTCTCTTGTACACTTGACGAACACATCCTTCACGTCAGGGAGGTACTCACACGATTCAGAGATCATGCTCTGTACGCAAAGCCTGATAAATGCATGTTCCATACGAATGAGATCGAATTCCTGGGGTTTCATATCTCTCCTGGGGGATTAACCATGAATCAAGCTAAAGTACAAGCTATCCTGGATTGGCCAGTCCCTGTTACACTCAAGCATTTACAGTCCTTCTTGGGGTTTGCAAATTTTTATCGACGATTCATCGCTAACTTTTCTTCTATCGTGGCACCACTGACGGCTTTAACTAGCCCCTTAGTTCCATTCACTTGGTCTATAGACCTTCAAGCGGCTTTTGAGACCCTGAAAACTTTGTTCACCACAGCCCCAGTATTTCAACATCCGGATCCCGAACTGCCGTTTGTCGTAGAGGCGGATGCATCTTCGTTCGCCTTGGGCGCAGTTCTGTCCCAGCCTTGCCCTACCTCCGGCCTACTGCATCCAGTAGATTATCATTCTAGGAAATTCACACAAACCGAAACACATTACACGGTCACTGAGAAGGAACTCCTTGCCATTAAGGATGCCTTTCAGGTCTGGCGGCATCATCTCCTGGGGGCTAAACACCAGACCACTGTGTAAACCGACCATAAAAATCTACAGGATCTGGCTTCATTGAAATGTATCAATAGTAGACAGGTTCGCTGGCACCTCTTTTTTTCGGCATATGACTTTATTGTCAGACATAGACCAGGGAAGGTACACGGCAAGGCAGATGCCTTATCTCGTTCACCCGGTGGAATTCCTCTCACGTCCTACCCCGATACTCTACTAGAGCAGGGACACGTTGTATGCGCTTGTACCCCGTCACGACCCATGCTGACAGCCATCCGTCAATGGGTGACCCACCATCCCCAAGCCCTAAACGAATGGGACCCAGTTTTTCGGGAGGGGTTACCCTTTGTCCAGGGAAAATTGCTTCTGCCCACCTGCAATATCCGTAATCAAGCACTAGAATGGTCCCATAATGCCCTTATTAATGGTCATCCAGGTCAACAACGCTCTCTCGATTTACTGAAACGTTTGTGCTGGTGGCCATCAATGCGACGAGACGTAAAAGCCTTTGTGAACACCTGTTCGATATGTGCGCAATGCAAGACACAAAGAGGGCGCACTTTGGGGTTATTACAGCCACTGCCCATTCCTCCTAGACCCTGGCATACAGTCTCAATGGATTTAGTGACAGATTTACCATGTATCCAAGGTTACAACACTATATGGGTCATAGTGGATTCATACACAACAATGGCTCGGTTCGTACCATGTAAAGGAATACCAACTGCCCCAAAATTGGCTCGTATGTTCTTTGAGTCCGTATTCTGCTTATTCGGACTGCCCCATGTCATTGTGTCAGACGGTGGTTCTCAATTTACATCTCGTTTCTGGTTGGCTCTCACTAAACTCCTGGGCATTGATGCCCGCTTTTCCTCGGCCTATCACCCTGAGAGCGATGGCCAGACAGAGAGAGTGAATCAGGCATTGGGACAATATTTGCGCTGTCTGACACTTCAATACCAATACACTTGGCTCAAGTCACTTTGCATTGCGGAATTCGCATACAACAACACCTTTCACTCTTCCACGGGGTTTTCCCCTTTCTATTCTCTTTACGGGCAGCATCCACGTACTCTACCCTTTCCTGATTTTGTCCTCACTGGTAACCCTGCTGCTAATGAATGTGCCTGAGCCCTCGTTGCAGTCCATTCCCAGACCCTCCTCCATCTTAGGGAAGCCCAGGCCTCCATGAGGACTGCTGCTAACAAAAGGAGGTCGGACGCACCTAGTTATAAAGTGGGTGACCGGGTCTGGCTATCTACACGTCACTTACGCATACCTGGTTGCCGAAAGCTCTTGCCCCGTTTTATTGGTCCCTATCGCATTTCTAGCATCCTGAACCCTGTGACCTATCGTCTCAGTGTCCCTGCTACCTGGAAATTGCACCCGGTTTTTCATACCTCCCTGCTAAAGCCATGCCCTGTCCCGACTCGTATGGTCTCCCCTACTGCTCTTGTCCCGGTGGACTCTCATGACGAGTACGAAGTTAATGCTATTCTGGGTTCCCTCATCCGTAGAGGCCACTTACAGTATCTTGTGGATTGGCTAGGTTATGGTCCGGAGGAGCGCTCCTGGGTGTTTTCCTCCGAAGTCCATGCTCCTCGATTGGTGGCCTCCTTCCATAGGGATAACCCGTCCAACCCACGGGGTCGTGGGCCATTGAGGGGGGCTCTGTCACGCCCACACTTATCCCGCCCCCCTTGTACATGCAACAAAAGTCCCAAGACACCAAACTGACCCGAACACTTATTCCCTCATATGGTTGCCGGCGGGGTGTTGACACTGGTTGGCATTCGGGACATTTGCAGAGATGTTCCCTTCACGCCCACTGGCGATTGCCGTGGCGACTTGCGGCTGGTTTCGGGCAGCGCGGACACCACAAAGCCCGATATCCATTGTGCTCATCACACGGTCTCCACATGACCAGAAACAGGAGACTCATCGCGCACGGCAGCGCGCGGTGGTAAGCACATGACCAATGGAACGCGATCAGCGTTCACGTGACTGCATCATGTGACCTGTTATTGCAGTCAAAAGGAACACGCTAATCAGCAACGAACGCTTCACAGCTGACTTTGTTACGTCCTGTACAGCGCTCTACGGATTATTCTTGATATTGCTATTTTTGACCCCGGACTGCTTTTGGAATTCCACTTGGATCCCCCTTGGTACCTTTGCTTGGACTCTGTGTTTCACCGGACTTGACCTCAGCTACTCTCTCCTGGAACTGCCTTTGGATTGTCCTCCTGTTCTAACCAGCCAGCTACCTTCTGACCTTGGATCGTGTATTGGATTGATATTGGATTCCTCCTATTCTGAGTTGCTTACCTCTTGTCCTCGGACTGTTCTGGTACCTGGTCTCTCTTGATCTCCATACTTCGTTTCCTCAGCATCAGGTGACTTCACCCTTCAGAGTGCCATCCAGGTTTATATCCTTGCCGGTTGCCATATTTTCCCATCATTCCTTTTTGGGTCCACTGTCATCCACATTGGGTAAGCCTTTTTCTTGATTCTCTTTTACACTCTGTTCACATTAGACCTTGCATTCACATAACCTTTTGCCTTGCAGCGGTCAGGGGGTCCATCTGGCGTTCCGGCTTCCGGTTGACGGCATTCATCACCTGTGGCTTCAAGGACGACACAAGCAATTCATTCTATTGCTCGTGTGGTACTTGGGGACAGAGGTTTCATCGTCTACACGACCATCAAGTCCTGACACCCCCATTTTGATTCATTACGGACAGGCGGACATCTTGTGTGTCCTAAGGAAACCTCCATTTTGATTGCGAACAGTGTGAACAGATATAGTGTCCTTAGGACACCCCCATTTTTGTTCATTGCAGACAGGCGGACATCTTATGTGTCCTAAGGACACCTCCATTTTGATTGTGAAGAGTGAAAACAGGTATAGTGTCCTTAGGACACCCCCATTTTGGTTAATTATGGACATCCCGGACACCCGCGTTGTCCGCGGACACCCCAACTGCCTTTAAAAAAAATAAGACACAGAGTAATATACTAACAACACACTTAATATTTCATTATTGTATAAAAGTATAAAAATTACAAAAGAGAGGAAAATGAAACAAATACAGGGGAATTAGGGGTTTGGAAATGATGGAGGGTAGGTAGGGAGGAAGGAATGGAAGTCTCATCGTAGCGTTTTTATTGCTGGGGAGGTTTTCGGGATAGTTGACTGGGACATGGAGAGGGGGAACAGGTACATGTGGAACAGTGATATTTAATTATTTTCTTTTATATAGTCCTCCTCAAAGTTTTTTAAAAGTATGACATTTTTCATTAACAGATCCATTTTTAGCTCCATTTGCTGCAAAGGATTTTCTAATGTCTCCCTTGGTATATTATTTTTGATGTCTGTATGGTCTGTTAAAAAAAAATGTGTAGTCTCTACCATTAGTATCACTGTCTTCACTCATTTCATCCCAAGGGATATTTTCTTTCAGCCATCCAAAGTACTAGACATGTCTGTGTGAAAAAATAAAAAGAAAATACTTTTAGTGTACCTAATACAGAAAGTTTATAGATATATAACATAAATGTAGTGTACTTACTAGTTTATTGCTAAGTTTTGCTGTTACTACTGTGTAGGTCTGCTGCTGCTTTTTGCTGTGCAGTATCTGTGAGGTAATTCTGTTGGAGGCATATTTATTTTGTTTTGGTATATTCCATTCTGTTGCATATGCTATTTAATTAGACGGTTGGTGTCTTACATATAGTTTCCACTGCTTATATATTGTTGAATGTAATGTATTTATGTGTTGCTTTTTGAACATGTTTAGTGTTTCTATTGCATGGTACAACAGTATAAGATACCCCCTGAGTTTTTGGATAGTATTGATGTTGACTGTGTCCGTCCACGGACATGTGCACAATCCGCAGACATCAAAAAACACTAGCGTGGGGAAGGAGGTTCAGTATCTTCTATGATATATATATATATATATATATATATATATATATATATATATATATATATATATATATATATATATATATATATATATATATATATATATAACTAAGGGAATCCTAGTAAACATATATCAAATTTATATTATCTATATCTACATTCAGTTAAAAAACTTTGTTAAAGGGACGTTATGGTTAAGTTGCTCTACTAAAAACCTATGAAATTCAGTAAAAAAACTTTGTTAAAGGGACATTATGGTTAAGTAGGGCTACTAAAAAAACTATGAAATTCAGTGAAAAATACTTTTTTAAAGGGACGTTATGGTTCCTAGTAAAATCGAAAACCTGCTGAAATTTGCCAGTTATGGTAAGGTAAGCAACTATAACTCACACCACCACCGTGCACTGCTAAGACTAACACCCAGGACATCAAAGATGACATCACAAATGTCATTGATGACATCACTGATGACATCACATGTCTGGCTCCCTCTTTTTTCCTTTACTGACATATCTAGGCCTTTAACAGTCAGGAACAAAAAATTTAAAAAGTACTATATTTGTAGATTTATACTTCAAATATATTCTTACAGTAATTCACTTGGGGTTCACTCACAGCATATGAAACATAGACATAGGGGAAACACAGACCTGGAAGACAGCAATGCTTTCGACGTATGAAGATGATCAGTAAGGTTGTGAACACTTTCTTATAGTTCTGCTTTTTTTAATTACTGTACTTTCCTTGGATATGACCATATTTGTACACATTGTACCCACACTACTTTCCTTAGGGTTCAGTCACATTATGTGATAGTTATACATAGAGAAGTAGCAGCTTTCAAGTAGAACAATAATTTCTGTGCATGAAGATAATTAGTTAGGTATGACGATTGTCTGGCAATACTTATTTTTTTTTTTTACTTCATTTTCCCTGTATATACTCATATTTGTATGTGTTGTTGTTTGTTTGTGTTTTGTTTGCAATAATGCAATTATGTAGTAAATGGGTCTTATTAGGTATGTATTAAATATTTACAGTATGCAGAACTCTAAAAAGCAAGCATTTATAATTTTTGTATTTAACATAGCAAGATTATTAATATTGCACCTCCATCATGTCTGCTGCTCACTATGCCTATGTTTCTACATATGTACCTTAGTATACTGGGAAAAACTTCAGAATAGAATGCTATTTGGATTAATGCATTGCTTAAAGGATAGTTCCGGGAATTTTTTTTTATTGTCCCTAGGGGTCGGCCATGTGTTTGTAAGCATAAATCGGTAGATCGTAGAAAACTTTCCTATGGACCTTACCCGACTTTTCGCCCATTAAAGCACTCGAAATCAGCCTCCATTTTGTGATAATCCTATCATTTCCCCACATCTACCTGGCTCACCTGCCTTTTCGGCACTAAATCAAATCCCCCGCCCCTGAAACAGACTTCATCAAAACATTCATATTCCCCACCTCTCCCCGTGACGTGACTGTGCTGCGTAGGCAAACGCGCCCAGGCGTCTTCTACGCGACTCCACACAGACCCCGGAAATCAACACAGATCAGCTCACAAAACAGCGCGCCACAATTCGGAATATGAAACTGTACTTTGAAATCAAACCGCAAGATTGTAAATGTGGTAAAGTACATTTATTTGACATCAAATGTTTATAGAATATTCAGCGTTTTGCATTTTTATTTGCTCTCGATCCAAATTAGTGCGTCTTGAGGGAAGCAATGTCCGTGTGCAGTACACCGGGTCTTAGAGCATCTCACAATACAGCGCCACAATTCGGAATGTGAAACCGTGGTTTAAAAGCAAACGGCAAGATTGTACATTTGGCAAAGTACATTTATTGGACATCAAATGTTTAGAGAATATTCAGCGATTTGCATTTTTATTTGCTCTCGATCCAAATTAGTGCGTCTTGAGGGAAGCAATGTCCGTGTGCAGTACACCGGGTGTTGGTTTACGATAACAATAAGCTCTTCGGTCGCACTGATAATCGCATGGCTGTTCCAACAACGAGGCACTAGGCCACCACAACGGTAGGCATGTTGCATCTAACCGTTAGTACCGCGTAAGGGCATACTTGTACTTGGCGATCGTCCCATAAAATGGTCAGGGTGGTAACGTTGTTCACGCGGAGAAGCAACTGGCGGCTGTAGAAGCCGTCCACCGGTGTCTGGTACTCGTGACACAGACAATAATGGAGGAGATACCTAAAAACATAAAAAATGAAATTAGTCTCACCATCAGATCCTTATTAAAATTATTCATTTCATAGCTAGGACAGCGCTACTGGGTGTACACAAGTCTTTAAAGGCGTGGCGAGGCAGGGAGGGGGTGGGGGGACGGGAGTACAAGGTAAGTAGCATAAAATAATAAATAAATAGGGTCAGCTGGTGGCAAGTGCAAGGTAAGTGCAGAACAAGTGCTGGGAAGGGGGGGGGCTGCACGATACTGAGACAGTCCCCTAGTGCAGGGGTTGACAGGGAGGCAGTGCAGGTGGAGAGTGGAAGGGCCCAGGACCGAGGTCGCAGACAGTGGACCAGTTGTAGCAGGGGAGAGGGAGAGAGAAAGCAGAAGCAAAGTCGAAGGTTTTGAGGTGCTTCCGTAAACGGAGATGGTTCTCAAGAAAGGGTAGAAAACAATATGCCACATAGAACTAACAAGTACAACTGAACCCGTCTATAAAGCCACTGTATAGTAATTAAATTGCGGTATAAACTCATCAAAAGTTACTTACATTATATTTGCATTTTCCATTTTCTCTCTGTGTAGGGCAGAACCGAAAAACCACTCCTTCTATGCCGAGGTTACTTCTTCTAATGAACGTGGCTCATCGTTTCGTTTCTGAAATTTTATTCATTATCTTTTCTTAGTCTTTCGGGATGGTCCCGGCCTGTCAAGGTCAAATCACAATAGAACCTTATACTGGGTCGTGGGCCGTTCCGCCACCCGAGCAAAACATCAAAGCAGCTGACCTTCACTTTGAGCGAGCAGACATTTCTAGTTTGCTACAGTTAGTGTAAGGGCATCTTGTCTGCGTGCCTTTTTTTTTTTTTTACTGTCCCTATGGGTCGGCAATGTGTTTGTAATACGGAAACATTCTATAATTTTTGTAAAAATGATTTATATTACTGTTTGGTTTAATTTAATGCGCAAATCAACAAGGTTCGAGAGACACATTGCATGTACACTGAGCAATTACTTTTATTTACACAATACATAGCTACACATATGCAATGGGCCTGCAACATGAGGAGACTTGAGAGCAAAGTCACTGGTGACACACGGGTGGTTCGCACTACTGCACGGTGAAGGGAGGGGCGAGGGTGGAGAGACACATTGCATGTACACTGAGCAATTACTTTTATTTACACAATACATAGCTACACATATGCAATGGGCCTGCAACATGAGGAGACTGGAGAGAACAGACAATCAAATTACAATCATTTAAACCGTGATGTGTATTTCTCAATGAGCTCTGCTTTAGGTGGACATGGAACAGAGGCAATGTTGGGTGGCAATGCAGTTGTCCCCTGCATAGGTTCGTTCACCACTCCATGTATGTGCCTATCGAGGACATCTACGATAAGTCTCTCAATAAACTCATATTGCATATCCTCAAACACTGGTTTGATCACCCATTGTTTACTTCTTTTAGTGAAGGCCTTATTGTAGCGAAGCTTCCCTAAAGTTCCGGTCGTCCTACTTTGTTGACGGCCAACATTATGGTTATGTGCCAAGACCGCTAGAAGAGTCCGATTTATCATGCCTTCCATGCCAAAATGCAAACTTTTGGGCCTGTACTTTAGGCACATATTGTGGAACACCTCCAAATCTCCTGTGTGGCAGAATTCCGTGAGTCCCCTCAAATCTCTTGTTATAGCTTTATCAAATACAATCTTTTCAATGGCCTTGTGAGTGGGTGATGAAGGAATCAACCACTTCTTCTTCCGTGCCTCCTCTGTGGACAAATGGCCATGTTCACATTTGTGGAAATGTTCATTGGTCGACCATCGATGTACGTTGCTGCAGTGCAACATTACTGACCGCCATTTTTCCAGTAGAATTTCCAACGACCCTTCGCATGTTTTTGAGCTCCACCAAAGATGGTTGCTGATTGACTTGGACCACTGCGAAATACCTTGCGTATTTTTTTTTTTTCCTGCAGCCGACAATTTCTTATTGATTGTTTTTGCAAGATGCCATACGTCAAATTGGTGATTTATATTTTTGTACTCTTCTCTCATTGTCTTGGCAATTGAAACGTGTCTGTCCGTGGCTATCAGGTCGATCACCATTCCCCGCGATTGTAGTTCTTGCAATGATGCTACAAAGCCAACTTTCTCCATGGCCACTGAGGATGTACTTTGTGACACCTGCACGACCACCGAACTCACAATTTTCTTACTTTCCATGTCCTGAAAGTGGTAGGTGCAGTACTTGGCTGAAAATCCTGGGCTGTCGCACTGTCCATCACCGGCTAGCCTGAAGCGTTTGCCCGCGAATGTACTTTCCATTGACATTTTTTCCATTCTCCATGCTTCGCTGATGGCTGGAAATAGATAATCGGTTTGGTATTTGTAGAACTGAGTTTTCGCAATGAAATGGATTCCCACAAACTGAAAGAAATACTGTAACTTTTTAAAACTTGAACCACTAAAAAGTGCGGCCGCTGCACAAAGTAGATTGCCTGCTGGCAGTTGCCCCAGCATGGGTTGTGCAGACCATGCGAACGGATGATATTGTGTACAGGTGGCATGTATTTTAAGGTTAGTGCCTCGAATTGCACGAGTCACATTAATCAATGGCTCCCCACATACTTCTCCACCAACCCAATGCCCACATTTCATCATCATAATAATATCCATCAAACAGCTATCGAATACAATGAATTTGGCCTCCTTCCTTATACTGTCACTCTGCATCCCAGCTGGTTCGGCCTGTAACGTTGAGGACATGTCACTCACATGAAAGGTACAATCTCTGATATCGTCTTCCGCTATGCTGAGTGATATTGATGGTGTTTCATTGTCGTCCATTTCACTCTCTTCTGCAACAACTGTTCCTTGGCCGGAAATGGGAGAAAAAAACAATGTTTTCAACTTTCTCGCCCTCTTATTTTTTGCGGGTGTGGATTCTGTGAATTGATCTCCGACTGCATCCAAACTACCAGGAGGACATTCACTATCAATGGCTGGTGGTGGTATAGCTCCGTTGTCAATCAATTCATATTCTTCCCATTGGCACGATGCATCTCCAGTCTCAAGTCCCTGCCAAAAGGTTTGACAAGCAACATCTCTCGTTCGCTTCACTGTCTGTGTAGATCGAGTTCTTACACCCACTCGCAACTAGAGGACAGAATAGAAAAGGGATGTTCAGTTTAAACACAACTTACAGTATTGAACTATTGACAGTGAAAGACAACATAATATAGTGAACAGGACACTAACCTTCTTTTGCTTTCTTTTCTTTGAAACTTTCTTGCCTCGAACTTCAACATCTGGACGCTGTTGCTCCGACTCGTGTGTGCAGGTCTCCACTTCCTCTCGCGCTGCAACGACTATATTTTCATGATAAGCACATCCATCACTCACTGATGCTCCATCGACTCCCTGAAACATAGAACTTTCATTAGTATGTATAATAATATTGAAAACACAAAATGTACTTGGGGACCAATACCCATACGTACATCTCAATAGCAAAACACGAATGAACGCATTGTGTAGAACATTCAAACGACAATAGTTCACGCATTGTTGATCTAGTTAGATGGAACTGTCAAGATCCATACCTCGGGCTCCGCATAGACTTCCATTGATGATATTATTGAAGATGACGCTTCAGCAACTCCCTGAAACACAGTAATTGCATTAGTATGGTTTTCTATTTTGTTAAAAAGAACATAAACTTTGTGCAGGCGTCAACGGCTCATCTAAATAGTCCTGCACAATCTTTGATGAGTTGTCTAAAATAAAGAATGGATATCTAAATATGATTCGATTTGCTCCATCGTTGGAAGTGTCACCACCCAGAGATCTGCATCAACTACTAGGGGTGATGTTCTTGTAGAAGAAGCTCCGTCAGCTCCCTGAAACATAGTACTTGCGTTAATAAAGAAGGAAGTATAGCGGATGTAATCACATCATTTGATCTCGCTTGATCGATCTGTCAGTATCCATACCTCGAAATGCATAAGAACATCAATGGACGCTGTAACTGCGGTGCACACTTCTGCAAGCTGTTGCGCCGACCCGTAACTGCATGCTCCCCCTTCTTCTTGGACTAATGCTCCATCGACTCCCTGAAACATAGGACTTTCATTAGTAATGAACACAATATTGAAAAAAGAAGACACATAGGAGGCCGACGACAATGGCTAAAAACGAAAGAAACATTGTGTGTAACAATCACGCTACAAGAATGCAAGATCTGATGATCTCCATCGATGGAACTGTCCGGAAACATACCTCGAGCATCTGAGATACATCTACGGTTGTCGTCAATGCGTTGGACTCCTCAGCATCTCCCTGGAAGGCAGTACTTGCATTATTTTGGATAACAATAATTATAACTGAAAACAAAGACTAGAGGACGAGTACTGTGGTGTACCATTAGGTAAAATAATTACACGATAAATTAAAACTATTGATTTACATGCCTAAAACAAGTCAGTGGCAGAATAGCTAAGTAAGATTACCCGATAGGCGCTTGAAGTGGCTGATGACTGCAATAACGACACGGATGGAGAATCTTCCGCCTTCATATTGAGTGGAGACATAAATGGGGAAATTATGGTTAGCTAATGCTACTCACACTACCGCAAGGCCGAGAGCTAAATCCGTAAACTTGACTCACCAGTGGAGGGATGTGGACGAATAGAGTGGGGATAGCGGTTGAGAGCAATTTTCGCCTCGCTCGCGGTGTTTTCTTCTTTATTAGCAATGATGTGGAGTACATGTCTGGGCTAAAGTGCCTGCTGCAGATGCGGTATCGATCACCCCTCTTGTCTGCAAAGACTTCTAGGACTCTACTTTCTAGCTCAGACGGTGGATATCCGCAATATCGGACCCATTCTCTTATCTGATCTATTGTCTTAGGGAAAACATGCATTATAGTACCTTCAGATTTATTATGGGTCTTCGAAGGGCAACCGCCAATGGAACAGGCAGGCATTGTGGAAAGTTCTGAAAAGTAAAGATCAACAATTCTCTATGAATACCAATGTGTTAAAAAATTAAATGACACATGATAAGTATTTCAATAACTTTAAAAAAATAGAAAAATATAATTTGACTAAACTCAGAACATGTGACTAGTTCCTTGCATGTACTGTCGTGAACGAAAAGAAAACATGGATGCAATTTGATGACTACTAGCAAATAGATATAAATTAAAAAATTGGACGCAAAATGATTATGGTACATGGCCTTACCTTGACGAACAAACAGTTAGATGCAGGGATCAGAGTAGTTTCTTGTCGTAGAACAGGGAGCAGTTCACAGGTTGCACACTGACGAGTTTGCTCAAAGTGGTCACGGAAGTTCACAGAGACGAAGAGCAGATAACCAGCACCTTCACGGGTTGACTAGCAAAGCGCAAAGAAGTTCTCATTAGAAATATGAAGTGGGTTATAAAGAATTCGAAACAGGGGTGTGTTTTTGAATGAATGACGTGTATATGTCGTGGCATTATGCGGATTGCAGGGGGGCGTCCAGCGCGAGGGGGGATGCTTGGCAGGAGACACGGGGTCTGGAGGTAGACATGGGAACAACAGCCCATGCTCTATAGACCACTTTGAAGTGTACATGGTCTTTGGCACCTCTTGGTCTTTATCGCTCCCTGACAGCTCCACTTGCCAGCAGCACAAGTACCCCGGTGCGAACTGCCTTTGATAGGGCGGGGGGTGGATTGGGGCGGTGGTCGTGCAGACAAGACACAGGAAGACTTGTGAATGGAGACACACTTATGTGTATTGCAGGGGGGCGTCCAGCGCGAGGGGGGATGCTTGGCAGGAGACACGGGGTCTGGAGGTAGACATGGGAACAACAGCCCATGCTCTATAGACCACTTTGAAGTGTACATGGTCTTTGGCACCTCTTGGTCTTTATCGCTCCCTGACAGCTCCACTTGCCAGCAGCACAAGTACCCCGGTGCGAACTGCCTTTGATAGGGCGGGGGGTGGATTGGGGCGGTGGTCGTGCAGACAAGACACAGGAAGACTCGTGAATGGAGACACACTTATGTGTATTGCAGGGGGGCGTCCAGCGCGAGGGGGGATGCTTGGCAGGAGACACGGGGTCTGGAGGTAGACATGGGAACAACAGCCCATGCTCTATAGACCACTTTGAAGTGTACATGGTCTTTGGCACCTCTTGGTCTTTATCGCTCCCTGACAGCTCCACTTGCCAGCAGCACAAGTACCCCGGTGCGAACTGCCTTTGATAGGGCGGGGGGTGGATTGGGGCGGTGGTCGTGCAGACAAGACACAGGAAGACTCGTGAATGGAGACACACTTATGTGTATTGCAGGGGGGCGTCCAGCGCGAGGGGGGATGCTTGGCAGGAGACACGGGGTCTGGAGGTAGACATGGGAACAACAGCCCATGCTCTATAGACCACTTTGAAGTGTACATGGTCTTTGGCACCTCTTGGTCTTTATCGCTCCCTGACAGCTCCACTTGCCAGCAGCACAAGTACCCCGGTGCGAACTGCCTTTGATAGGGCGGGGGGTGGATTGGGGCGGTGGTCGTGCAGACAAGACTCGTTTGCCGCAGGGCCTCACCAAGGAGAGGCCATCTAACTGAATGTAAGAGGATGGCTGCAGGATCTACTACATGGAAGGCAGGGGGGTGAGTTTATAAATACCTCACCCTCCCAGGAGAATATATGGGGGTCATCTCTGTACCCGGTGCCCAAAAAGAGGATTTATTATGATCAACCATATTTATTATTTACCTATAACCATGTTTTGTATCAATAAAATCCAACGGCTTTTTATTGCCAACGCTTCATGCCAACCCACAAAATAATATATGTATGACTGCTGCATATATGGGTTCAACGGTTATGTGGATTGAAGGTGGGCGGCCAGCGTGAGGGAGGATGCTGGCCGGAGACATGTGGTGTGACAAGACAAGGCACTGGAAGGCTATTCAACAGAGACACACTAGATTCATTTAAAAAATCAAAACAACCATTGTTAAAATATATGTTGGGCTTTATTTTAGATTTTAATTAAACATAAATAATAAAAATTACACATTGTAAATTTGAGGTTGCAAGACATCGAGGGAAAATCCGCGGTATTGTCCACTGTCACTGGGGAAATGTTGTCTAATGGCAAGTACCGCACAGGCAGGTATTACTCTCCGAACGCGGTGTCCGAGCCTCCCGTGAAGCCACCAAGTGAAGCAACGATAGGCCACCAGCCTGTACCACCTGTGAAAAAGAAAGATGCAAACTGTATTAAACTGACAAAACTTTCTTATCAATGTCGATTCAGGTAAAACATGTCATTTTGCTTAGAAAAAAATTATATCTAGAAAATGCACAATATGGAACCAATTTACATGCGTTTGAATGATATGTAGATGTACTTTTATATGTGGGAGACGACCATGAAATAGTAGTGGCATCACTGACATCACAAACAGAGTATACTTACTCGTTACTCGGATTACGCGGACGAACAGTGCCGCGAAGTTCGTGCATAAGCACCATCATCATCCTCAACACGGTCCGTGAGAGGCAGGCTTCCCTGAACTCTGGCAGCTCGGTGATGCATTGCGGACTTTGCTCGCCTTCCTGCAGACTTTGCTCGCTTTCAGAAATGTAGGCCAAGCACCCGGAATTTTCACGGCAGCAGCAGTTCTCCTCCTCAGTGGGCATTAGCTCGCACCGATTGCACGTGCACCAGGTGGAGACGCCGTCCATGCGACATGGTCCAGGCTCTTCATCCGTTGACAGGTCCTCCCAACTGCCGTCCGAATCCCCATCGTTTCCGCGTGCTTCCCTTTCCAGTAGTTCCTCCTCGGTGTACTCAGGCTCGTACATGTAGGGCATTATTGTAGCCATTGTGTGGTAAACAGAGTAAAATAATTTACCGAGATGGTACAGGTGTTTACACGGGCTACAAGCGACGAAGGTAGCTGACCAGAGCACTGAAACGAGTCACAGAATACTCAAAGTAACACAGAGAGAGGAATGGAATCGAAAATCTGCTGCTGTGTGTTGTGAAACGGTCTGTTTATACTTATTGGGGAAAGAGGCGTCCTGCCATTTCCATGGCAACACGTCAATAGCTGAGGCGCAGCGATTGTTGACACGAGACGTGCTTGAAATGGGCAGTACGCGTCTGCTGATGTCAGGCTCAGGGGAGGGGGATTTGATTTAGTGCCGCAAAGGCAGGTGAGCCAGGTCGATGGGGCGAAATGATAGGATTATCACAAAATGGAGGCTGATTTCGAGTGCTTTAATGGGCGAAAAGTCGGGTAAGGTCCATAGGAAAGTTTTCTACGATCTACCGATTTATGCTTACAAACACATGGCCGACCCCTAGGGACAATAAAAAAAAATTCCCGGAACTATCCTTTAATGCACTACGTACCTCATGATATTTATTCCAATGATCCTTGACACTTTTTTTTATTAACATGACAATAAGAATCCCTTCTACAGACTTTTCATGAAAAGTAAATGCACATGTGATGTCATCAGTGATTTCATCAATTACATTTGTGATGTCATCTTTGATGTCCTGGGTGTTAGTCTTAGCAGTGCACGGTGGTGGTGCGAGTTATGGTTGCTTAGATTACTATAACGGGCAAATTTCAGGGGTTATTCAGTTTTACTTTGAACCATAAAATCCCTTTAACAAAGTTTTTTTTCACTAAATTTCATAGGTTTTTAGTTGCGCTACTTAACCAAAACGTCCCTTTAACAAAGTTTTTTTACTGAATATATATGTATATATTTTTATAGGCATCTCTGACACTGTTCTCACTTTTTAGTTGAATGCAGGATGAAAAAGACGATTTTGGATCTCTGCCATTTATAAATGTTCTAGTTATTCAGTCACTTTATGAGGAGCCCCGTCTATTCCCACACTTTGACAACTCCATACATTTCCGCCCATATATTCTTTAATGGGTACTGTGCCGCACATAGTTATTAGTCAATGGTGGATTGCTGTGCTCCTCTATATGTAATTGTTTAAATAAAGGGGAACAGCCACTAAGCACAGTTCCGGATATCGAACTCATGCTGTTCAGCATTGTGTTGCTTCCAAGACGAGCACGTTGCCCCTGAGCTATCCTCCTTCCCCTTACAGTCTAAGAATCCTTCAGAGTACTGTCTTGCTAGATGTTAAGGGGCTGAGTGAAAACCATCATCTTATAACGGCATCCTAGTTGGCTTTTCCACATATGTAGTATCCAGATTGCAAAGCAGTGACCAATATCTATACTGCAAAAGCTCAGTTATGCGGCACCACTGAGAACCTGATAGTGTTAGTTAAGGGTGTTGCTAGGTCTGGAAAAGATCTGGGGCTACGCTAATGTCGGGATTGTCGGGACTCTGGGCTAGCAAACCTTTTGGTTGTAGCCCCTGAGCTTCTATCCGGGGTTACAACCAAAAGATCCAGGGCTATAGCCCTGCAAATTCCCTGTAGCGACGCCTCTGACAAGAATTAAAAGTGCTGGCTAACTAAACGTTCCATTGACAGAGAGCTGGAAAACAGCGTAAAGAGGCTGTCTAGAAAACCGTTCTTTCCTCACTGTGTTTACTAGCACTCGGTAGTCTGGAATCTAAGTTATCTAGCCTCCAAACCTTCCTACCAGGCATTTCCTTAACCAGATCAGTACTGTTAGTGGCAAAGGCAGGTGCTGGTTAATATAGCATTTCGTGTAATGGGGTGCCAGATAGCAAAGCTTCTACTACATGACTATCTAAGAGTTCAGGTTCTCCCTCACAGCACATGCACCATGCCATGTCCTGCCTATTGTAAATCAACCCTTATGCTACAGGCGTCTTTTAAGTTACCGATTACTAAATACCATCCTCCTCTAGATGAACCTCTTGTGTTTCTACGGGTTTCCTTCTGAGCTGAAATGAAAACACTGAAACCAGGCCAGTTTGAAATTCTTTACAAGCAAAAAAAAAAAAAAATAGAGAAACATTTTATGCGTACTTTGCTCCAAAGAAACAAAGATTATGTGGCAGGTCGTAAATCATGAGAGATTGGATACTGTAAGCCATTGTAGGCTAGGTACATGTGCAACAAAACCCAATATATATGCTGACATGGAGACGGGGCAGTCATTGCCCATGGGATAAACATTGGTAATTGACCTATATTGCTTGTTTGGACTTGTTAGTAGGTCACCATAGAGACGCGCTGCCGTGTTTCCGAACACAATGGAAAGATTCAGCCCGTTTTTCCAAGGGTGGTTCCTCCATTTGTGGAATAGTCCGCTTTAAATGGGTAAAGACTCATTTCCCTAATGAGTCCATCCACACAGGAGGAAGCTTTAGGAAGGATAAAGGGTTCCAACAGAATCCCTTTTGTTACTCAACCCCTAGACGTGCTCTGCTTTCAGACGACAATCCTCGTGCACCGCCACATACCCACGAGGACAAAGCGACAGGTGCTTTCAGCACTGCTCCATCATGCAAGGGCCAGAAACTAGCAGATGTTCAGACATTCTGTAGAAACATTTAGAGGTCACCAGTTGTTGCAAATGTGACCCATGTGATATCCATTTGAATCCTGCTTCTTTACAGATGACGAGGAGTTTTCTGTTTAGCTCTGTTTATTGTTCACATCTGAAGAAGCAAAAGTAGTGGTTTATTGTCAGGAGAGGGTGCATCATCTTTATTCGGTTGTATATTGTTCTCCATTCATGAGTTAGTGAGTGTAGGTAAGGTGGGAGGGCAAAAAGATGATGCCAACTCATCCCCTCTCTACTAGCTGGCCACCTCCTCAACACCTCTGCAGCCCTCTCATCCCTGTCTGTAAACCTCACCGTAGCCTTTATCCAACACGAGTGTGGGTGGATGGCTTGGCTTGGTGAGTCTGGGGCGGCAGCAGTAGTCATAGTTTCTCCTGTTCTCCATCCTTCCTACTGAGAAAGATGCGTTATTGTATATTTGTATATTAGTACTCGGCGGGGGTGTGGCAGTCTATCAGCAAATGAGGAGGCTCGGAATGGGGGCATTACCAGCGGTAAACCCCCTGCTCCGAGCAGCCTCGCGGCTGGACGCCGCCATCTTCCCCCGGTCGGGGAATGAGGTAAGTAGTGTCCCACTTCCCCTCTTCCCTCTCTCCTCCCCCCATCCACAGAATGCCCTCCCCGCCCCAATCCCCACTTACCTTCGTTGAAGTCGATTTCAGGAGCAGATGCACCGGGAACACTTCGGTCCCCAGCGTGTCCGCTTCCGATCTGCGACAGGTCGCCATGGAGAGGAATAGGGACTACACGTAGTCCCTCCTCTCCTTTACATGGATGCCATTTTTTAAAACTTTTTTTAATGAGCACCATGGAAAGAGAGAAGGGACGACATCTAGTCCGCTCTCCCGTTTGCATGGTGACCATTTTTTTTGTTTACTTTTTTTCTATATTTTTTCTGCCATGGAAAGGGAAAATGGACATTTTTTAAATTTTTTTAATTTTTTTCTGTTCCAAAATGCTTATGGGCCGAGGTACAATTAGCAATAGGCCCCTCGCAGAGGCGGAAAGGGCATTACCACTTCAGCGACTTGGCTTCGCTCTGGCCTGTAACTATGGGCCCCGGGGAATTACCTGAAGTGGTAATGCTCCCCCTGCTCGGGGCTTATTGCTTAATTATTTGTACCTACGATAATGCATAATAATATCTGGCTCTCTCGCTCACCTTTTATCTCTATCGCTCTCTACATATCTCTGTCTCTTTATCTTGATGTGCTCGCTTTCTCTCCCTAGCTTTCTCTCGCTTTTTCCCTCATTTTCTATCTGTCTATATGTCTCTTTCTGCTTAAATCTATGTCTCAGTCTATCTCTCTGAGGAGAGGAGTCTGAAGATAGGAGCCTGTTTGCTAGGTGCATGTTTGCTGGAGCCACCCCTGCTGTGGTTAAGAGCAGCGGGACCAGAAAAAAAGCACAGATATTGCAAAGGAGGGCTGGGGAGGGACTGAGTTACAAAACGGAAAGGATGTATTTGTACTACCTTTTTGAAATTACTCTTCTTTGCAATGTTAATTTCTAATAATCACTTCCAGCATATAGTGTAGTCATAATCAGAATGCTATGCTTGCCTGACAAAGCAAAGCACATTTTCAAAATATAGAATAACCATATAAATTATTTTCTGATAGAAGGATTATAATTATTCCTTTATATCACCCACAATACCAGTTAGTGGTTTCTAAGCGCAGGATCAGGATTTGAACCTTTGTTGTGCTGGGTTATTTTGTTTCCAAGACAAACACGTTGCCACTGAGCTATTACAGGATAGACAATGTGGCTCTAACACTCCTATTCTATTCTACAGAAATATCAGTATGAAAAAGGGGACACACACCACCAATGTGCCAGAAATAAGGCCTCATTACGGGTCCGGCGGTAACCGTGCCGGTGATACCGGCGGGTTGCCTCCAGACACGTAAACATTACTGGTGCCTGACTTCCCGGTAACACCAGGGGATTACAACCGCAGTGGTCCGGGAAGTCAGGCGTGGGCAATTTGTAAGTCCCCATTCCCATACAGTCCCAGAGAGAGAATGGGGTCCACAGAAGAACCGGCACAGCGGCTCCAGCAGGCAAACCTGCTGTGTGCCGGTCCGGAAACAACGGTGGTGGTAGGATTACCAGCACCGTTGTTTCCTGACCGGCACACTTGTAATGAGGCCCTACTCCTTTAAATATCATTATATTTTGAGTTGGAAAAACCTAATCAGTATAACACACTTGCCTGAAATATTACAAACTACTTCAACATAAGCAATGCATTCCACATGCATCTTTTCTACACAACATCTCATGAAGCAAATTGGCAACAAGTAAACTACCTTGCAAAAACGGTTAAACAACTATAGCAACTATATAATTGAAAGATTGATTAACAATAATGTGGAAAGAAAACACACAATGTTCCCCGATGATATAATTCAGAGATTTTTGAAATTATGTGTTACACAACGCAGCTCAAATTTTTCAGTTGCAAAGTAATCAAACACAACTAACATGTTCCTTGTAAGATAATGCAATATTTAATTAATTGTAATGTATAACTACATGACATTTCTCAAAGTTGTCACACACAAGTGAAACACACATTGAACATCAGCAAACAGATGGCATTGAACTGTTGTAGGCGTGTCTTTCCATTCCAGAACTGCCCACAAACATATCAGTGAAGATGGAATGCACCAATGCAAGGAACCTCAGGCATGACAGAGAAGCAAGTGACCTTTGCTGAAGTGATGATAGAACCAATTGCCCAATCTTTGAATACATTTAAAAAAATGTCCTGATAATATAACAAAGTCATTCATTTACTATAATGCATCATTATATATTGAACCTTACAGTTTCCCTAGAAAAATCAAATACATAATGAATGGAAATATTATCCCTGAGGTGTCACACAGAAGTAAATAATAACATTTCAGAAATGTTCTACCATTCCAAGATGGCGCCCAGACAATACTGCTTTAGTTGTGATGCACTGTCCCAATGAAAGTCAATCTGCATCAGAGTGTAGCCGATTGCTAAGGAGTTTCATTATTATAGTCTTTAACCACACATTAATAGAGCAAAAAGTGCAAAAACATAAATGTACAAGCATGGAATAAATGTGTTCTTCAAAGCTTCATTGGATAACTTTCTCCCAAACGTACACAGTTATACTAGCTTCTGCTAACCGTTTCGCACTGTAACAAGCTTTCCATATGATGCAGTCTTTCTGGATCATAGAAGATCTTATTGACACCAGGACGCTCTGTAAACGGTGCAAGAACTCTTGCACAGAGATGGTGCTATCACTAAACAGACTTTAAAAAAAACAAGTAGCTGTAACTCACTGTTTATGTGTATATGTTTATATAGCGCCGCAGCCCGCAGGCATCAGAGCGCTCAACATGTAGATGGGGACAACAGATAAATACGAAAAATTCAGGCCCTGAGAATTGACATAAGTGGAAGGTTCTGGGGTACGGTTTTATCTGAAGAGGACTGTGTTATTTAACATAGTTTGATTCTCGTCTGAGTGAAAGTGGGAGTTCATTCCATCTTAAGGGGTCCATCTTAAGCTCCTTGGCTGCAAATGAAGGTGTGTAACTCATTTTCACAGCTTGTTCTTTATCAATCCTTTGCACTCTTCCACTTTGCATATCCCATTTGGGGTTTTGAGTGTTCCTTCACATTCCCACCAATTGGATTCCAAGCATGTGCTTGCATCAATTTTGCAGACTGTGGTCTTTCTAAATGCAGCACACGCATTTGCAATTGCAATTGCTTAGCAATGTATTTTTCAATCATCCGCAATTCGGCCAAATACATTCTGAGATCTGGAGAATGGACGTAGCATGCATTGACCCTTGGGGTGTCATCTCCTACTATGTACAGGCAAGGCGGTGACCAGGTTTGATCTTGCACACAAGAAGGGGCATCTGTAACTTGCCAACTTCCTTTGGAACAGCAACGTTGCACTTTATTTTGCGACACCTATGTGTGCACAGTGCTGTCCTATTACAAATATGAAAACCTTCTAAAGGGAGCTTCTCATGAGTGCCTACAGAATGTCAGGTGTCTTTCCTATTCAGCTGGTGCAGGGGATAGCACACACCTTGTCTGCACTCTTTTGTATTCCTCCTCTATCAAAGTAATGTTGCTTGGATAATGTTCTGCTTTCTCAGATAGATGATGAGTCAGGACAACTCAGGCCTGGGAACGGGAACACCCAGTGAACCCTGGAATGCCAAGAACACTAAACAGATTATTCGGATGCAGTGTAAACATCAAATTGCTGTTTATTTTGGCTGCGTTCTTTGTGCCCTGTTAGACTAATTGACAGGTTAATTGGAGAAGTGGAGCTTTACAGGTATACAGGCATATTTGAATATGAATCGACTCTGTAATTAATTTCATCCCCCATGCTGTAGCCGAAGCACCTTGTTTTCTTACTGTATCCAAAATGGTTGTATATGGGCAAGATGAAGAGGACACATGTGGGCAAGTGGTTTACAAAATGTGGGTGCCCATTACGAGTTTGGTGTTATTCCGGCGGTAAATCTGCTTCCACTTAGAAGGACCTGTCATGAATGGCTCATGTGAACGTAGAACTTGTATTCAGTGTAGCAATATATATATTTTTTATAAATACAATAGAAAACAACTTTCAGTCAATCTCTGTATTTCATGAGGTGATTGGAAAAACGCATCCACATTGGCTAAATCCAACTATAAAAAATAAAATACAAAAAAACACACAGAAAGTATATAATTGAGTCCAATGAATTTAGGGAAAAATATTATGGTAAGACATTTAAAAGCAAGATCAATCAATACGGGTAATCATAACCGTAGGTTATTATGATGTCATCAAAACACATAATGGAAAGGCCCTCCTCCTACCTGCCTGTTCTCGTTATGTTCTTATAGTGTCAACCTAGTGTAAGAGAATTGGCACCACTGTTTTGCCGCAGAGCCATACTCACGCTGAGGCCTATGGTCTTGAAGCAAGGTTGTTAGATGTGGAATCAGGAAACTTGAAGCCTAATTCCAGCTTCCCAACTTGAGAAAGTATGCGAGATTTTGAGCAAACCACATTCTTACCTCTGTGACTCTACCGACGCTTGAAAGTCTGGTTTATCAAAAAAAGACATTCCCTTCAATACATCTGTTAAATCATTTGCAAATCACCCATATTGTCTCTGTTTATAAAATGTAAGTACACATGTCTGAAAAGGCTTTCTTATATCAATGGGAAGACAGTGAATGGTTACTTATAATGTACAAATATCACCAATGTTGAGATTGCGATTCATGGCCCGCAATGCTCCAGGAATTCAATTCACAGCGTGTGTACTGTCCACCATGTCTAGGAAATGCTGGTGTCTGCATGTTACATTGTAGAGAGATTACAGGAGTGTATGCACTTGTCAAGCCAGACTATTGAGCCTTTCATAGTAGTAGAGATAGGACTGAGACTTTGCAGACACCACACATGTGGAGCTCAGTCCGATGGCAAGCTGTGTTTGAGGAATGAGCTGTCCCAGTTTTAGACAGGACCCCTTATCCCAGGATTGTGTGATCTGTATTGCGAAAAGGTGAAATAGGATAAGAGTTCCAGTCCTCCTGGGGTCCTGTTTCTTGGGAGATAGTCTAAGTTCTTTACCATCTATACAGCTTAAACCAGATTGGCCAAGAGCATGGTGTTTGTTCTCTTGTATGTGCTTTTGGAGTTGGATTGAATCCAGATGTCTTTTTCTATGGCTTCTTTTGAATATGGGTGTATTTAAATACCCCCGTCCATTTTGCCAGAGAGAACGTTCATTTTAAATCACTTCTTGCTTTGCCTCGTTCCACTCCAACAATCTCAATCTTATCAGAAATCTACCACAAATCAATTGAATTTAAAGTAGCAATTAAACTGCTTCTACTTTGGGTTAAACCGTCTCCTGAATCCAAGTGAAGACTGTTTGGAAGCCGTCCTAACAGATCTGGGCAAATCCCAATGAGTACACAAGTCAAAACGGTTATGAATGGCAAGAAGCCTTTTTGTGGAATTAATTTCCCTGTATTTTGGGATTTGACACATACACTAATTAAATACCCACAGCGTATTATCAGGAAAGAGTTGGAAACTTGGACCGGGAGTATTGCTTACACCACATCACGTCATGCCTGAGTGGTGGGCAACCTGCGGTACTCCAGATAGTTTGGCCAACAGCAGCCATGATCTCTCACCATTGACTCTGCTGGTTATGGCTGATGGAATTTGTGGGCTAAACCATCTGAGGGTGGGAGGGCACAGGTTGCACATGACTGGTGAAGCTGCATTACTATGCACTTTCTTTGTGTGTATAATCTTAAACCAGGTGGATGTACTTACATTTGCAGTCATTTGTCACAGAAGGTCATCTTTATTTTTAGAAAATGCCTCTTGTGGTCCTATCGCTGACAGTGGTTACATGTAGGTGTTAGATACATGCATCCTGCATATGTCACTGTGATGATACAGCAATTAAAATATTGTCACTATTCTTAGTACCTAAACTCTAGGAATAAAAGGTTTTGGCTAGTTTATGCATGTTGTCAAAAAGAGATGTTAAATGAGGCCTGACAGCAGGTCTGGGGGCTGACTTAATAACCTAATTGTAATTTGCTACAAACTATTGAAAGGTGCATAGAAAGCATGACAATGCTGCTTGGACACATTGTAATGTAGTGGAATATATGTATCCAATGAGTACACTGATTGTTTTATTAGAATAATATGTGTGAGCATGTTGCAATACATATTAGAAGTGATATTGTATAACGATTGTGCTTAGTCATGTTTACTATAAACAAAGAGAGTTTCCATGTTTCTGTTAATTCTGTGATGTTTTATAAATTAGTCATCATAATTCAAAATTAACAATATATAGACAGGATGTTTCTTTCTTCATTGTTCTCACCTGTGAATGTGGAGAAATCACTTGCAGTCTTTAGTGGAGGCTGTCTGGCCGGGCTGGGAAGCTCTGACGTGTGATGGATCTTTGATTCAAGAGGAGATCTTTGGCGATGAGCCGCAGTGTGAAATGGCATGAGGGGGATCTCCAGTCAGTGTAGGTATTTGTTGTTTCTTTGGCTGAATGAATGTGGAATCTGTCCTGTTTGGAATCTTGCAGTGTCCATTTTATCCCACATTCTAATGGTGGTCCATCAATTCTAATACTAGGCTTTGTTTAGGATCACAACGTTATTTCTTGTAACTTGCTGTTTTTAGTTTCCAAATGTGTCTTAATCAATGCTTCTTTTATAGATGCTGTAGGTGATGTGTCATTTAGTCTGATGTTTGAATGGAATCTATGAAGGAGCCTGGATTAGACCTGGGTGTAAAATATGAAATCTAAGTCTTCAAAAATAATGTTGATGTATTGCAATGTCATAATTGAGCTGAAATGGGGGAATGATGGAAAGAAGATGGTAATGTAATGGGGCGCTGGAGACTCTTTATGATGCAATAGTAACCGTAGACAGGAGATGTTGGTGGGCAGCAGCAGCTTGGAAGGGTTTGGGTGTGTTTGACCGATTTCTGGTTTTGATTGCGGCACACTTAAACACACACCCATTATTTTTGTTGTCCCCCGCCTCCAATTTTAAGGAAGCTGGGAACACCCCTGCACCTCCAAAATGGCAAAATAGTTAACATGGGTAGCAGGTGACAGCCCCGCAACCCCTGCTCTCCAGGGTTGGTATTTTGCAATATATGCGACCAAATTGCCCTGAAGGTCACATCACCCATGCAAAATTCGAACAAAGTGGTATTATGTCAATTGTTTTAGGGAAAATAGGCTAATACCCTTGGAAGTAGTAGAGTAGATAAAAGCAGTCCCACCGACTTCACAGTCTACCTTAACGATGTTATACTTTCAGGGCAGAATCTTCAGCATCAATTCCTTCACTGCACATAGGATGGCAGGACATGCTCCCCAGCAACAGATCATTTTCTTCTTTGATGGGTTTCTGATGAATGGCATCTCAGGTGATATGTGTTGTCACTGATAAGATTGCTCAGTGAGTTAAGCGCTTGCTCCAGTTACAGCCTACAGGACGCAGGTGGGTATTCTAGCACAGGGTGTATTATTGGTGAATTTCATTTAGAAAAGAAAAGTGTTTTTCCAGCTTGATTCTCTGTGCGACATCATTAATGTGGACTTTTTCCTTGAAAGCAGAGTTCAACATTGTCCACCAATTAACAGTTACCTTATTGGGAACACTGTTGGCCTCATTACACGGATGGCGGTGGACCAAGGTGCTATTAGCACCTTGGTCCAAGCCGGTAAAATGTCGGCACCACCTTGGTGGAAAGGGGAATTTCCGCCCTATTCCAAGGTTGGTGGGGCGGTAATTCCCCCTTCCCCCATTGCCCTTCCCTATTCCCATTTTTGCCCCATAGGGCATAATGGAAATGCGGAAGGTGCTAATTACGGCATCGCAAATTGCGGTACCGTAATTAGCTCACTGGTCCCTTTGCGGGTTAGTTTTTAATGCCTGCAAAAAGCAGGCGTTAAATTCCCCAGCTTGCAAAGGGACCTGGTAGTAAGGCGGTAAGGGTTTACCGGTACTGTGACTTTGAAGCTGGTTTGCGCTCACTGTTTTTAGCTGCATTGGGTTTCGGCCAAGGGCCTTGCAGCGCCAATGTGGTATTAGCTTGCCACATTAGAGCTGCATGAAGTTTGACAGTTCAGTGTGGCGATGAGGCTCTCACAAGCCAACCAAGCACACATCACTGTCAAGGACAGCTGCATCACCTACACAACAGTCACCCAAAAAAGCCACCCATTTGGAAGATAGGAGTAACATCTCAGCAGGAAAATGTAGCAAGAGAAACTAAAATGCAGGCAGTACCGACAACTACAAAATCTATGACAATAGAAGACAACGGGCCTTCTTCGGCTTCACCCCCATGCTCCTGACCATCATCATACCAGACATCATGCACACCCAGCTTCGTGCAAAATGCAGATAACATCTAGCTAACAGAACACTTCCACGTCCAGCGCTGTGTAACACTACTCCAGAACAAGTGGGTACCCGCAGCCTTGCACCCAATCGCCCTCCTCCTTTTGTGTCATTTGTAACACCTATCCCAAAACAGCACCTGACAATGTGTAGAGCACTGCATTGATTAATGTCTACGTTTGTGCTTAGAAAGAAACACAATCGGATGTATGGTGAAATAAAACAGTACATAAACAATACAATAATATAAGAAAATGCAAACGACAACACAAAAGCAATTTAAAACATCAATGTTTTTTTTTGCACTTGGTTTAATTTTATTATAACGCACCTAACACCGTACCTGAGTTTGGTTTCTAAGCACGGATCTGGGATTCGAACCTCTGATGCTCTGTGGTCTTGCTTGCCCGGTACACATGATATCATTTTACCAATGGTTACTTCTTGAACTAGAAACTGGGAATTGGAAATGATCAATGGGATCCACTGCATAAAGAGCACGGCCACACAGGCAGCTTTATTTCTCTTGGCAAATATGTAGTGCTCCACCGGGTGTCTACCATCATCAAACAACTACAGGAGGCAAGAGCGCTCAAGGAGAACTGAACACACACACAACCACTTTCTCTGACTTCAGATTAAACAAGGACATACTAATTCATAGCAGATGGTATAGAAGGGAAAAAAAGAAGGGGAAAAAAGCATGCACGGGCCAGAAATAGGGAAGTTGGCCAAATATGACATAATGCTACGATCTGTCAACGCAAATGTGCATAGTGCCACAAGTGTGGGAAGGATGCCTCAATGTAAGAAAATTGGTTCCATGTGATCAAGAGTCATAAACAAAACATGTACATATATATGCATTTAAAAGACCTATAAGGACTCGCTGAAATTCCCGCCAGAAGATGAATAGATGACCGAAAAGTTGACTGTGGACCAGTCCGGTCGCCGGAGGGATCTCTGCGGCTGAGTTACTGGAGGGACTGTGGAATCTGGTGGAATAACAGATGGAGCGAATAACAATGGCATAATCTCAAAATACGCTCCAGATGTTAGGAAGGTGTGGGGAAATACATTTACAGATCTGTCCTACGTGCGGCAAAGGGCGCGGCGTGGAAATTCATTAACATCCTGTGCAGAGGGAAAGTGATACATTTGAGGATGCTTCCAACATTCCCGGATTTTCAAACAAGGGAAAGAGATGAAAGGAGAACACTGTAGGAATCCCCCTCCATCCTCACACACATGAGAATGTAGCATTGCAAGCTGCTGGTATTGGAGGAACGCTGCTTCCTGGACTGTGACTCATCTGACAGATTAAAGAGGTGGCTTGCTATCGGATCTTCTCCATCCGGTTATACTGTCCAATTTCAATGCAAATGCAGGTGTCTTTAAAGAGTGAAAATAAGTGAATGTTCAAAGGTATGGTAAAAGTGCACACGGCACAGTTGTGCTGTGCAGCTCAAAGCTGTTTTGCTCATGTGGCAACCCTAGACACTTGTGTTGTGTAAACTGTGTGGCTTTATCGTGCAGGTGGTAATATTATAAGCCATGCTTTATTGGTATGCTGCCTGAAAATACTACCCTATCAGAAAACCAATCCATAGAACATACTATCTGATCCCCTTACCATAAATTCCCACCCTCAGATCCCCCTCTTGCCCAAATCATCTTCTCCTAACTTCTTATCTCTCCTTACCCCAGGCAGCATGCCAGTAGCCAGGGGTGGACGGGCGAAGGGGGCAGAGGGGCAAGTGCCCCTCAGGCCAGCCGGGCTGATGCCCATGTGCCAGGGCTCCAAAATATATATTTTTTTAAATTAGTGAAGAAGATGAAATACTTTAGAATCTAGTCTGCCACAAAAGAACTGGTGCTGCAAAGCCTGCTCGGATTTGACATAAATGGGGTGCAGCATTCACTTTGATTTCGGCAAGGTTGTTGATGTGCCTGGATGCCCCCCACATATGGGCCCTCACAGTTAGTGCGAGAGAGAGAGAGCCTAGGCTGCAGGGGCAAGATCATACTGCTCTGTAGCAATGTATGCATTTAATTACCAGATTCTGTGGCAAAATGTCAGCCCTTCTGCTGCAAAACAACATTGGTCTGTTACAATCCCCAGCAGCCCATCACGACTCATACTTACCAAGAAATCAAGGGTCCATATCTTACTAGAGTGTGTCCTCGGTTTGATTTTGTACGAATGCTTCGCCTATGTATTGTTGAATTGCTTGATCACCAGTATGTTCATACAAATAGAGTTTAATAGCACCCGAAATAGCACCACTGGATGTTACTTATAAAGAGGTTGTAGAAATGGCTGTTGGACGGTTAGTGGTACTTACTTTCTAAGACACATAGAACAATGTCATATTCAGGTATTCATTATTAGAAGACTCCAATCTAAGGGGATCATTCAGAGTTGTGTCCAATTTTTAATCCTGATGAAGAAAGTAACCAGCTGTGCCGTGATATTTCTGAAATTACTATAGACCTTAAGAGTAACCTTTACTCGTCCTTGCCATGTCAACGGCTAGTGCACGCCACCACTAAGCCTATCCTGAATCTACCTTGCCCCACCACCCTCAGGAATGAGAGGCTCGGCTCCCGCATCACCACAAAAAGCCTTACTCACTGCAGGATAGCTCGGCCTAACTCCTCACTCATCAATAATGACTGCTCTTACACACAAACTCATAAGCTACCACAAAAATCCACGGCTAGCCCCATCCCACCCCCATTGCCACGGCCACTGTTGGAAGTTCTGCATGTCAAAGGGGCCCTTATCAATACCAGATCCTTAATAGCAGATGCCTTAGATGTAGCAGGCAGTAATTATATTGCCTCAGAAATCACTGAGGTGAAAACCTGGTCACTCTGATCGAGGGGTTAGCCTCTTTAAAAAAATAATTCCAAGTCAAGATAGATTTAAATTTAAGTTTGTGTTTATATGTATAGATAATGAAATCAAATTCAAGTTACTTTCACTGTACACAAAAATGTTTTTATGCATAGAACTATTGGATAGGAACACCAAGCAAATGCTCAGTGAATTACATCATTCACAGGCATATCATATTAACAATCTTGATGAGTTTATTTTTTCACAAAACATCTATCTTCAACACAATCCAGTAACAATCATATATCGATCTGTCTAAATTTTCACTGCATTCCATTGAGTAGAAATAGGTAAATACAGTCAATACATCACACTACACGTTTTGGGGTTCTCAGACCCCTTCTTCAGGTGTAGATGTTACTGATATTTCATTACTGTCAGAGAAAAATAAGAAAACAAAATGACTAGGCTGAAAAATTCTATGAGCGAGTGTCACACCGATCTGAAAAACATAATACATGTAACCAATGTGTTATACTGTTTCCCTGACTCATAATGGCTCATGGTAAGTGTATGTCAAACTCAAGGGATCCAAGTCAAATGTGAGAACATTTCACATACTTTTTCCAAGTGGTGATGCTGTCCACTTAGTTGCATCCGTGAGAATGATTGAGCAGTCTACCTTTCTCATATGGTGAATCTGTATAAAAAATATAAAGCTCACTCAGAGACAGGCAAAACTGGTTGTAGTTGGCTAACTGATGAATCTAATAAAAATGTCTCCTAGATTCCTCCAGCACTAGAGCTTCCACTCACCTCTGTGTGATTTCAGATGACCGCGGTACAGGAACAGGAACATGGCTTCAGATACAGCCTCCTCTCCCGTATCAAGGTTAAGTGCACTTCCATTAAGGGTCACGTGATCGCGATATGATCACGTGACGGTAGAACTCAACACCGTTTAGGCATATAAAATAATCCAATTGGGAAGCTGTTTAGCCGCACATGAATGTGGGCTGTTTCGAGAAGGATATTTGGGAGAATATAGCAGAATATCTGTGTACGGCAGGCCTCCCACTTGGTCTAAGCAGCCAGGTGATTTCTGTGCGTGGTTACGCAATCACATGATCGGAAAACTCAGACCAGGTGCCTAGATACCAGTCACAAATGTAAAGGAAGATTATTCAGAATTACGTGTGTGTTCCAATATGTCATGAAGGTGATAATAACCATGATCATGGCTAGTGTTTTGTCAAAATGTATTGTGGTTGTGATGTTCAAGTTAAATAAATAAGATTGCCATGTGTGTTAATACGAACTGATGCTGGACTTCTTATGGGAACTCCCATAAATTTGATATAAAGTATACCAAATAGTGCATTAGTGTTTGCTTATGAGTGAATATAGTGTAAGACAAATAGTGCAAATTCTCTATTGAAAGACCACATTTATACAACACGTATCTCAATGCTGAAAGGATTAGTCTTATCAGAAATGCAAATCAGTCACTGGAGTTCAAAAGATTCAAAAGATGTTTACCAAAATATTTAGCTATAACAGATGATAGGGTACCCCAGATTAAATATAACAGGTTAGGTCAAATTCGATATTCATGCCTTTGGGTTCGAAGGAGTCCAGTCTTTCAATCCATTTTATTTATTACTACAAGCAAAAAATGAAGCTAAAAGAATGTACCTGGCTGGTATGTCCACACCTAGTGACTTAGATGCAACACCACCCATACACAGCACCTATGCCCATATGATTCCCAATTAAGGCAATCTCTTTGAATTTACCCCAGTCATGCCGATGGAGTTAGAATCCATCACTGTGAGCCTTAAACCATCCAGGTGCCAAGTAGACATCTGCCCTGCCTCAATAATAAAAGAGGGTGCCAAAGAATTCACCCCTTTTATCATTACCTTTATCAACTCTTCATTTGCCTCCTGCCTCATCCCCAAAAATCTCAAAGATGCCTGGGTCATGCCCCTCATCAAAAAGCCTAACCTCGACCCTAATATTCCCAACCATTTCAGACCGATTACCACAGTGCCTTTTCTTCTGAAAATACTAGATAAAGCAGCCTACATTCAGATGCAAAACCATCTCGTAGCCAATAATCTTCTTGGCCTTGGGTTCAGTCCTAGATACGGGCTGAGACAGCCCTTCCGGATTTACAAAATCCGAATGGATCTGGCGAGAGACTATGGAAAGCTGGCCTTACTCCTCCTACTTGACCTGTCAGCGGCGTTCGACTTAGTCGACCACAATATATTAACCAATCATCTTACCACAGCTGCCTCATTCTCCATCAATCCACAGCCTGGATAAATTCCTTCCTCACTGACAGATCTATGAGGGTATTCTCCCCAACAGAATATGCAGAAACCCCTCCAATCACCTTTGGAGTCCCACAAGGTTCATGTGTCTCCCCAACCCTCTATAATATTTTCACAAAGCTCCTGTTTGACCACCTAGATGACCTTGGCATATCCTACACTAATTACACAGATGATACACAAATTCTCATCATACTCTCCGGTTCCTACCACTCAGACTCAATACTCTTAAACAAAATAGACAGTAAGATCCAAACTTGGATGGCTAAGCACAGGCTTTGTCTGAATGATGACAAGACTGAGATTCTGCTCATTGGCTCTAAGCTAAGACTCAATAAGTTAGGTTCCCATATTCATTCTTCAATATCGACGGGAACAACATTAAAGTCGATAAGGAAGCCAAAACTCTAGGTTTCTATCTGGACTCCTCCCTACCACTCCACAGACAAGTTAATGCCACATCGTCATCAACGACTTACATGTCCAAATTAATAAATGCATGTAGACCATTCCTATCCACTAGCAGCTGCATCACCTTCCCAAGAGCTCTTATACTCTCCAAACTGGACTACTGCAATACTCTATACCTAAGCACTAACCAAAGAAATCTCCACAAATTACAAGTATTGCAAAACAACGCCCTCAGAGCAGCCTTAAATATTCCTCGCTTTACCATATCTCACAAATCCAACGGAACACTAACTGGCTCCGTATTCAAGACTGGATCACTTTCAGAACCCTAATGATTACCCACACATGCCTAAATAACTCCTCCCCTAAGTACCTGATCTACAAATTCTCTAGAAAAGAATCCACTAGACCCACCAGAGCCAACTACGCCCACTGCCTCAACATCCCTAAATTCAAACTGACTAAAGCTGGAGGAGCTAGCTTCCCAGTGATAGCAGCCAAAACCTGGAATACCTTACTCCCTGCTTTAAGGACAGAACCTGTGTTCCTATCCTTCCAGAATAAGCTAACATCCTGGCTTTTCTCCCAAGCTAATTAAATGCCACAACCTGCCATTGTGATTACCAACTAAACGGCGCGACCAGAACTTGGCCTTAGCCTAGATATGTATCAACAGGCAACCACTTGATACTCCCTCCTCAGTACTGTTCCAGTTATGATGTGAAACCTGTGTATGTCTACCATGAACCTGCTACTTGACTTGTTTTCACAAGGCAGGAATGGTGCCTGACATTTAAGAAATAAAGTTGTGACAGATTGCATTTATCAGGAAAAAAAAGACTTGATTTCCATCATGTAAAATGACAGCCTGTAAAGAGAAAGGCCTATTTCGTTTTTGCAAAAAATGAACACTGGTTTCCCATGTTAACGGTGGCCTATCTGTGTGCATTACATTGATACTGAATCTACCTTTGTTCTAATATAGTAGAAAATAAAGATTATATGCATGAACAGCAGCCCTAGATATAATGCTAATATGTTACATGTAAGCACATCTTTTCTTTTTAAAACTGTATTTTCTGAAGTGTGGATGCATCTGATGTTTTCCCCACTGCACTGAAAGGTCTGTGCCTTTGAAAATGTGACCTCAAAACCTTTGGCTGAGGCCCTCTAGGAGAATAAGGTTTTCAGTTTAAATGCTAAAATGTACAGAGAAGTAGATCAAAATGATGGTATTTACAGATAACACAGACAACAGAAATTAGCTTTAACGTCAGGTCTCCCCATGAACTGTGCATTAGCTTCGAACAAAAACCTTTGAAGCCCAGGAGGGGAGGGCATGATGACATGGGCCAGCCAAATGTCCTGATCAGGTCATAGAGAGAAATGCAGCCTACAAATTGGTGGGGGCTATGTAAAACTGAAGGACTTGTTGTGCATTACCACTGATGAACATTGCATACATTTTCTAGAATAAAATGTGCATCGTATGTCAAGGGGTTAAAAAGTCCTTCGGGACCACGTATAAACAAATGATGTGTGATGGATACAACTCGAGGTATCAGAAAAATTATGATTCCGCCTTCTCGTAATTCCAATGGAATAGAAAGTTGTTGTGATGATAGGTCATGGAAGTAAGGTTTGAATCAGAAAGGGGCAGATTGCTGAATATTTCGACTCAAGATAAAATCGCGTAAAAATGGTAGCTCTGGCTAGGAAGGGTATGCCAAACTAAAATGTGTATTTTCTGACTGAACCAGAAAATATAGACCTCTAAAATATATAAGTGCTGGCAATTATCTAAAAAATTGTAGTGCAGCCATGTTGTTAGATTTTAGGACATTGAAGTAGTTAGACCTACTTGTCATTTTGGGATGATTAATCTTTCTCCTCCCTCAGCCTCCATCATTCACACCCCCTAACTCCTTGTCCAATTAGCAGGCAGTGGGCATATTGGGGGGGGGGGGGAAAGAGCTGTCCAATCCGTAATGTGGGATATATGATCATAATGGACTGTAACCATCCCTATAAGATATCAGTTTTCTGTCTGAGGGGGAATGACATGCTGATCTTTCTTTGACTTTTTGACATTTGGGACCTTTCTTTGGACTTTTGATTTTTTCCCTTGACTTTCCCACTCTATTGCTGGGCCTTCAACATTGTGTGGGAGACAGAGACTGGGAAATATAGAAGCTAGCTGGGCCTGCCATTTGAGGGGCCAGAGGAAATCTGTGTGCTGGGGAATACCCTTGACTGAAGCCTTTGACCAGATATTTGCTGTCCTCAGTGGAACATTGTTGTTTCCCTGGATGCCCATAACCAAGGCCTGCCATGTAAATAGATATATCCCAAAGCTATCAAAAGTGTGCGGGGAATCTGCCAGCCTTAATCCCCATATCACGTAGCGGCTAGGGGGGCGGTACTGGGGAGACCCTTGCCACATTTTTATTAAATCAAATTCAAATGAATTCCACTATAGAAAATCACCCTGTCCATTGAGATTGAATTGTGTCGGGAACTGCCTGACTTAATCCTTTCTATTAAATTGTGGGGAGGGGGGAAGTTGTGTAGAATCTTAGCACATTGAATTGAAGTAAAATCTATTCATTCTCATATAGAAAATCACGGGATGAATGTTGTTAGCGTTCAAAACGAACATAGTTCCTGCCAAGTCTATTAGAGCCAGTAGAGACTATAAAGTATTTGGGTGACTCTACCTTTCTGAAACCCCTGTCTTCCCTACTGAAGTGGATTGTCCATAATCCCCAAATAAGTAACCTTAAAACTCTGCTATTCAAGTGAATGTAAAGGTTGCAAAACGAAATTTCCCATTTATTTACTTGCACCCCAAAACAATTTTCCCAAAGGCCTGCATTTCATGCAAATAAAAAGTCCCAAACGATGTTCCCATTGAGTTCCTTTCCTGTCTTTGCCTTTCGTGCAAATAAAAAGCCCAACATGATTTTGCTACTATATTCCCACTCCCTGTACCTTGCCTTCAGATCAGAGGAGTCCTAACTAATTTATGCCTGGAGGGTGGGGGTTGCTGGGAGAAAGGATTATTGTGCCAAACTAAGCAATCACTGTGTGTTTTGTATGTTTCCTGTTGGCTAATTCAAGAAATCTAATGTAAAGTGATAACTGTCCATCTCTAAAGTGGACCTGTGTGTTGTAGCATCTGAAAGTTCATTAGAAATCTAAGTTAGTCAATTGGTGCAACACATTGTGATATTGTGTAGTTCCACAGCATGTGTGGTTGATGTTGTGTTTGCTTGTCTTTTTTGTCAAACCTTAAATAAATATGTATTCCTACTATACACCAGTCTGGTTCCTAGTTCATTGGTGGTACAGAGGGTGTTTGATGGGGTGGTCTGAGACAGGCTGGAGGCCTCACTAAAGTTGAATCTGTACAAGCACTTTGCGTGTGCACCACCTTGCTTGGGGGAGGGGGAGTGACTCCCTGAGTTTAGAGTGATCGCGTGATATATCATGACTATATGCTGCTGGTTTGCCAAGAAAATGTAACTTGGCAGCACAAAAAAGCCATGTAGATAACATGTTAAAGGATGGAGCAAAAAGGGAACAGAGGTCTGAAACTTAATTAAAAGAAAATGTGGGCATTGAAAATCTGGTGCAAGAGAATGACACTCGAGGATGATGGGTAATGAAAATATGATAAATGAAACAGAGGTACACATCTGGAGTGGTAGGTGCACTGGTTCACAGTTGAGACAATATATGGGTGTCCTGCATGCTACTGCACCCGATTGTGGGACTGCATGACCCTTTCTTTTTCTAAGTGATGCATGCTTGCTTTATGAACATAAGTTTCAGTTACTATTTCCCTAATATTTTTTCAGGTTGCTTTATCATGTGACTTCATGCTTTGAAAATCCACACAATTACACAGACTAAGAATATAATTATAGCATGTTTTCACAAAAATTGCAATTGTAGTCTGTGGGCCTCATTATAACCCTGGTGCTCCCGTAATGAAGGGGGCTGTTACGGGACTGGCCCCCTTCATTACAGGAGTGCCGATTATGAGGTTCCCTTTGCGGGACCCGGATCAGACGTCTGGTAAAACCAGACATCTTTTCCGGATCCCGCGAGGGGAAGAGGGAGGTAATAACGGGCCATTTGTAATGTGCCCATTATTACCTCCCTGTCATGATGCCTACCCCCAGGCATCCGGACCAAGCCCATCAGCCCCGGGAGCAGGCATCTAGACATTTAGTGAAACCTCAGCAGCCCCATCTAGGGGGTATCTGGGTTAAGTCCTGGCGCCTTAGGCGCCAGGCTCATAGTAGGAATCAGTTCTGGCGCCTAAGGCACCAGGCTCATAGTCATTACTTACCTCAGGCAGACCATGCTGCAAATGACTCCAATCCAACATGAAGCATGAAAGGGACTATTTTTCTACAGGGACTATTTTTTACTCGGGTGTGGTTCTAGGGACTTCTTACCTTGGACTACTTTTGAGGCTATTTAAACCACACCCGACCAGCAACACACGCTTCACGTTATTCTGCATTCAGCAGCGTAACACTCACCGTGCCTGCAGCCTGCATCCAGTCTTCTGCCATGCCCGCCTCGAATCCGGAGCTCCTAAAACAAAGAGGAAAGAAAGGGAAAAGGTTAGAAAACAAACTTATTTCTATTCCACACCTGATTCTGGGTCCATCTTGTCTCCGGACCTGTAAAGAACATCCTTTCTGCATGCGCCGCACCTCCAGCTGCAGCGCCGCGCCATACTCACCAGTCTTCACAGCATCCTTCGGGTCGGCCGTGCCTCCATCAATTCTTCGCAGAACGTCGGCACCTAGGAGACAAAAGAAAACTACAAGGTGAGCCGAGGGAACCAACAAATATAATTCTTACCACCATAGACTTACCTGATTTACCACCAGAGGCATCCTTTTGTGACTCTACATATTTTCACGTGCCGCATCTGTAAAGAGAGACAAAACAACATGTTTTCCTCGTGCAACATTTACCGGACAGCGCCGGGTAATACAGACTCTTACCTGAGTGCCACCAGCTGCCACACGAGCATCTTTTCACGAGCCAGCTGCAAGACAAGAGAGGAAAGGGGGAACAAGAGTGCACATCGGACATATTGAACTCTATGAGCTTAATACTTACTGGTCCTCACCAGGAACCTCAGAGTCAATACTCTCCGGAACTCTCCCGAGCCTTCAAACCAGTGAAGTAACTGGAATTGACACGGCCCTGCAAATCCACGCAGGATGGAGAGCTCATCTTTCAAGAATATAAGGTGAGATTGCTGTGAGGGCATTTCCGAGGTGATTAGTTGGGGAGGACTGTGGGGGTGCCATCACTTGAATCCACAAGTGGCTAAATCCATCTCTCCACTTGCAGGAGAATATTTCTACGGGTTAAGCAGACAAGATTAGGAGGGCAGATCCAGTCAGTCATCGCTGCACTACGCATCACGTGGGTGGAGACCTCAGCTGTCCGGGTCCAACCGACACCCCTGTGGGAGCCGCAACCTGCCATATTGTTAGGGGAACTTAGGACAGAAGTGCACTCCGCGCGCCAAGAGACTAATGCCCACAGGAGAGAACTGATTGTGTCAAAAGATGATCTTGCTAGACAATTACTGCAAAACCAAGCTGGGCAAACACCATTACCTGGACTCAGGGGGAATCCAACTCCTGTTTCATCGAGCAATCCTGTGCAAGTTGTTCTACCAGGGAGCATTCCTTTAGCTCCACCCGAACGTTTTGCTGGGGACCCAAAAAAGTTTGCTGTGTTTATGAACCAATGCCGCTTGCACTTTTTATGCAGACCTGGAGCTTTTCCGAACGACCAAATCAAAGTAGCCTTTGTACTATCATATCTTAGTGGCAGCGCAGCGGATTGGTCAATTCCATTAGTTAACCAGGATGACCCTCTTCTTCGGGATTTTCAAGGTTTTCAATTGAGCATGGAAAGACGTTTTGGCACAAGTTGTGAACCCACCTCAGGATTGTGCAGAATATATAGACTTAGTGGTCCAGTTAGACCACTGACTTCAGAATAGAAAGGCTGATCGAGCTAAGTTCGAGAATCGGGTATTGGTTATACCCAATGTTACCCTCAAAGGAACAGATGTATCAGAACCAATGCAGATTGGGGGGGTCAAGGGACCCTTAACTCAAAAGGAAAGAGAAAGAAGACGGCAGATCCAATTGTGTCTGTACTGTGGGGCCTCAGGACATTTTCTACGGGATTGCCCTATAAAAACATCTAAAAAAGTAGTTGGAGTTGCTGATAAAAATCAAACAGAGCCTGATTCGGGAAACGGCCACGCCCGACAAGGGTAGAGGTCCACTTGCCGAGCTTGAAGAAGGATACTCAGACCTCGCACTTCATCATACCAATGGTCCTTATAGATCCAAGGCAGCCATCACATATCCACGCAGTGAGGGCATACATTGATAGCGGGGCCATAGGAAACTATGTGGACCACGAGTTGGCTTCTAGCATGAATCTATCTCTCTGCAAAAAGACCACTTCGGATGTCATCGCCACAGTCGATGGAACTGAAATTGCCTCTGGGCCTGTAACTAATTCCACCGCAGAGATGACACTATCGAGAGACTATTGTGTTTGATTTAATCAAAGCCCCGCAATTCCAAGTAATACTGGGGATACCTTGGTTGGAAACACATAATCCTTGTATTGATTGGCGAGAGAAGAGTATAACCTTCCTGGATTGTGCACATACTTGTTACCCAAAAATAACCCTTGAACCAAGGAGTGGCCACAGTCGCTACTCCAGTCGTGCAGTTACCTCAGGAACAACAAGAATTCCAGGATGTTTTCCAAAAGGAACAGGCAAACACCATACCACCTCACAGATCATATGATTGTCAAATCGATCTCATACCCGGTGCACAACCTCCATGTAGTAGGATCTACACCCTTACGGAACCCAAAAACCTTCACCTACGACAATACTTGGACCAATACCTTGCTAATGGCTTCATTCGACCATCCAAGTCCCCTGCATCTTCAGCTTTGTTCTTCATGCCTAAAAGGGAAGGTGACCTCAGAACGTGCACAGACTACCGCACATTAAATCAGATCACGGTTAAGAACCGATACCCATTGCCTCTGATCCCCGAATTACTAGACCAAGTAAAGGACGCTTGCATCTACACTAAATTAGATCTCCGAGGGGCATATCATCTGGTACGTGTAAAGAAAGGCGACAAATGGAAGACTGTTTTTCGCACTAAGTATGGGTTATTCGAATACCAGGTGAATACTTACTGGTCCTCACCAGGAACCTCAGAGTCAATACTCTCCGGAACTCTCCCGAGCCTTCAAACCAGTGAAGTAACTGGAATCGACACGCCCCTGCAAAATCCACGCAGGATGGAGAGCTCATCTTTCAAGAATATAAGGTGAGATTGCTGTGAGGGAATTTCGGAGGTGATTAGTTGGGGAGGACTGTGGGGGTGCCATCACTTGAATCCACAAGTGGCTAAATCCATCTCTCCACTTGCAGGAGAATATCCCTACGGGTTAAGCAGACAAGATTAGGAGGGCAGATCCAGTCAGTCATCGCTGCACTACGCATCACGTGGGTGGAGACCGCAGCTGTCCGGGTCTGACCGACGCCCCTGTGGGAGCCAGATGAGCTTAACACTCCCTCCCCATTCCCATTGAGCCCTATAGGGGCTCAGGTGGGAATGGGGAATGGTTCCTGCACATTTATTGAATAGTATACTAGCTTAGCCCTTGAATAACAACTTTGCAGAAGATGAGGCCTCCCTTGTTTTCTGAATTGGGAGCTGTGGAACCAGGAAGACAGGGCCCAAATCCCCACATTCCTCACTTCATAATTATAATTATAATTGTTCATTTACAACATACTACCAGGAGTGGATTTGAAGCACGGGATCCAGACCTGCATTGCACTGCATTGTCTTGCTTCCAAGATGAACACGTTTTCCCTGAGATTTCTTTCCTCAATTGTGATTCTGAGTAAATCACTTTCCACCACAGTACCTTATTTTCCCTGTCTGTAGAGAAAGTGTTACTCATATTGGTTTATACGCTATAGCGCTACCCTATTAATACATGTAATGTTTACAAGGTATTATAAGAAGCATACTGTTGAGGAGGCAGGATGACAAAAGAGGGTCTTGTGTTGTGGGGGTGGGTACACAGAGTACTGGTGTGGGTTCTGCACTTGCACGCTGCGAATGACGCAAGGCCTTTTAGGACCGCTGCTTATTTCCAATTATTCATAGTTATTTCCATTATTTATTTTTCTCCCATGTTCCTTCTGTTGTGCTTTGTGGCACTTTGAAACACGCTCTTGTTGTATACGCACCTTAGAAATATCCAATAAATAAATAAATACATACATAAATGAATTCTCTAGCTTTACCACCTCTTTACATTGTTTCAACACTAAAGACAGGATGAGATGGGAGTAATTGTAGCCTGTTGTCAAATTACACACTGAATGAAAACTGGGCTCAAATCCAAGCTTTCCTATTTCATCAATTATATTATCCTGGTGAAATAGTTCTACCTTGTTTGGTAAGTGGCAGAATTTCTAGGAGTCCGGTCTTAAAAAACCCCACAAATAACTGGAAAATATTTTGCCTAAAAGGAAAGTAATGTGAATTATGGCTACTATTTATACTTGAGAATGTGTGGGAGGGGGAGAGGTTGGTATCGAGTTTTCTTGTTCTGGAAGTTTGGTCAGCTGCATTGTGGTCTTGGCCCATTTCACTATGGGCCAGAAAAGTAAACTTGGCCCCACGCTTCATGTTGCCAGTCCTCCAGTAGCCAGATGGTACTGGCCGTGCCCAAAACTACACAAATACAGTAACACAGTAACACTAAGAGCATTACACTACGCAAGACTTTCATGGCCTGGGAACCTAATGTGGCACTCTGGGCTGACCCGTCATACAAGTGACAGTTCTTTGTAACAAAAAAATGTTCAATCCCTACTTTCATATACCTGCCACACAGAGTCCTACCATATGAATTGCTGTTCCTTTGAAACCTCACTGCAATCAGTGAAGGGATCAAGAGTGATCCATGACTTAGACCACCCCTAAACACACCAAATACCACTTCATTTTGGTCCGCACCACTGTTCAAGGACTCTGGGGGAGGCTCAGCTCAGCGGACCTAATTTTATGGTTCGTTTTTGGGGGGAATTTTTGTCAATTTAAATTAAATATATGTGGGGTGTGGTAAGGGAATAGGTTAGGGCATTGGCAGATTTAAGAAAAAGGGCCTCGTGGCCAAGATTGGCAGAGGTCCCTGGAAAGGCGGTACTTGGGGGCAGAGTTTAGGATGGGGTGACTTAATGGCGGTCATGAGTGCGGCAATGATGAACTTCAGGACACATGTTCCATGTTTTTTAAGGTGTCTTTTTCTATCATTGGAGTGTGTTTAGACATATGGCTCTGGCTGGAAACAGCCTATTCACATCACCAGTTATTTTTTATATAGTGATTTGTCCAGAATATCTTCCCAGTTCAAGCAGTTGCAAATATGTCTTAATGTTTGGGCTTAAAAAACAAAATAATACTCCATTGTATACAGACGATTTAAAAGGGGCATGAGTCACTAATTAAACCAACCTGGCAATTTATACCATGGGCATGTGTACCTTGTCCCACTGCAAAATCCGCCTCTTGTTAAGGTGGGGGAAGTGGAGGAGCCTCTTCGCATTTCAGACCAACAAAAACAAACAAAACAAATTCAGTCAAATTGGAAAGGGCATTTTCTACACCCACGCAATAGCCAGTAACTGACCCAAATACATGAATCTAAAGGGACTCTATCAGAAAGAGCCCAACCACAAATGCTTACGCGGTTCAGTCATGTCCTGATGGCAGGGACGTCATTTAGGGGTCACCAGGGGTCACACCTGCTACCCCTGTGGTCCCCCTTGCTACACCTAAAAAAATAATTTCGATAATTTTTTTTTTTTGTAAATTGAGGCTCCTGGGCTGTGGGAGTAGCATGTGGCTCTTTGTTTCTGGGGTGACTGGTTTTCTGATAGCAATACCTGGTAAGATATCCCAGTGGGTTGAGCGCTTGCTGCTGCAATGTTTGTGTGATCTGCAGGTTTTCAGGTTTGACTCCTGGCAAGATCAACTCAACTTTCATCCTGCTGAGGTTGATAAATGAGTACCAACACAGGTTGGGTGATATTATATGTATATTTGTTCTAAATGAAGCGCTTAAGCATAAGTGCTATATAATAACACATCATTTTCGTTTGGCCGTGGACGTCTGTTGCATTCACAGTAATTTGGTAATATGGGCCAATGCGCACTGATATTAATGATACATATTGTAATCCATTCTTGTATGAAATGTAAATCCCTTTACAGTGATATCATAACCATAGTTTTCGTACTGTACTTAGAAACAATGCTATGTGATGCCACTTACTCTTTCGGCAAGGTGTGAAAGGTTGTGTTCCATCGCTTCCCGTGATGTCAAATGACATCACTTCCTGTGATGTCATCAGAGGTCAAGGGTCGAGTGATGCCACTTGTGCTACCCCTGGCATTTTGGTCAAACTACATCCCTGCCTGATGGTTTCTCATTACTCAGCAGATAAAGCAATGACAAGCACCAGAACATGGGCCTACCCCGGGTTGCTGTATATGGAACCACTTTATGCAGTGCATCCAAATCAGTCCTCAGAATCTGTGCATGCATGCACAGTGGAGATCAGTAATGGTGGCTATCTTGAAAAATATGGTAACTAATATAACAATGGGTCCCCATAAACTGTGCCTGGTTTTTAGCAGTTGGAAAAAGTCGACACAGTGTGAAGGAGCCACGTTTTTCCACAGGCATCAGAATGAACTGTGATCCTCGCCGAGTCTTCAGGATTTCATAGACAGTGGTGATCCCATTAGGGATAGCCTAGCACACACATTCCTCCAGGTGTTCCCTCACCAGGGGAGGAATCCAAGAGTGCTCTTTTACATGTCCATTTCCTCCCCCAGCCACAATAAGGCTGGTCGTGTTAGTGCAAGCAAACTATGCATATGGAAACCCATACCATGCCTCTAGGTACATTTTTCCAAGAATCCAAATTTGTTGGGTGGTGTTCGTACAGAAATTGAGCCGAATTGTGCATTTGCAGAACACCAACACCAACATGTGGATATGACATGATAGGTTATTTATAAACCGCTTAATACTCAGAGGTTTCTAAGCGTGGACCCGGGGATCGAACATGTGTTGCTCCAAGGCGAGCACGTTGGCGCTGAGCTATCCTCCCGGGACAAAATGCACAAGTAATGCTTGCTCAAACACAATTCACATGCCTTGTTTCTTGGCATTTATAACAGCTGTTTCGATTACCCGACGTCCAAGTAACATATATTTTAACTCACTGGGTTCTCTTGTAGCCAGTGTTTTATTACCTGTGATAGCAATGAAATGCACAACCATTCCTCCAAGCAAATCGGTTGAATCGGGAAATGAACACAGAGAATATTACATATATCATTCTTATAATAATTTTGAAAGAGTACAATAGAAGTTTCCCACACCATGGGCCTCATCACGAGTTGGGTTGTATCACGGGTGGGATGCCACCCAACTGAATTTGTATTACCGCCCACCCATCCAGTGGCATTTCCACCAGATCACGGATTGAGCGGTAAACGTAATTCCCCATTCCCCATTGGGTCAATTTTTTGGCGCAATTAATCAACATTTTTCCTGCACATATTCCTCCAGCTTAGAGATGTGGGTAAATGCTGCCAGACTCATGTTTGGGCGGACCCTTAAATGCGGCGGCAAAAGCGTTACTGCTGCATTTAAGGGCTACCGCCCAACTCGTGATTAGGCCGTGTGTATCTTGGAAAGGTAACCTTCAATCAGAACATGTATACTAGAAGGACCCAGTGTATACTATGCCTAGCTCCCTCTCTCTATCTCCCTCTGTCTCTCTTTCTCTTCCTCTCCTCTTTCTCTCTCTCTCTCTCTCTCTCTTTGTCTCTTCATCTCCTCTCCCTCTCTCTCTCCCCCTGTCTCTTCCTCTACTTCTCTCTCTCTCTCTCTTCCTCTGTTTCTCTCACCCTCTCTTTATCTGTCTCCGTCTCTAGGTCTCTTCCTCTCCTTCTCTGTGTCTGTCTCTCTCTCTTTCTCTCTCTATCTCTCTACCTCTCTGTCTATTCCTCTCATTATCCCTTTCTCTCTCTCCCTCTCTCTTTCCCTCTCTTTGTCTCTAGGTCTCCTCCTCTCCTCTCTCTTTCTCTCTCTCTGTCTCCTTCCTGCCCCTCCTCTCTCTCTCCCTGTCTCTCTCTGTCTCTCGTCCTCTTTCTCTCCTTCTCTCTGTCTATGTCTCAGAGTCTCTTTCTCTCTCTCTCTCTTTCTCTCTCTCTCTGTACCTTTCTCTCTTTCCTCTCCTTCTCTCTCTCTGTCTCTCTCTCTTCCTCTCCTTCTCTCGCTCTCTCTCCCTGTCTTTCTCTCTGTCTCTTTCTCTCACTTTATCTGTCTATCTCTCTCTACCTGTCTCTCTCACTCTCTCTCTGTCTCTCGGCCTCTTCCTCTCCTTCGCGCTCTCTCTCTGTCTCTTCCTCTCCTTCTCTCTCGCTCTCTCTTTCTCTCTCTCATTCTCTTTGTCTCTCTCTCTCTCTGTCTCTCGGACTCTTCCTCTTTCTCTCTCGGTCTCTTCCTCTCTTTTTCTCTTTTTCTCTCTTGTTCTCTCTCTTCCTCTCTGTCGCCCTGTCCATCTATCATGCTCTGTGCTCTCTTTCTCCCTCTACCTCAAACTATGTCTCCCGGTCTCTTCCTCTCCTTCTATCTATCTCTCTATCTCTGTCCCTTCCTCTTCTCTCTCTCTCTCTCTCTCTCTCTCCCCTCTCTCTCTCTCTCTCTCTCTCTCTCTGTCTTTCAGTCTCTTCCTCTCCTTATCCTTCTCTCTGTTCCTTCCTCTTGACTCTCTCTCTGTCGATCGGTCCATCTATCACTCTCTGTGCTATTTTTCTGCCTCACACTCTGTCTCTCGGTCTCTTCCTCTCCTATCTATTCCTCTCTCTGTCCACTCCCCCCCCCTCTCTCTCTCTCTCTCTCTCTCTCTCTCTCTCTCTCTCTCTCTCTCTCTCTCTCTCTCTCTCTCTCTCTTTCTCTCTGTCAATCTATGAATCTCTGTGCCCTCTTTCTTCGTCCCTTCACATTATGTTTCTGTCTCGTGGGTTATAATTGCATTGTCAAGTGCATGTTTACTAGAGCCATCCCACCCATTGCTGAGAACAGTATGACCAGAAAATAGCAGATATCTTGACTGGGGTGTGGAAAGTGCTATGCTTTATGGTTAGAAGTAGAATGATGGCAGCAGCAAAAGAGGAATCAACAGAGTTTGGGGCAGGTGGGATATTTGGAGATATATAAATGGGCCTCATTACGACCCTGGCACTGACAGTATGAACGGTGCCGGTAAGGCACTGGCACCGTTCATACCATCCCGCGGCATTACGAGGTCTGCTCGCGGGTTCCTGACAGCCCGCCGGGTCTTACCTGGTGGGCTTTGCTGCACCCGCAAGGAGAACTTGTGATTGCATCAGCACCGTTATCAAGGTTGCCGATGCAACCATTCTCCCCACACCCATTCTGCACTATGGGGCAGAATGGGGATCAGGAGCGCGGTAATACCGCCACCCGCGAATGGGCAATTACCAGCCCATTCAACTCATAATGGGCCAGTTATTGGCGAGCCGGTAGCGAGCATGACTGTAGCCGTGCCTGCCATGAAGGCACGGTTACCGCCATGCTCGTAATGAGGCCATTGTCATTGTGTGTGTGTTCTGCAGGAAAGTAACCATGACGCTAGGGTTTGGGGGCATTTTCCATGGTGGTAAGGCAAGGGAGTTATGGATAGGCTTTTAAGGAGGAGAGGGGTTTTCTGACAGACATTTGGAGAGCCCGGAAAAGCGAACTGCTAACTCTACAGCTGTGTTTGTTATTTTCAATGTGTTGTTAAATATTAGTGTTTATGTACACTGTAACAAATGTTTGAGCTCAGAAGCAAAACCAAGCAAAACCAAGCAATCAGTGGCCAGAAACATGCACTGGTGCTCAGAGAAGATGCAGATCATTAGTTTTAATCTAAGCATTACCCTTTCCAAGAAGAAAGGATATATTGAGAGACAACATTGAGTGGTAGAATGGTAAAATAAGGTATTGAAAGAAATATATATTATTGTAGTAACATTGACAACTCCAAAATTGATCCAGTACATTCAATAAAAAAAAATAAAAAAAAGGATTCTCCCTTCATAACAATCCACCAATCACCTGTCATGAAAGATCAGGGAAACCAGATGCATACAATCATCGCACGCCCAGTGGGTGGGAGCAGTGGCTCATATAATCTGGGAACTCCAAATAACATTTGTTAGTGTTCGGAGGCACTGAGTGTTCACAGATTGATTGTGGTAGGAGGATAAAGAGGGTGAGAGAGGAGGCAGGAGAAGGTGGATAGTGTAGGAAGAGGAGAAAGGGGGAGGGGAGAGGAGATGAGGAGGAGCTGTGCATTATTCTTAATTAGAAGGTGGAGGAAAGGAGAGCTAAGGTGGAGGTAAAGAGGAGAGCTTAGAAGGAGCTGGAGAAGAAAGGTAAGGTGGAGGTGGTGGAAATATATATATATCTATATATATATATATATATATAGATATATATATATATATATATATATATATATATATATATATATATATATACACATATATATAACCTTCAGAAAATCAACTTCCATCAAAGATCTTCTTGTGAGTAGTTTTTTGCCCCCCAAAATAGAAAAGCTTCTGCAACGTATGCGAGTCATAAAGAATATTGATGCCTCCTATCCAATGGCAGTTCACTTTAGAGATGTCCATCAAAGTGAACTGGATTGTTTCAAGTTTTTTGGAATATACCAAGTGAAAGAGAACCCACGAGGGGGCAATCGAGAATTAGAACTCTGCCAGATGGAAACTAGGTTCATATTAGATCTAGCAACCAGAAAGCCTAAGGGACACAACTTAGATGAAGAGCTGTATACTTTTCTCGGCACATAGAGTGTTTAAATACTGTAAAATCCATATATTTGGGAAATATTTTTCTTATCGTTGAAATATTTGAATGACTTGGACGCTGGGTTTCAAGAAAGAAGGGAATAATTGAAAAAATCCTAAGAAAGTCTTTTTACTTGTTTTATTAGTTTATATGTGATTTTTGATCCACCATAAGTATAGAGTGTTCACGTAAATGTAAAAATAATGAAATTTACTACCTTAAATGTTTTCCCCTTTTTCAAGCTTTGACCACTAATGTGTGAAAGAAGCATTAATAATGTGGCGGTTGTGTATTTTAAGAAATAATGCACTATGCACTTTAGCTTCTATACACATTGACAACATTAAGGTTCTTATCGGTTTAACCTTATTCTCCACCTTTTTATCTAGTCATAGGAGTACACAAGAGTTGTTTGTGAGTATTATATTATGTGTGAAAGAAGCATTTATAATGTGGCAGCTATGTATTTTATGTAATAATGCACTATGCACTTTAGCTTCTATACACAATGACAACATCAAGGTTCTTATTGGTTTAACCTTATTCTCCACCTATCTTACCAACCATGGGAGTGCACAAGAGTTGTTTATGAGTAAATGTGTTTGTAAATTCAAAAAAGTAAAATTATAATAAGAATTTTCTTTACCGGGAAACTACTATATATATTTTCCTATGCACTATGCACTTTATATATCCTTTTTTAAAAATTAGTAAAGTAGTTTCTCCGATATACTAATTCCTCAAAACATATGGAATATATAAACAACTACATTGTTATAAGATGCACACTAATGATGTTTTAAACTAAAGGTGTAGTGAATGTAAAAGTCATTTCAAAATGGCCGAATGCTTTGAACAAAGGAAAACATAGAATTCAACTATGGTAGAAAGTGAAAACGGACAAAGAAACTCAGTAGAACCATAGAGTTTTTTTACTTTTTTACTTTTTTACTTTTTTACCTGTATTTAATGGCTGGATTTATGTCTGTTCTTTTGTACGTGATCAAGCAACGGGACCGTTGCGAAACACGTTGTACGAGGCAAATCTGTTTTTACTGATGCCTAAATAAAACTGGATATAAGAAATACACATGTTGTTGTGTGATGGGCTGACCTGAAGGAATTCTATGAATTGGCATATGGCTGTAACTTGACGAGTGCCGTCTCACTCTGGGAGAAGTGCGACAACTTCTTCTTTTTTGAAATATATATATATATATATATATATATGGTGGAGGCAGAAAAAGTGCAAGGAGGAGGAAGGAAGACGATTAAGATGCAGAGAATATCAAAGGAACAGCAGATTGAAATATTAAGGAGGACGTGGAGAGAAGGCCTAAGGACAATGTTGAGGGAAAGTGTAAGGGGGAGATTTATATAAGAGCTAAGAAGGAAGTGGTAGAGAGAAGATCCAAGAAAGAGATAAAACAAAACAAAGAGGAGAAAACAGCTGTGCAGGAGACCGTGAGACGTCTTAAGAAAGAAAGTTGGAAAGAGGAGATACGGAAGAGGGATAGGGACAAACACACACACACACACACCAAGCCCACAGGTGTGTTTGTAGGTGCCCAGGAGGAACAAGCATTTGGTGAAGTTTGAAGGAGGCCCGGCAGGAGTTTATAAACAACACTGTGAGGAAAGCTAGGGAATCTCTGTATTTTATTAGGACATTGATCCAGGATTACAGCCCAAGAGAGGACCAGCTGAATCGGCCTCCTGCCTTGGTCACAGCACCAGACCTTCCCAGCAGCAGCAGGTTGGTGAACCCTAAAGGAACCAACTCTGAAGAACGAGGATGGTGGTGTGAGTATTCCCCTGGTCTGTGTGATCCACTCTATTGGTTATTAGCTAAAAGCCGAACATTGGAACCGGACAACACTGACTTTGTTTTCCTGAGCACAGGGCGAAGAAGGGAGAAAAAGTAATCAGATGCACCGGTTTTGGGGAGCGGGGATGAAATCAGTTTTTTGTTGGTCACAGTGCAATCTGTTCATGTCCTTCGCACATAAATCAAATAATAGCAATAATAAAGATCTGTTGAAATAACCACTTGTCTAACCAGTTCCATGTCCACTTCATGCGAATAACTCGATCCCATCCCATTGTCATAGTTTTTCCCTTCAGTATTGAGATCATGATTTGAAGTAGGTGAAAATCACATTTTGGATTGGGAAAAAGGCACCAGGAAGGAATATTATTTTAAGATCAATCAGAAGAAAGGGGAAATGCACGTGGCACAGTAGGATGTCATCTTTCACGTAGGACACCCTCAACTGCCCACCACAGGCCCTAATTTATCTTTAATTTGCACTTAATCATGTCAGATATTTGTATTTGTAATTATTTTATTTATGTAGCGTTTTACATGAAACAGGAGAAGCAAATAACAATATGCATGAATCAAACCATTAAAACAGTAAGCAGGACAATTTACATACTATTTTGTTTGAATTACTCCACTAATTAACAATGTACACATTCTTTTTTTTAAAACATTGAATGAATCACCAGTGGCACTTTGGAGAACACAACTGCAACAATGGTTTAATCTGACCTAATGGTGTTCGGCCTAGCTGCCTTCTGTCGGGGAGCTATTTTACTGACTTTTCTATTTGCAAAATGTATATTATGGTTGCAGGGTTTCTGCCACTAGAAATACATCAATAGGCTTGACTAAAAGATACACAGGGCCTCATCACGAGTTGGGCGGTATCCCAACTGGGATACGGGCCAAATGTATTTGCGTTACTGCCCACACGTCCAGCGGTATTACCTTCCGGATCACGGGTTGGCCGGTAAATGTAATTCGCCATCCCCTATTGGGTCCATTTGACCCAATAGGGCATTTTCAGTGCAATTACCGCTGGTGGTATTACCGTGCAGTAATTGCATCAGAAATCAGCATTTTTACGGTGCATGGGGGTAAATGCTGCCATGCTCATGTTTGGGCAGACACTTAAATGCAGTAAAACCACCTGGTCACCGCCGGACTCGTATTACCATTCCGCCTCCGTGATTCCCGGAATAACCGGGGCATTACAAACCCGGTGTCCCGGGAATTCCGGAGGCGGAATAGTGTAAATCCCCATTTCCATTGAGTCCTATGGGACTCAATGGGAATGGGGATCATGGATCATGGAAACACCGGCACCATCTCGTGATGGTGCCAGTGTTTCCTCGTCCGCCTGCAGGCGGGCGGTGGTAAACCCGCCAGGTCAGACCTGGCGGGAACGCCACCTCCCGCCTGCAGGACTCGGGATCGGGCAGTCCGGAATTAACAGTGGTGGCTGGTTTACCGCCACTGTTATTTCCGGACTGCCCGACCTGTAATGTGGCCCGTCGTCTCTCTCTGTGATGCCAACCTCAGTAGTGCGAGCTGTGGCAGAAGTGGAGTTGTTGAACTGGCATTTCTTAACCACTGTGCATACTGAATTCCATTACCTTAGGCCGAATGCCTGATGTAAGCGAGAATGCCGCTTGCAAATGATGCTATGCTAACAGGCATCCAATTAGAAGGGCGTGCATTGAAGCCCACAGTGCAAACATGTCAGGACGCCCATGGGCACTATCAAATATGTTATGCAATGTAAAAGAAAGACACTTGTGGGCATTATGTAAATCTAAGATCTGTTGTGAGACTGGATGGCTCTCAAAATGTGGCACGTGCCATATTATCTTGGGCGGATAGCTCAAGGGCAACGTGCTCGTCTTGGAAGCAAGATGATGCGGAGCAACACAAGTTCGTTCCCTGGTTTCACACTTAGAAACCTCTGGCTATTAAGCACATTATAAATAACCAATTACCAATAGCAGTTTATAAATCAGCAGTCCCTATGACACACATTAATTCTTTGGCTACGCTCTCACACCAAGTTTGATAACGGCGGGCATCGTTTCAGACCCACCTGCAGCCGGTCCCAGAACACACATTACAGCAGCTTTCTGTGTTGTGTCAAGGAGAATAGCAGTGATGTTATGTTTCGTTTCAGGTTTAACCAATTACCTTTGCAAGACATGTTGGGGGCGTGGAAAGGTATTGCTCGTTCTTCTCGGCTATGTATGTAACAAAAAAGTAGAAAGCACTTGGCATATTTGAACGGGTTGTTCTGAGTTATGTGCTAACTATATAGCTGGTTATAGTTACTTTGTACACAGCTGGAAGGACCTTGACTATATATATATATATATATATTTTAAAATGGATTGAGATATTAAATTGTATTGTGTTTTAGTAATGTATTGAGTATTGTATATTTACATATCATTGTAGGGTGTGATGGTGTTAAGTGCATAATATTTTTGTAATCTTTTTTTTCATAATTGCTGTGACTTACTTCATTATGTGTCTACGGTTTGTAAGAAACCGTGGTGCACAATAAAACAAACAAATAAAAGAAAGTCAAAGGGAAACAAGTTGTTGACTACTAGCATGGTGTACAGAGTAAAGCTCCACACTTTAAAGTACTCACAAATACTGCATTACTCGTGCAATGCTTCCCTGTCTTTCTGATCAGGTTTGTGCTTTCAAAAACCAATCAATTAATAGTTACAGTAATTAGGAGTCAGTTGTACATGGCATCGAGGTGATTTTCTTCTGATTTTCTTTTTCGTGATCCTTTTGATAAGCGGCAGCATATCCACCGCCGCCCACCAGAAAACCAACCTAGTATACGATGTTGTTATAATGCAACTAGTATGACATAGGGAACAACACTCATGCACAACTGATTCTTTTGTTAAACAGTTATGGTTTGCCAATGTGTTTATGTTACTGAATTACAATTCCCACCTTGGGTGTGTACTTGTCCATTGGCCAAGGAGAGGCACGCTGTTGACTTTGGAGACGGTAGCACAAGTTTGCATAGAGAAGGAGTTCATCCTCTTAACTGACGCCCTGATTCTGCAACTCTGGCCAGATGCCACAGTGTGGACTATGGACATTACAATGCTGTCGGAGACGGCCTGCATCTTTAATATATATCCGCTTCAGGAATGTGGTAGTTGCCTGGTGCACTTTGTGTTTAATAATATTTACTATTAGTGCCCGGCGAGGGTCAATGAGCTTGTAACAAGCAAGCTCTACGGCCCTCGCTGGGTCGTTACCAGCCCGAAAAAGCCTTGGTCGAGCTGGTCGCAACCGCGTTCTGGCGTTTCCTGTCGGCCATCTTTTTTTATTACATTTTTCAGTATCCTCTATGGAAGGGGGAGAAGGAACTACATTTAGTCCCTTCTCCCTCTTCCATGGTGGCAATCTTTTTTGTTTAATTTTTTATTTGATTTTCAATGGCCACCATGGAGAGGGAGAAGCGACTACGTACAGTCCCTTCTCTCTGTTCCGTGGTGGGCATTTATTTTCTTTCTTTTGTTCAGTTGCGCAACACCAAAGGCATCACACAAGTTTCAAAAAGTTACTATTAGTACCCTGTTTAGGCCCGGGTACTAATAGCAATACGCCGCTCGCCAGGGGTGTGGGGCATTAATGTCTCTGGTAATGTCCTGTGGCCTTGGGTAAGGCCCTCACTTCGCTTTGGCCTGTAACTATGAGCCCAGGGCATTACCTGTCACGGTAATGCCCCCCAAAGTTCAGGGCGTTTTGATTAAATAGAAATTGGCGTGATCTTTTTGATTTCCCTCCCGTCTGCAGCACACATTGAGATTAAAAAAAATGTCCCTTTTCTCTACACTCACCAAATGTTTTGGACTTTCACTCCCATCAGCCGTAGACAGGAAATTCAACGAGGAAGGTTGAAGGGAGCTTTAATTCGAAAAATCTCTAAACCCGAAGTGTGCCTCCTCAAGTTCTGCTTCACGTGCTTTGATATGATTGAAACATGTCTGGGATGCTTCTGTTCTCGTGCAGCAGGGATGTGACCTAGCAGTTCCGGCTGGACTGCCCCTTTTGGGGTGGGAACAGGCCTGATTTGCACTTGGGTTTTCCCCTTCTGTAATGGCTTGGCAGGCTGAAAAACGATGGTCTGGAGGGTTGTCCAGAGCACTGCCTGTGGTTATGATTAATTCACAACCTTGCAGCCATCACCTTTTTGTTTTGCACTTGATATGACTATTCATACAGTATGCCTGCATATAGTACAATAGTGATGTCATTTGTTTAGTAATATTTACTCATGTCAACTGGACAGGCCTTTCTTCATTTCCCTATGCGCCTTGCCCCCCACTCTATTTTATTGCCATGCAAAGACAAAAGCAATTTGTTTTTTCGTGTGTGTTTTATAGTTTGCAGAAATAGATTAATAAAGACATTGACGACATTTATCTTATCAATTAAATATAGGCATGCTGAAACAAGACTGTTTTCATCAAGGAGAGTTCAACCGGGCAGTCCTGAGGAGGCAACTGGCAGGTTGGGTGGAAAGTGTGTCAATGGAAGATGAATTTGAGGTGCAGACCATCGGCAAAGGCATGAACATATTTGAAATCTATTTTTGTCAAATCACAAGAGGATCACGTTGTTCCTTAAGAAGTGTGTCACTTGTGTGTTTCAGTTCGGAGATCAAAGTTCCTCAAAACCTGCCTCCTGCCCCACATGATGCTGTTGTCTGCTGGCATCTTGTGCGATTCTTGCCACTGAACCTTCTCCAAACGATGATTACTTGTTTTTGTCTGACATGCCACCATGCTATGACAGGGGTTTGTTTGCGGGTGTTGATTGCCCCTCCACCTCCTAGACGGGATTGCAGGGCAATTTGCTGAGTGTGAATGGGTGCGGGAGTGAATGGCAGAGAGGTGAGGCAGGTTCCTCTCAGAATAGCTTTCGAAAAAGTTAGTGCTGTGGGGGAAGGTGTTCATTGTGAAATGTCTACTGCAGCACTACCTCAATACAAATGATGCTGACCACCGTATACCCTGTCTAACCTGTACCTGGCACGTTAGGCCGATTCCCCCTTGTATCATCAAGGATATTTTGCCTCACATTGTTTACTGACTAATGCAGTGAATGGCTCAGTTTTGGCGGGGCTAATTCCCTGCATCTCTTAAACACGCAACAGTTACCCCTCTACTGAAAAAAGTCTTCTCTGGACCCTCGGATCTGAGCTAATTTCCAGCCCATTTCTCATCTCCCTTCCCTATGAAGCTCTTGGAATCTTTGGCTGTCCATAGCGCAGTACATGTTTGAGGAATCTTCTTTCTTCCATGCGTCACAGTCTGGTATCCACCCTGGACGGTGGACCAAGATTGTACTGGTCTCCATTATGGATGATCTGGCACGGACACATAACAAAGGCGGCATCAGCGCTTTTTTCTTACTTGATCTCTCTGCCACCTTTGATAAAATCTGTCATGTTGTCCCTCAGGATCGACTGTCAGATGACAGCCCCTCGGGTACCGTCCTGGCTTGGATTTCTTCCTTTCTTTCAGACCATCAATAGACCCTTTCACTTTCTCCATTTCATTCGCAGGTGGTGTTCCTCAATTGTGGTGTTCCCCAAGGGTCCGCCATCTCCCCGGATCTTTTCAACCCTATGTTCAACCTCTGACCAAACTTATCTTCAACCAGAGCTTCCTTTGCTATTCATATGATGTCAAAACCGATATCCTGATCTGCCTTGACCTTTCTATTCCTGTATCGGCGGACACGTTTCGTGTCTGCTTTGAGGCTGTGGGGGGTGGATGTGCAACAACTGGCTTCCCTTCTGCATCTTCTTTTTGTACCCATGATTTGTTGCCGACTTCTCTGGGTCCCTTCACTTTCCTTGTGTACAAAGTTAAATATCTTGGGGCGAGATTTTTCTCCATGCTTTATATGAAGCCACAGGTTGGTGCAGTGTGTCAGTGGGGTTCTTTTCAGCTCAAACTGTGTTCAGTACTCCCTTTCATACCAGCGCAGCTCTGTGCAACTGTGTTCTCTGAACTTGTCGTTTCTTCTATTCACTATTGTAACACTCTGTTCCTAGGCCAACAGGTCTACCTCAAACAACACTTACAGGATCTTCAAAATTCCACTCAGCCTCTGCCCACCTTCACGCCCCACTGCGCTCATATTCCCCAGTCTTACAAACTCGACTGGCTCCCAGTCGTCCAGCGTATTAAATGTAAAGCCTTCTGTCTGGTACATAGGGCTTTCTGCGGTAATGAAGCTGAATATTTACAGGCCATATTTCGGCCTTATATCCCATGATTTGCAGTCCACAGATGTCTGATTGGTGTCTTCTCCCAAGATTAAGTACCGTCAGATTGGGAGCCACTGCTTTTCAGTGCTAGCCGGTGGACTATGGAATGTTCTGCCTTCCCCTCTTTGGGCCATGGTTAACCATCTCTCCTTCCGCCATACCCCCCAGAACTTTACATTTTAAGTTTAATTTCTCCACCTACTGTAGAGGAGCGCCAAAATGCCTTTGGATGAATGTTGCACTTAATAAATAATAATAACATAACATAACATTATCACTATGACTTTTGAACATGTATGTACTGTACAGTAAGCCTGCGTACATTTGTGAAATTTCTTGTCTTGTTTTGATAATAAACCATTCCATTCTAATCCCTGTGTGTAAGGGCTGGGGAGAGGCTGTTAGACCAGAAATATTCACTTGCACCGCGCTGGACGGAACCCTTCCAGGTGTTACTGGCTACGCAGAATGCAGTCCGAGTGAATGGACGAAAGCATTGAATCCATGCAACACACACAAAAGGAGTTCTGTTTCTTTTGCCACATGAGAAAGAGCTTGATGATCCTGACATCGAAAGAAAGGCAGCTGCACTTGATCACAATGATATAATCACCAGTTCTCTGCCAGAAGTGCTTCCTAAGCCCGAGAAAGGGCCTGGGGAGATTGCAACGAAGATCAAAAGGCCAAAGGTGCCTCAACTTCCTTCCGACTGCTGCCTTATCATCATCATGCAGTGCATCTCAAGCTGGCACTGGTCTTGGATCTGGAAGTGGGAGTGCATTGTTCATCGACCATACTGTACCTGGAGCTGTGAGGTACAATCTACGTTCCCAAAAAATCGGAAAATCAGAAATGATCAGCTTTTGTTTTGCCTTTGTTCCTAGCTCACGGATGACGCTGGGAACATGGGCCTAGGGAAAAGGAGCGCATGAGCTGTATCAAGCTGTATCAAATTGAAAGCTCTGACATGCGGTTTCCCGGTGCTACCATTGAAAAGTGATGGACTAATTCAACCTATCATGGACAAGCGGGGGCATATGGTACCGACACTATCAAATTGATACTTGCTCGTGCCTTTTTGGAGCTCTGTGCACATTTACATCAGCTTGCTGTCATCAATAAGCAGACTAGCCTGGACAGGCCTGAATGTTTGTTGCTAAAGTGTGTTGCTGTTGAGAACTTTCCCCGACGCACACTGAAAACATTTCCATTACAGACAATGACCCTCATTACAAGTCAGGCGTTAAGGGTTTAACGGCGCCGTCGCGGCCGTTAACCCTTAACGCCTGATTCACACTTTAACGCCTGCTTTTTGCAGGCGTTAAAGTCCAAGGCACTAAGCGACCTTGGTGCTAATTATGGCACCGTCATTTACGGTGCCGTAATTAGCGCCTTCCCCATCCCCATTATGCCCTATGGGGCAAAAATGGGAATGGGGAAGGGAAAATGGTGAATGGGGAATTACCGCCCACTCACCTTGGAATGGGGCGGTAATTCCGCCATCCACCATGCAGGACTCTGGCATGGACCATGGTGCTAATAGCACCATGGTCCAGCGCCGGACTTGTAATGAGGGCCAATGCCTATATTTGCTCCTGCTCCCTTCTGCACCGATGCTGTTGATGATATAGAGATAGAAATTAAGCCTACTGCAAGAAAACTTGGTTAAGAAGGAATAATATGCTAATGATTATGATACTGCATTGCATTTTTATTACACTAGTCCCAATATTCTGGTATCTAGAAACTGTGCATCCTTTGAACTCTCTTTTGACTGCTACCAATGCTCCTACTGTGAGCATCCCAGTACATGTGCTCTCTTATACTCTCCCCTCACAAGAAGTGAAACATAGAAAAGGGTATGACAATAATATATTGCTACTGATTATGAATATGACCCATGATAGCTTGAATAGGTCCAATTGTTGGGTCTGTTCCCACTTACCCCAGCACGGGGAAAGAGGAATGGGTTGGTATGTACATCCTTTGCCACTTAATACCGCCTGTTATGCATCATTAAGAGCGCTATTGTTTGGAAAATGGAAAGATAGTGTCACTGGTCAGTTTGATGGAACAAACATAAATGAATTTGAAAGATTGGTATTGGAACCGTTGGGTTGTTGCCGTATTTACAAGCAGAAGCAAAGTAAACTCAGTAACAACAAGCCAGTAGATAGGCTTGCTAGGCCTTACAAGTCCCTAATCACTTTTAAGATGGCCCTGGTAGGAAATAACGATGCTGTGCCCCCCTCTTACACTATTAATCAAAGTCCACGTTCTGTCCCATTTTGCTTACGGAAAAAAGGTTCCCACCCAGTGGGAACCTTTACTAGATGCATGAACATTGCTGTTCTTGAACAAGAAGAAAAACTATTATATATAGGAGGTTCTGTCTATTTTAAATGTGGAGATCAGGCCTACCCATGGTTACCTAGAACTTGGGAAGGGACCTGTTATTTAGGTATACTTTTGCCTGGTGTATTTCTTTTCAAAACTTCTGAGATAGCAAAACAATCTAGCTCTCGGCTACGTCGAGATGATACTGCAGGACAGATTGTAGGGGATATAGCAAAATCATTTATACCATTTTGGGGACAAGCAATAAATTCATGGAATATAAGGAAATTGTCCAGGGTGTTAAAAAAAAACAATAAATGGAACTACAGATATACTCTATAATATGACATTGGAACAAAAAGCAATCAGATTAATTGCACTTCAAAATAGAATGGTTCTTGATATCATTTTGGCTGATCGTGGAGGAGTAGGCCAATTGGTGGGGTCAGTGTGCTGTGTATTCGTAAGGGACTCCTCCCCCACGATATTTGAAGCAATAAAAAAATTGCACGTCCTAAGTTCTGAAATTCATGTTCCCACATGTGGTTGGAATCTGAATATAAGTTCATGGTTCTGGGAACTGCTGCGATCATGGGGATGGAAACTAATTGCAATTCTGGTCATGATATTTGTAATCCTCATGTTCTGCTGTTGTTGCATACAATGCCTGCCAGTCCTCTGCTCCCAAATGACAAATGAGTGTGTACATGCAATTAGAACAAAACCTCCTCGCATGTTAAGTGAAGGTGCACAACATGAAAATGAAATAATTAAAGAATTCATGGCAATTCATATTTCTGAAGGCGATTACAGCAGTATGGGTAGTTCGGAATCAGATACATGGTCCGATGAAGACGCGATGTATGGATGATACTATTGGTTTATGGCCAAAAGGAGGGTTTGTTAGACCAGAAACTTAACCTTATAGTTGAATGATATGTATAATATGTTGGCCTGAAACCAATCGCATCATGTGACAAACATTGCGATCAAAGAATCGTAAATGTAACCAAAGGGCATCCATTTTGTATAATGTCAGCCATTTGCTTTTTTCCTTTCTGTCAAAACGCTTTGCAAATATATTCTATGCTTCGAACACACACACAGTGCGAGGCCACGGCCTGCATGCTGAAATACTAACACAGACAGGAATGTCAAACTGTGCAGAAATACATTGTTTTTCTCTCTCACTAAGTTCTTGAAGGCGAGCAGAAGCCACATCTAATCAGCAGACCAGGTGCAGGGTTGTCTTGCAAACGCTGTAGTAAAAGGCACTTAAAACATGAATTATATTCTTCTAGCGGTGCTCCTTCATGGAGAATGGTATTTTCTGCTTCAGATCTATCTGACCCTTAGTTGATGACCCAAGTCAAACAGATAACGTAGTAAGGAATGTTTCCCAGCTAAGAACACGATATCCTTGCTGAGCCAGAAACTCCATGTTCCCCATAAGAGAAAGCTGTCTCTGCTGCCTTTGCTAAAATAACTATGTTTAGGCAGAATGTAAACTTGCCATAACGTGTCATAATTGTCATAATTGTATAATTGTCAATCACTGAACCCTAGCCTGAATGACACGAATATGGGCGGATTGAATTGCCTTCATAAAAATTATGTCTAATGTATATATATTGCTGCTTGAGTGCTGTTCGCTCTCTCTCGCATCTCATGGTGTTTGGGAAAACACCTAGTGAGGCGTTGAGACCCAGTCGGCTGAATGAGAATATTTTGAAATAAACCAAACTTGTTTGTGGAACGAACCTCGTGTCTGACGTGTCATTATAGTATATGGTTATTGTGCCTTAGTTTCCATATGCAGTCTTTATGGCCTAGCAAGGCTTGCCCCTGAATATTACTGCTTAGTTTCATTATTAGGCACTACTAGTAAAGTATTTGCGCCCATAGTCTTGTACCATTTGCATTGCTGGACTAAACACAACAAACTACTCCACCCCGTTCAGACAGGATTTAGAGTCGGGTGCAGCACTACCCACAATATTCGCCTATTTGATGCGATAATATCTAATGCAAAAAAGAGTAACACTCCATCTGTATACGTTACTTTTATAGACTTTTGATAGGCATTCAATAGTGTGGATCATCAGAGGTTGTGGGAAATATTAGCGGAAATGAATTGCCCGAGTTGGCTATTAGAGATTCTAATAAAACGTATTACCCGGCGAAAGGTGCAATCAGAATGATACAACCATTCTGATTGGCCCTCACCGAGGCATTACCCAGCCGGGAATCCCTCAGCTAAGATTCCACGGCCATTGTACCCGGATAGGAGCATAGCAGCCCCTCAGCCAATGAGGAGGCTCGAAGTGGGGCCATCCTCACTCCGAGCCTCCCCACAGCTGAGAGGCTGCCTTTGCCCCCCATGAGGACAAACCAACTGCCGGTTAGGGCAATATGCGGAGCCCAATGGCAATTGTCTATGAACCAGTGCTATTGCCATATTTGTAAATGTAGTAAAAACTTTGAGGCAGTAAGGCATGTTCTTACTGGGTGTCCGGTTTTGGCATCACTATATCACTATGGCATCACTATATATGTCTACCTACGGCCGGTATGTACATCAGAACAAAACAATTAAAACCAAGCACTTTTTGCATTATTGCCTAAACACGAATACTGAATCAATGCACATTGCACTACATAGTGTTTGGCTTCATGTAGTGGCTGCTTTTGATCAACAAAAATGAGAGATTAAAACGTTGAAATATTAAAGTTACACATATAGAAGTAATGGTGCCTCATGTATGTGAGCTTGAGTGGCAGGTAGCTCTCAACCTATATCATCCGATTAGCAAGATTGTTTTGTAGATACTGCCAAGTTCTAACGAGAACTTTGAAATGTTTATATTGAAAATGTATATATATAAGTTAATTGTATTATATTGTTTTGAATTGTTTATAAATGTTTGAAATATAATGGATTGAATGAATTTAGAAACACATTTTATGTAAATATATGTGCAACAGTTGTACAAGTTTCTAGGAACTAAATACACATATAACAATAAAATAAAAATAAACATAATACACTGTACAGTCGTAGTAGTTATATTTGACATTGTATTGTCGGGAGACATAGGGTACACACTTACCTCTGAAAAAGTCACATTGTTTCAGAGAGTGGGCTCTATAGTTATGGAAGTGCTATACTTTGGGTCTAACTGAGAGCTACTTTATAATATGCTTAGCAGTGACTCATAGTGTATTGGATATCCCTTACACTTCCTATTTAATGTGAATTTGGCTCGCCTGCACTGTTGTTGTTTCATTGTCCTCTCTCCTCTGCCCTTAGAGTTCTCTGGCTCAAGAGTTGCTGTGAACTTCTTCTGAAGTTACATTTTTAAAGACATACAGTGTGTACACACATACATCCAATAGAATGCAGGTGATACATTCACTTCAGAACAATACGGTATAAATAACTCAGGCATTACATGTATTGTTTACTAAATGCATTAAAAATAACAACAGTCACGAGTTTTGACATTCTCCTTCCAGATGGGTACACGATCCTTTCTAAGCTCAGGCCTAACCAGCCCGGCGGCAGAGTTGCCCTGATCTTCCCATAGTGGGTCCCTGCGGTTATAGGTCAAAAGTTTGAATCAAAAGGTTCGAATTACAATTCGTTCGAATCAAAAGGACCGAAAACAAAAGGTTCAAAAAAAGTTTTTAAAAAAAATTGCAGTGGTTACCCCCCCTCCCCCAACCCCTGTTTTTGTGGTAAAAAACACTTTTTTTACCTACACGGAAATCCCAAAAAAATATATAATTAAAAAAACAAATTAAAACCTTTGGTTTTCGATCCTATTGACTCTCACCTTTTGCATTCAAATGTTGTAATCGATCCTTTAACTGGACACCGGTCCCTTCTACTATCATACCTACTCAGGCCTACTCCTCTTCCAAATGCCTTGTCTAAAGGCTTGGTGTCTCTCCTGGCCTCTCTCTGACTCTTGCCATCATCTATAGGCTCCCTGGCCAGGTCTCCCACATCATCTCAGAATGGGCTGACCTCATCTCTTCTCTCCTTGTCTCCTCCTCTATGCCTCTCCTCCACTGATGATTCAATATTCACCTTGACTCCCCTGATGTGGTCTCTGGGCTCTTCTGCAACCTCTGTGACTCTCTTTCCCCCGCCATACTTCCCTCCAGACCGACACACTCAGCTGGACACACCTTGGATGCTCTCATCTCTTCAGACATCCCCATCTCCAACCCTCTCATTACTCCAACCCTCTCTACTAGTCTGATCATGCTCTCATGGGACCCCCTGCTATGCCCCCACCTGCACTGCCAGCCTACTTCTCTGTCGTTCAACCTATGAAGTGAGTGTCAGCTGCTGTTTTGCCACCACATTCGCTCCACCTCCTACTCCTGCCACTGACTCTCAGCCCTTACTAACATTCAACTTTCCATCTCAAACACTCTTGACATCCTTGCCCCTGTCATGAGTATCTGCATGAAACCTGCCTCCAAGTGCAGTTCCTGGTATGACTCTGACCTGGCCACTCTGGAATGCAAGTACAGAGTAACTGAGCAGAGCTGGCAGGCTTTGAGCACATCCTCTGACAAACTAGCCTGCCGCCTGCTTTAAAGGCAATAAATATGCTCCATCTGCTCAATGAAGAGGGCCTATATCCAAGTCTGCATATCTGCTCCCACTAACAACACAGTTGAACTTTTCGAAAATATGCAAGGTATTCGTCAACCTTCCTGCAGCCTCCATTTCTCCTCTGTCTTCCCTGGCACTCTGCACTTCTCAGTTCATTTCTAAAACTCAGGACATCTCATCCTCAGTCTCATTTACTCTTCATCATTCTCCCTCACCTGCTCCCAGGCCTCCCTTGTCACCCTTCTCTCCTCCCCCTCGCCTCTTTTTCTCCCATAACACCTGATGAGGTTTCTAGACAAGTCTGCTCTATAAAAATCGCATTTAAACAGTTGCTCCCCTGCTCCTCCAGAACTATCAAGGACAACATTGTTTCCAATGCTCCAGCCTTGACTGATTTCTGCAATTGCTGCTTTGCCGCTGGATCCTTCCCCTCACTCCTCAAGCACTCCCTTCTGCATCCACTCCTCAAAAAGCCTTCTGCTGACCCTTCTTGTCGAGAAAGCTACCATCCTATCTCCATTACCCCCTTCCTGGGCAAACTCTTAGAGAAGCTTGCCATCCACACTGAATTTGTTGGCTTCAGAGCTGCCAGAGGCAAGGAAACTGCTCCCCGGAATACCAGTGAAGACCTGCTCGCTAATCTCGAAGCCAGCTCTCCTTCCGCTCTCATCCTTCTTGACCTTTTCTTTGCCGTTGATATGGTCAATGATGCCACCCTGATAAATTGGCTCCATGATATCCTTGGTATCACAGACCTGGCTCTTGACTGGTTGTCCTCCTTCCTCTCGGACCAACATTCCAAGGTTCAACTGTGCTATTTTCTCTCCACCATCTCCCTCTCCACATGTGGAGTCCTTCAGAGCTCAATCCTCTCGCCTTGGCTTTTCACCATCTATCTGGGTCATGTAGCCCATTTGATCTCACTTTCTCTCCTAACTTCCAGTGCTATGCAGATGACACACAGCTGTCCTTCAAGCTCCCTTCCTCTGCCTCCTCCTCTTCCACTCTCATTCCTGACTGCCTGTCTGCTATTCATGCATCATGCATTGCTAACGATCTCTGCCTTAATGCCAATAAGTCAGAGATCCTTCTCATTGGGACCCCTCCTCCCTCTTTCCCTCCAACCCTCCATGTGCCTTCTCCCCTCACCCTCCTGTAATGCAAAATACCTTGGTTTCATCTTTGACTCCTCTCTCTCCTTCTCTACTCACATCATAGACCTAGCAGTGAAGGCCCACTTTCAGCTGTACCTCCTCAGAAGCATTCTCCCATTCTTCACCTTTCCCCAGAAACTCAATGTCTCCAGAGCTCTGTTTCTCTCCAGGCTGGACTACTGCAACATCCTCTTCCTCAGTCTGTCTAAATCCTCCCTTCCCCACCCTTCAACTAATAAAGGACTGCAAGACATATCCTTGGCCTCAAGCCCAGGGAATGCATCTCCCCAGCCCTAAAATCTCTCCACTGGTTCCAGGTTGCTGCGAGGATCAAGTTCAAGACCTGCTGCATCATCCACAAGGCTTTCTGGACCTGGGACCCCTCTACATCCAACTCTCGCTGCCTAAATGCATCTATGCTAGAGCCCTTCTGTTGTCTAGTTCTAACTCTCTCCTATGCAGGTGCCTCCCTCTGCAATGGCCGTCTTGCCCCTCCCAGACTTGATCCGAATCTCGAAGCTTCTCAAAATCTTACTTTTTTTCTTCTTCCTTCCCTCTCTCCCTCCCTTGACAATGTCCCTGTCTGCTTCTTCACTGGGTGCCTGGTTCCTTCAGAGTCTTATAGGGTACAAGGCCCCCCTAATCTAGTCTAACACTGCACTTGGTCTCCCCTGATACCCTCTCAACCTGCACTTGCCCATCTGGGCCCCTACCCATACACTAGCCAGGCTGGGCCTGCACCTTTGCAGCCCATCCAGCCCCTTACTTTGCACCCTAGCTCATGGACCCTCCTTCCCTGCACTCTCTGCTTTCCCTTGGCTCTGTCCACCTGGCCTTCCCTGGCACTCGCTTTGTCGCAGGCCCTGCCACCCTGACCGGCACCCCCCTGCACTTCTCTTTACTGAACGTGCACACTACAAATGTCAAAAGGCCTAGTCAGATTGTTTTTTGATTTTTCCTCCCTGTTCCCCCACCCTCTTGTCTTGTTGCCTGGGGTGGCATGTACTACCAATGGAATCTCATTGGCCGCTGTCTTTTCCCTGTGCCCTCCACCTGGAAGGATGGCCCCCTCGACCACCGTGGGACCCGGAATGCTGCTTCTCCACCTCTGCAGCATCCGACGAGGCCATGCCAAGATGGCCGCCGTGCTTCCTTGTTCGTTTCTGCACCGTCCTCGGTGCTGGAGGCACGTCCCCCTCTACTGCTTCCTGATTGGCCCCTGCCCTCCTCAAATGCAGAGACCCGACCTAGCCGTGAGGCGAAGCCGGGTCCGCGCATTTAAGGGCAGCGCTTAAGGGCTCCTTCCTGTCTTTTCCCTGTGCCCTCCACCTGGAAGGATGGCCCCCTCGACCACCGTGGGACCCGGAATGCTGCTTCTCCACCTCTGCAGCATCTGACGAGGCCATGCCAAGATGGCCGCCGTGCTTCCTTGTTCGTTTCTGCACCGTCCTCGGTGCTGGAGGCACGTCCCCCTCTACTGCCTCCTGATTGGCCCCTGCCCTCCTCAAATGCAGAGACCCGACCTAGCCGTGAGGCGAAGCCGGGTCCGCGCATTTAAGGGCAGCGCTTAAGGGCTCCTTCCTGTCTTTTCCCTGTGCCCTCCACCTGGAAGGATGGCCCCCTCGACCACCGTGGGACCCGGAATGCTGCTTCTCCACCTCTGCAGCATCCGACGAGGCCATGCCAAGATGGCCGCCGTGCTTCCTTGTTCGTTTCTGCACCGTCCTCGGTGCTGGAGGCACGTCCCCCTCTACTGCCTCCTGATTGGCCCCTGCCCTCCTCAAATGCAGAGACCCGACCTAGCCGTGAGGCGAAGCCGGGTCCGCGCATTTAAGGGCAGCGCTTAAGGGCTCCTCCCTGTCCTTTCCATGCACTTGCCTGCAGCCTACCCTCCTGGTCACCCAGCGTTCTTGGCAACACCTTGTTGCAGAGTCACGGCTCAAAGGTAAGGTGTGCACGCACCTCCGTTTGCCCCTCCTGTTCCATGTCCGCCTTCCCCTCAGAACCTACCGAATAACCCAGCACCGTTGTGATCTTGACTGTGCAGCACCAACGTGACTCTTCACTGCCCTCCATCACCAGTTGACTTTTGTTTCGGCCTCTCTACCTGTCAGTGGACCCTAACCCTCAGTGCCACTACAATCATTCGCGTTTTGGGCACATCTTATCTTGCATGCCATCTTCTACAGTCTCTAATTCCACCACAGTGGAATATTGTAACTTAACACTGTTAATACTGCTTGTAGTGGTCTTTGCACTAATTCTGTATACCACACATCTGCCGTCCATTGCTTTGTGGGATTTACCCAAACCTCATAACAAACGCACTGCATTTGTTTGATCCATTATCTATACATGTTCCTGTGTTGCATTCACTGTTTTTAACTGTTTTGAACTTACCTCGATTGCCTACTTCTGCATACTTGTGCCTTGTACACCTGCTCTGACCCTTCCACCTCCCTCCCCCTCCCCCCTTTTCCCCCCCTACCCCCTGTCCCTTTCCCTCTCCCTCTGGTCATCTCCCTCCTCTCTCTTCCTTATATGCCTAAGTGTGCCCGTCTCTGTCGAGACTTGGTCCCGTTATGGCCTGACAAAGCCATTTGCTTGTCCACTTCTTTCCCCTGCCTCCTGGACCTTCATGACCTCCCTACCACTGCTCTGCGCTGTCCCTACGCACAATCCTGAGGTGCCTACCCTGTCCTATGCACATCAAACCCACCCGCTTCTACTTCCTACTCTCACTTGCCTGCATCTCCCCCTCCTCTGGGGACCTAAACTCTTCCTCGAGGTCTTCCCTCCTTGCACTTACTCCTATCATCTGTTCCTTGACCGATGATAGTAGCTTGTCTGTCCCCCCTCTTACCCTTTGTTCTCCATTCCCCCTCCCCTGCTTCTAAATTTATCTGATGAATTTGGCTCAGCAGTTGTCTTGTTCCTCCTCACCGCCTCTATCCCTGCCCCCCCCCCTCCCAACCCTCCTCCCCTTGTATTCCTCCTGCACTGCGTAAATTGTCGACAGACATAGTAATGTTACTGCTTGCTTTGTTCTCCTTCTCCTTTCCCTCCTACCCTACGTGTTTTTTTTTGGCACTTGCACTATCAGAAATGTCGTCAGGCCTATTATGGTAGTTATTTTCCACATTCTATATTGCTCAAGGACTCTACTGAATGTACTGTATTTCCTATGTTCCCTCCCTCCTTGAAGCGCTTTGAAACACTTCTGTGTATAGGTGCTATATAAATAAACAATCATACCTCATACCTCATACCCCAAACAAAAACAATGTGAGAGATAGAGAGAGAGAGAGTGTGAGAGAGAGAGAGAGAGAGAGATCCAGTGAAAATAGTCTGGACATGCCAAAGTTAAAGACCGATTCAGCCAATGAAAGGAGCAATTTCTGCAAGTATTTAATATGTCAGAGCACCAGGCATTTCAGGACTGAGCTAAGGAGACACTGGATGCAAAAACAGGATTCCGATGAAGATATGATCATATTCGATATTGAAGAAATACAAGAAATTATTTTAGAATAACTTGGATGCATATGCTCAAAAAAGAAAGCAGTGAGCTAAAGAAGCAGAACAGCTCATGATACAATATAAGATGAACCCCTAAAAGATGGTCCATGATTTAAAAAAAGCCCCATAGAACATCTCTTGATTCTCTCTTATCCCACTCTAAAATACAGGCTCATTCTCACACACAACTGCATGTGCCTCCCGGGTCCGATTCTTTTCTACGGGTTCTTGTGGTTTTCCGCATAGACCAGAAACAGGCATGGAAATCTAGGCGGACAACCGGTTCCCAGGCTTACTCCCACTGCATTCAAATGGATCTCATGCATTGCAGAGATCCGTAATGGCTGCCAACATGGAGAAGCTTGGCAGACGTCACTACCGTTGACTTTAATTGGCTCTGCCTGCTCTGCAACAGGTGCAAGAACAACTTGTGAAGATCCTGCTGAGAAACATGTTGATCCCACGCACGGAGGTTGAACACCTGTAGTGTGTATTCCATGCGGGGGCTTCCTTTCCATGCATGGAATCCTTTCAACACGGGGTGGACAAAGTAGAACCTGCAAAACTGTATTTTATTTCTCCAGATTTTTCTGTGCCAGTCGCAATTTTAATGAGGCTCTAAGTATGCCTGCATTTTGAAGGAGGACTTTCCCACCTCTGCATGCAACCTTCAAAAGCCCACCTTAGTGTCACCCCAAAGAGAAGGAGTCATGGGGAGCCGCATTGTTGGCCAACACGTCTGACACATCATGGCATATAAAGGTACCCCAAAATAGGTAATGCACTCGGCCCATCTTTGAATTCATTTTGCAGAAGGTTCAAACTCTGGATGATAGTACTGTGATCTCTGGGGCAGGTGAAGGTCATTACCTGTAGAACTGCTTCAAGCATGTTACATTTCGATAAGATTCCAGTTAAATATAGCTAGATATCCATGAGCATTTGTGAACGATCTCTTTTTTTTTTTTTCAATATGAGAGTTTTGGGGGTGTCCCAGAATATCCCTCAGTGCTGAAAAAATATGAAGATCGTAATCTGCTTGCCCAAGCAAGGTACAAAGTTCTACCAGCCAAGACCACACTTGCAAATTAAAACACATGCCATACTGCTAACTATAAATATGGGCGACATTTGCGAAAAGTAGGCGACAATGAGGGACCAAGTATGCTGGACCTTTCTTTGCTCACCAGGAAACAGCTGTTCCACTGGCTTGTGAATGTTGGATCAGTGGTGCCTGGAAAGACCAGTCAAGTCGGTGACAGAGACGTAGGGGTCTGCTACTGGCTTGTGAACGTTGGATCAGGGGTGCCCTGAAGACCAGTCAAGTCTGTGACAGAGACGTAGGTGTCTGTAGAGAGGTGTTGCTATAGTTAGGACTAGACAGCTCTGCCTAACTCATTCACGCTCTACCCGCAGCGCTCCCTCCCTTTAGCTTTGCCCTCAGTGATTCTGCTACAACTCATCTGTCCTTGTTTACTCGAGGGTTGCTCATGTTTTCTCTACATGCTCTCCTTGTCTTTGTCAGTGGCCTTCTTTTGGACTTTTAATTGTCTCTTTACTTTCCTCAGGTTCTAACTTCACTAATAGCCGTAAACTTTGATGACACTTTATGTATCCCTTTAATATTAATATGTGAATGGAGCAATCTATAATTCAAGTGTGAAAATCAAAAACAGACAACAGGACAGATTTAGTAAAACAAATGCAAATGAAACAACAATCATAGACAACACCAATAGTTGAAGTGTTTGTGCATAGTTTGTTGTTTTTTTGGTACATTTTACATTTAGGAGTGGTGGTGTGGATTAATGATGTGGCATGTGGATTAATGATGTAGCATGAATGTTTAATGTTTGGGGGCGAGGAGGTGTTGGGGTCTGGGGGTGTGGCGTGGTGGTATAGTGATGTGTAGTGCTGGTGTAGAGTGGTGGTATGGAGGCATAGATTAGAGTGGTGCAAAGATGTATGTATATGTGTGGTGGTGTGGAATGGTGTGGAGTGTTATTCAGGTAGTGTTTTTTGGATTGTGGCTGTAAATTTGGAGTGTTGGGTCGTGGCCTGAGAGCATGGTAGCCTGATGGCGGTGATGCTGTGGACAAGTGATGTTGTGTGGAGTAGTGGTTGCGTAAAGTGTCGGTGTTATAATATGGAGTGGTGATGTCAAGCAATAGTGTGGTGTGGTGCTTATGTGAAGGGTTTTTGCAGAGTTGTGTAAAGTGGTGAAATGGTGGCACAGAATTGTGGTTTGCATGGGGTAGCATTGAGTGGTATTGTGGATTGCTGTGGGGTTGAGTGGTGGTGTGGTATAATGATGTGAAGTGAAGGTGTATGGGTGTGAAGGACAAGGGGTGTGTCTAGGTGTGTAGGAGTGTGACGTAGTAATGTGGGTGTCTGTGTAGATTGGTGATGTGGATTAGTGTTCAGTACTGGTGTCGAGTGGTCTTAGTGTGGGTGGTGGTTTGGAGTGGATCATGTTGGTTGTAGTGAGGAGTTGTAGATATATGGCGGTGCAGGGGTGTGGCAGTATGACGTGGAAGTGTAGGGGTGTAGAGGTGTGGCGGCTTGGTGATGTACAGTAGTGGCAATGTGATGGAGTGGAGTAGTGGCTTGGAGGTGTGGAGTGGTGTGAGATGGTGGTGTAGAGTGCTGGTGTAGAGTGTCTATGGCGTGTGGTGGTGTGGAGTGCTGTGGTGTTGGACTCCTTAAAGCATGTTATCCATACCTGGAGCACTGCCTTCCTTGCCCACTGCTACCATCTTGCCTAACCTTGAGGTCCTGCACCTGAATTTCTGTATTTTTACATGTGTTTTAGTTCTCATCCTAAGTGAATTTGGGATTGCTTGCAACCCTACATTACTTTGGCGAAAAATCAAAACGCGTGAAAAATTAACAATGGTGTGAGACCCACGATCACAACAAGGTCATATCTTTTCTTCAAAGTTCCTTGTGACGCAAGTTGTGGTGTCAGAGTTTTTCTCAAGTTAACTCATAGAAAGGGGGTGGTAAAGTCCTGGCCAGAATGGGGGTTGGTCAAAAGCTAGGGGTAAGAGGGTTTGAGAAGACAAAGTCACAAGGTATGTGCGAATGCAGCAGCCAGAGGCACACATGGGATGTGCAGGACGTAAGGAAGGATTGCTGTGCATCAAAACAGCATGGAAGCATGATTTTTGAAAGACAACTCAGGATTGGCCAAATCAATGTTTTCTTTTTTTTTTTTTTTAAACAATTTGTATTAATTCCAAAAAAAAAAAAAAAAAAAAGAACCAAACAGTGTTAAATCCCTGTACATCTGGGACCACTGCGTCTCTCATCTCTCCTGTGGTTTTGCAGATATGATGGTACATTGCACAGGCAAAATGCACAAAGGTTTTAGCAAATGTGTACAGTGCTGGAGCCACACTTGCCGAAACCATGGTTAAAGTAGAAAGGGAATGGAGATTCTGAACTGAGAATATCTGGTTGGCACAGCAAACGGCAATGCCCTGGCATGACACTGCTAAATAACTAACATCTCTTTTTACAAACTCCTCCGCCAAACTACCCAATGAGAATTTCCCTAACACTATGTGCTCCAATCAGCATCTTTCTAAGAAGAAAATCAGGTGCTGGACTTTCAATTTCCCAGCTGTGCCATGATTTCGTATTGGGTCATTTTGGGCAAATTTGCAGACAATTGGGCGATTTTGGGGGCATATCTGTTTTATGGTCCTCCTGAGGCTGCCTTTCTAGGAAACATACCCAACCACCACACCCCCACTCTCCCTACCCGCACCCACCCGACCCCCTTTACGTATGTTGGTTGGGTTTTGCTTGTGCTAGTTTTTTTTTTTTTGTGTATGGTTTACAAAAGAAACCTTTACAAAAAGAATCCTTAAATAAGAAACAAGAAAAGAAGGAATCATACATTACTGCTACTTTGCAAATTGATTTCTGTTAATTACCGATATGATAAGAAAACACATAAAGATCCACATATCCTTTTTCTATCAGTAAAGAATATATAAAATCAGTTAAAAAAATTCAGTGCACATTAACATTTTCAACACAATTCTGATAAATTAAAATTTCAGAGTTTGTATACATACATGATACAATTGATAGAACATAAAGATAGAATTCATCATACAAATTAATCATGTCGAAGGGGGATACAAATCAAGAGATTTAATAAAACCCACCACAGCAAGCCCATCTTTAATTTTTGAAATTGAAAGAGACTGGGCACAAATAACATTATCTGCCCCCAATAGACCCAGGGTGTTGAATCTACCTAAGTAAATATCTCTAAAACCTTTCAGAGTAGCACACTCTAAAAAAAGATGGCGTGTGGATTCAATTACCCTGGGAGTATGGCAAAATCGACATACAAGGTCCAAATCACTAATCTCCTTCCTTCTATAAAGAACTTCTTTAGTAGGTAGGATATTGTATCTAAGTTTAAGGAGAAGTGAGCGATAATAGCAGTTAGGAAATTGAGTCAAGATAAAAGACAAACAGCCTCTTTTCTTGTGGTCAAATTGCAAATCACTGAGAGATGGGTAAGCATGCAGTTTTTCAAGCGTGTTACTCCAATCGCTAGTAAAAAGACATTCTTTGACTTTGTTAGGGTTAGTTAATAGGGTATCCCTATCCGTGGAAAGATCTAATAGGGTCTTATCGCAGAAGTCACTAAATCTCAGAAGATATACATTTCGGTCCAGTGATCCCTGCGAAAAGAGCGTCTTACCCACATCAACATAAAGGGTATCCGGTTTCGGAGAGAGCTAAGCAGAGAAAGGTGTAAGAACTCTCCATAGAATTCTAGCTCGAAAGGAGACTAACCCCAATTCATACCTTATGGCCACTATTGGAACACAATTAGGCAGCTTCATAACTTTTCTCCAGTAGATACCCTCGAGGGTGTCCCAGAAGGTCAGAAGAACAAGATAATGCAGTTCCATTCCGTATATTAGTTTAGGAATCACCTTTCCCTTGAAGAAATCTACTACAGGTTTGAAGGAGAACATGCCGTATTTGTTATCCAGCTTAATAGATTGAGAAATAAGCGGAAGTATTTTGTGTCTAAGGGAACGTCTTACTTCAGTGGCCGATGGTTGGGCCAGAATAAGGAATCCCAAATAGACAATTTTGTGAGCTCTGATGATGTTTTCATCACCAATTTTCCATACGTTTTTGTAGCCCTCTCTCCCTCTAGAGAAGACCATTGTTGGAGTTTTACTTGGGTTGATATTTAACCCATGAATTAAGGCATATTCTTCAAATTTACAGATGAGCCTCTGTAAGCCGACTTTGATGTGATCAAAAAGAAGAAAATCGTTGGCGTATGCCAGCCATGAGAGCCTAAGATCCCCCAATTTTGCATTTACCATGCCTGTATTTCCAAGGAATTCCCCTACGTCTGCCAAGTAGAGGATAAAAAGGCATGGAGTCAACAAGCAACCTTGTCTAACCCCCATACGAGTCCTTATCCTTCAAGAAAGGGTACCATTAAGATCGATCGTAATATGGACCCCCGAATTCTCATACATTGCCATAATCAAAGTGAGTATACCTTCCGGAATCCTCCATTTAGTTCGTTTTTCCGCGAGTCTCGACCTTATTACTAAATCAAAAGCATTTGATAAATCGATTGAAGCAACATAGAGAGAGCCACCATATTTTCCCCATGTTGAACTTTGAAGGGCAGTTAGAATAAATCCATTGAGATTGGTTGAGTGTCCAACCCTGAAGCCTGTTTGTTGCTTTAGGAGAATATTATTTTCCTTAATCCAAACATTAAGGTGTGAAAGGAGCATAGCAGCAAAGAGCTTACAGTCCGCATCAATGAGAGAGATTGGTCTATAATTCTTGACCAAAGTCCGCAGACCTCTCTTAAAAATGGGGACAATATGGGTGGTCTGCCAACTAGACGGGACATTACCAGAGTTAACTACATCTTGGAATAGGAGACAAAGGAGTTTAGCCCAGATTTCAGGTTCTGCTTTAAGTGTGTTATTTGTTAAGCCGTTAGGGCCAAGGGCCCTTGATTTCATAGCTTTGACAATAAAGCCTAATGTTGTCTCATAGTCAATGTCAGGCTTCCAAGTATCATTAAGAGCATGCTCCCTCTTTTTGCAGAGCTCTAGGCCCTCTCCCCCATATCAAAAAGTTTGGTATAATGCTGTACCCATTTGGCCTCAGAAATAGCATTCAACTGGTCGGCCACCGCCACATCATCCTGGCCAGAAAAAATAGCCCAAAAGGCCCTGAGATCTCTTTTGACAAGTACTCTGAGCATAAACTCTGCGTCATTTTTTAGCAGACTAGATTTTCTAGATTTGCAAAAAATGTTATATTTTTGACGAATAGCTCTAATTTTTGTTTTTTTGTTATCCCAGTCAGTATCAAGGAGACAAACCTCTCTAATAAGTTTTCGAGTGTGGGCCTTTTCACTGGCCAACTCCTGATCAAACCTATGGGCATGGGATATCTTAGGAATACCCTTCCTTAGTGAACCAGAGATGCTGTTGTGAAGAGCATTAAGAAAGCTATCAAAGTATAAGGTGTTAAATCCTGCGTGTTTCCAGGAGAGAGAGGTGTGATTGAATGAGGAAATCAATTTATAGTTGAGTAGATTAATATTGACAGGTGACCAACGTACCCCTGTCCCTTGTCCCACAATTTTAAGATGGCATGGCCCCCAGCAGGCAGAGGCTTCATGGGAAAAGGAGAAGAGAATGTAACCAGCAGTGAACCATGGTCACACCATGGGTTAAAAGAGACCATGACCTCAGAGGAGAGAAGGGAGAGAGAATGATCTACATAGACATAGTCTATAGTAGACAATGATAGACCTCTATGCCATGTAGGGCAGAGTGGAAGAGTAGGATCAAAAGACCCGTTAAGACAAGTTAGGCCTACCGAGTCCAAAGCAAGATTCCAAAGTCTACCCCATACATATTTCTGGCCTTGCCGATTGTCATCCTCCATAGCCAGACCCATATCCTCATAGTTAGCCTTGGACGAAATGGAACAATCGGAGTTAAAATCACCAGCCAAGATCAATTTCCCCCTGGGATGTAAGGATCGCCATGAAAGTACTAAATCTGTTAAGCATTCTAAAAAAGGCTCAAGGGCAGCTATGCCTTTGTGCCAGCATACATTGATCAAGAGGAGATTAACCAGTTGGTCGAGGGAGGAAGCCTCCATGGCTAAAACACCAAATGGGGTATCCACGAGGACCCTATTCCTGAAGCCAAGAGAAGCTCTGAATCCCATGAGGAGAACCCCAGAGGCCCTCCCTCCTAAACTAGGGTTAGCATTTGGGAATGAATATCAAATCCATCAACAGCGGGAGGAGAGAGTAAGTACAGTTCCAGTAAGTAAGTACAGTTTCAGTATTTGTGAACAAATGAGAATTTCCCCTGGAATTTCAGGAGAGAAAAATACATTCATTTGGGACCTTAACATTGATAAGAGTACCAAGGTACTTAGAGGAGTGCTCATTTCCACAGACCTGAGGTGACCTGTGCCCAGTTTCTAGCATTACCATTAAATATTTGCGTAAATTGCCTCCGTTGAGGTTGTGAGGTTCTTTCCGGATGATAAACCATAGTAAGGTTTGCCCTATACTCTTCACACCCACCATTTTTTCCAAAATGTTGATTGGGTTGTAGCAAATTAGCTTCAAAACCAAGCTGCATTAAACCTTCCCTTTGTCCCATTATTAGTTCTAGTACCACTCTAGATTTCAAAATAATGTTACTCATGTCTACGCGTCCTCGAGTAGGGAAGAAAATCCTTTCCATGTCGTAACTAGAAATAAGTGAAAGTAAAGAAAGTTGGTGGAAGATTTTTAAAATATTTCCACGGTTAAGACAGATAGGCATATCTTGACCCCATAAACTAGTGAGCTGCAAGATTTCTATAGGATCTTTAGCCTCGGCTGATTGAGGTAGTTAGTCAGTAATACTTTTTGTAAATTGAATTAAAGAGCCAGCTTCCAGATCAGTACCCCTAACACACCTTAATATAGTCCTATTTTGGTTAGCAAGGGGTCCCACAGGAAATCTTTCATACAGATTGGGAGAATTCCTATTTTGGGAAGGTTCAGGCCCAGTGGAAAGACCTACAGAGCCACTTGGGGGTATTGAGTGAACGGAGTTAAGAAAATTGGGAACATAGAGACCCTCCACTGGTCTAAATCCCATAACACACTCTCCCATTATTGACTCTGTGCTGGTCAAGTGACCATCAGAATGGCAGGGTGGGTGACCATCAGTGGAAGAAAAAGTTGTTATGGGAGCCCTATCCTGAGATAAGCCTGAAGTCAAATTGAAATCCACCCCAGTAAGTGAGTTTGAGCTCACAAGCTCCTGAAATAGTTGTTTCACCATGTCAAGATTAACAAGGTTCGCCGTTACCGGGATGGAAGTAGGCTCAGAGTGGGTAGGGTTTATACCAGTTCGGGACTTACCCATAGTAATTGAGGGATCTGCAATCAGATCATGTCGCAACAAGTTACCTATGATTTGTGTGTTCAAGATAACTGGAGCAATGTTGTTTAAAGGCTCTGGTTGAGTTGAGATTATCTTTGGAAGGCATCTATCATGGGTTTCCTCCCCCTGCATTATATTGCCCACCTCCTCAAGGGGAATAATATCCTTTAACATAGAGCTCACAGGCAAAGCTTTGGGCAGACTGGAAACAGCGGGGATAGTAGGAAAAGAGGTTGAACCAACAGAGTCAGCAACCGCATTATTGATAGCAGTGTCAGTTATCACTGATTCCCCCAGAGTCTTAACCCCCTTCGTGGGGGAAGGAGTTGTAACACTCAAAGGAGCACATGCCATGAACAGATTTCTAAAGAATTTGTTAGAGAACACATTTTTTTTTTCAAATTCTTCTGGTTTTTAGTTTTCTTTATTTGTTGAGTATGTTTTTTATTACCTATATGAGCAAAGCCCTTTAAAGATAACCTTTCCTTAGTGAGATTGATACAGTCAAGAGGCTTCTCCAAGGGAAGATCTAATATAGAAACAGGGAGGGAGGCAACAATGTCTCCTTTGTGTGGTTCAGCCACTTCCGAAGTAATAAATTCACCGGAGAATCCCTGAGAAGTGGAACCCTGGAGATTAGGAGTCGACCCCTCTTGGGCTTTTTCCACTGAAGAATTAGTAATCACTTTTATGGAAGTGACAGAAAGTTTTGCATCCGGGGGAGGATACACTAGAACGCCCTCAGAGTCCGAGGGGGAGATCAGAGAAAATTGATCACCAGAACCCCTGTCTGGGACCATATTAAAAGCGACCCCCGGAGTACTGTCTTTCTCCACATTAGGGATATTGTTAACCAGAAGCCCTTGCATATAAGGTTGGCTGGGAGGAATAGAATTTGGGACCTGTTTTGTTATTGAAGGGTTATCTTCCTTAATAATTTTAACCAACTCTTCAAATCTAACTAGACCTTCTAGACTAGTATAGATTTCAGAGAGTAGGAGAGAGTGAGATCTAACCTCTGACCAAATGTTATCATACAGACTCACAAATGAACTAAGACCCATATTGAGTGCAGATAGAGTGGGTTGAGTTAATTTTATTCTATCATCCGCCTCCTTAAGGGTATGGTACATAAAAGATTCACTTACATGATCCTTTTGTATATCTGGGAGTAGACCCCTTTCACTAAGCCACTTTTGCTTTTCTGTGTACTCATCAATAAGGTTAGTGAGTTCTGAAGGGGAACCCATATAGGAGGCGTCACAAGTTTGCTGGGTTACATTGTTAATATTAATGGAATTAGATTCCAGCGGACTCTCAACTATTGCCTTGTCTGCACATGCTATAATACTAATATCATCGATATCGTTATCAGCAAGATCTTCAGTCTCCAATTTCTTTGCTACATTCGCCAGATGCGCATGGTCCAAGGAAGCCACTGTTGAAACTAAATGCGGGGGTTTGATGAGAGTAATAGTGGCAGTCCTTTTTCCAAAGAAATTGGAGATTGTTTTCCCTTGAATAGGTTTTCCCTGTATACCCATACTAGGTTTTGTTGTGGGTGTGTGAAGTAAAGATTTTGTAAGTGGACTTTTGAATACAATGGGTTGCTCCGTCAAAGTAGGAGCAGTAGTTACAGAGATAGCAGAGAGAATGACATGAATAGAGGAAGTATAATTGGGCTCCCTATCAGAGGTGGGTACCTCCGGTGTAAGCTTAACAGAAGGACCGCCATGGTTCCTAGAGCCCTCTAGGGGGGGGGGGGTTGTAAATCAATCACCTCCGTAGATAGTACAGGAGGTTCTATAGAGTTCCTGTCAGGGGCATCCATCTTTGGTGAAGGGAGGGGCAACCTAGGTTGTAATTGGGCGGGGGTTGGGTGTGTAGTGTTCGCTGTACTATTATTCGGGAGATCAGTACCCTCCATTACCCTAGATCGGGAACCAGCTTCCTCCAAATTCAGAGCTATAGTAGCTGCTAGTCGTTCTTCCTGTGCATTTATGGATATATCTTGTTTTCCAAAGAAGATGCAGCCATTATTGATTGGGGTACGTGGGATAATACCCATCAAATTGAGTAGAGCAGACCTATCTTGTGAGTGGATTTGGGCTTGGGCCACACTTTTTTGTAGAGAACAGTCCAGGGAGTTCTCTACTAATGGGTGTTGTGGCTTACCCAAAGGGGTAGGAATAGGGTTCGTAGAGGTGGTAGAGTCTAGGAAAGCAGGGAGAGGGACCACCGCAGCAGGAAGGGTAGAATCAAAAGAAGCCTCCATAGTGGCCTGGCTCCTGAGTCCCTTGCGTGTCATCCAAGCAATGAGAAATAAATATCACATAGAGTAAAGAGCACAGGTACTAGAAGCAGTGAAGCAGCAAGCAGTAAAAAATGCACTGAATAAGGGGAGTGGCTAGGAAAACATGAAACACTACCCCAAATACAAGTTAAATATAAAACACAGAATAATATGGATCCTTTGGTAAAATCAAGGAAATAGGTAAGAAGTGTAGCAAAAGTACGCCCTTAGAATATTGTGTTAAAAGTCATAAGCTGGATAATAATTCCAGGAAATCAGGAGACGACTAAAGATGCACTCAGTATCAGGGTAAGGAACGCCCGACAGCTTAAGGAGCTGCCAGAGTCTGACTCTCCCCCCTTACCCTAAATACTGGTTAGAGTTCAATCAAGTGGAGTGGCAGTTTATAGCCGCAGTCTGGATTACTCACAGGGCCGTTGCACAGGCACAGTCACAGGTCACAGCCAAACAGCAAAACAGAAGCTCCAGCCCTTACTGCCTCCAGGGCTTAACGCTGCAAGGGTGGCTGGAGCGGCTGTATATGCCTTCAAAGGGTCACGTGACCCATCACGTGGCCAAGCTCCGCCTCCTTCAGGAAGCTAGTTCAGCTCAGCAAGAGCGACACGGAGCTCGCAGTGCTGAGCTGCAAAATGCTGGATAATGCAGGCAAGTAAGCGTTCCTTTTTGCAAACGTTCCACTTTCACAAACAACTTGCTTGTGCTAGTTTGGGCTACTTTTGATGAGTCCTCCTTAGGCAGCTTTGTTCTTCATGTTTTTTGACCCAAACCAACTACCATCATCCACACAATATTTCTATCCCCACCCACTCACAAAACCCCTACCCACCTTAACACCAACCTCTCACCCGACCCCCACTCTCACCCTACCCCAACCCTCTCTATCCTCACTAATTCAATCTCCATCCTTTCTACCACCTACACACCCTACCCCACTCTTTCTATCCCAGCCCACCCTTCACCCTCTCTCCCTACTGCCAAACGCCCACCTACCCTCCCCATTCTCTCTCTACCCCAACCTACCATAAGCCAAATCTCCCTATTCCCACCCACCACACCCACACTCTGTCTACCCCCGCCCAACTGCCACCTTCTCTATCCCGACCCTCCCTGTCCAAACTTACTCTATACCACCCACCCAACCTACTCCGACTCTTTCACCACCCACCCCCACATTCTATACATTTTTGTTTCCCCAACACCCAATATCTATACCTCTGTTTGTTTCTGTTTGCATTAGCTTTAGAAATAAACAGGTTTCCTTCGTCTTAAAGGTGACCTGTTCCGTTTAGGGTGGCACTCGCCCAACATTAATATATGACTGGGTCCCAGCATCCACATGGGAGCATGTGTCTGGTGAACGGCCTTTAAATGGCCTCTCAATGCGAAATGATAAAACAAGAAGAAACAGACCCTTCTTTTCCTGATTGAGGGGATGGGTACAAGTGGAAAGCAGAAGTCCATATCACTCCTGTTCAACTTAATAAATGCATGCACGGTGCACCACCCTGTACCTGGACACGAATAGGAATGTCTTTGGTTTCTGTCCATTTTAAAACACATCCTATTTTTTAAAATATGGAAAGCATTTTAAAGCCCATAAACACCCCCCCTGATTTGTACAAATTGCACAAAGGGGAGTAGCAAAGGGCATTTCCCCTTTCAAAATGGAGCACTGTTTTAGCCACAAATGATGTTGCTAATTTCGACAATTTACCCGATTGATTTAAATGCCAAGAATTAAAAGGAGTACAAATGATGCATGTTAAAGCTAAAACCAAAAAGTAATTATATAAAAACATAAAACATAGAAGGATAATAGCATTACAGTGCAGGCGAAAATGAAACACTACAACACAATAGAGCATTGAAAATAAAGGGGTGATAGTATTCAGTAGGTGCAGAAAACTGGTAATGTAGCTTTCCCCTACATGTTCCCACACATAATGGAGGCATAGAACAACAACAACAACAAAAGTCAAAAGTCAAAAGAAACCCCATGCTTTGGTGGGGTGAGCAGGTGAAAGTGCCCAAAGAATGGGCTGCATTAACATGGATGTGTTCAGGCCGGCTTGGAAAGGAATGGCCGTCTGTGAATTGTCACAGTTCCCTCGGAATACTGTCAGAATGGTTCTGCCATTTCATCGATGCGTGCAATTTCGATGTTTTTTGCACGAGTATGTTTAACTGGAAAAAACGAATCAAAATTGATTTCTCTTTATTTTTGGCCAGGGTTTCCAACCCCAAGCCCCATCCCCTTTTGTTATTTCCTATTCCCGACCCCCCAACCCCATATATATACCGTTTCACCCCTCCACTCCCCCTCTATATATTTCGATTCGTTTTTTCGGTAAAATGTACTCGTAAAAAAACATCGAAATGACACCCGTCGATGAAAGACGGTCATACCCTGTCAGCACAGCCCTTCCCCACACACAGGTGAACATCGTGTGTGCTTGTGCTCAGTACAGACAGTGTGCATGTGGCAGCAGCCCGTAAGCCCCAGGCTGATATAATGTCCTTCTCCGTCGGGGAAACGTCAGTGTTTTTTTTTTTTTTGCTACCCGTGCACCAACCCTCCTGTTTTTTTTCTACCTGCTCCTGTGCTCTGCAGCTCCTCACGCACAGGTGAGGCCTGACTGCTTGCCATCTCTCGCTGCCAAACGAATTCGCGCACAGAGAGATGTTTATCTGATGGCTGCGAGTTTCCACAGGGTAGGGCACCACACCCCGACATAACTCTCCTGTTATCTCTGGAACCTGAAGCAGGTTACATACCCAGAATCTGTTAACCCCCTCATGTGCAAACGCAACATGAACTCGGTGGGAACTTTGCGCAAGTTGTTAAAACAATTTAGATGCAGCCCACTGTTGTCACTCAGAGAAAGAAACACTTCTCTGAGCAGCCTGATTATCTTGTGAGAAACAGGGTGCGAGAAGCCCATTTCAAAATTAAATAAAAATAAAACTAATAGCAGGGGGGGCACATTAGTGTAAAGATATAGCAATCAACGTTTCCTGTAGCTCTGAGCCCGATTCATGGATTTTTTTGACAGGTGCAAAGTTACTTTGCCCGGTGCCAATCACTTTGCACTGCTAACACAAACCCTGATTCATGGAACTGTGCAACGTTTATTTGTTCAGGGTAACGTCAGTGAAAAGTTCAATTTATACTGCAAATATGACTTTACACTGACAAAATACACTTTGCACAGCTCCATGAATCAGGGTTTGCGTTAGTAGTGCAAAGTACAGTTTCAGCAGTGCAAAGTCACTTTGAACCGTGCAAATATTCCAAGGATCGGGGCCTAAGTCCATTAAGATGTTCACATGTAAACTTTCCTACTTGTCAGCTTTGCTCTAAGGTGCAGTGAGTGCATGGTGCTATGACCTTATTAGCCCGGCCCCTTTTAGGTCCAACACTCCAACCAGAGGGAGCTTTAGCTCTCTGCCAGAGCTCGTGCATCAGTATGGAGAAGAGGCCTGCAGTCAATCAGCTGCTCAGTGTTGCAGAAAGAACGCATTACGTCACAACGTTGTCACTGTGTTGGTCATTTTGCAGAATGTTCATTTACAAAGCTAGATTTTTTTCCATGTGGCCTCCTACAGTCTTTCCACTTTTGTGCCAAATTAGAGTGTGTTTGAACAATATGACAAGGTGTCTCCCGACCTCTGGCATTCAGCTGCTGTGTAATGCAGAGAGTGCCTTTCATTTGGCCATGGCATCTGAACTAAAGCAGTGTTTTCACAGAATCCACTTGGAACACCAGAACATCCTGACACTTGTATTGTGTACTTTTGTGTTTCAGCACCATGATAAGGTTGCTATTGGGTGTCTTTTGTGTTTGGGCTATTAGGGGGCTGCGTTCGCCGGCTATAAACTCAAACTATTGCATTAAAGTACAGATATGGAGACGTATGTTTTTGTGAATGGACAGGGCCCTCAGATGTGAAGGAGGTGATTGAGGCTTGTCGGTGTTTCTTGCTGCAAAACGCAATGACCTCATTTTAGCAGTACCAGATTGGGGCGACGTGGAGACAGGGGTGAACGGAATCCTAACATTTTTAAAGTGTTTATGGGATTTCACTGAAAACAGGAAAGCCTAATCATACATTTTAGGCAATTGCCAGCAACTGCTATTAGATGCCGAGGAACTTGAAACATGCTGCACCTGCTTCCAGCAATGACCAGTGAATTGCACTATGGCAGTGCCTGCAAAGTGGCTTCGCCATGCCTACACAAAAGCCTAAACTGTTGGCATTACCAGTGCTTGTTTCCTGTGTGTGCGAATGATACATCACTTTCCAAATATTGAAAAGAAACTACATAAAGCAGAACAACAACCAACTAATAATAATGAGAAAATATATACAGAACCTTATCATTTATTCATCATCATCATTGAAGAATGGACATACTGGAGTTATGGAACCACAGCTATACAGCGAGTTAAAAACATATATATATTTATTTAATGTTACTTTTTGGTGCAGCTGCCTTCTACCGAAAGGAAAATACAGCTATTCCAGTAGTTTATAAGAATTAAGCGTGGGCAGAAAACGGAACCATATGTCTTTTTTCCATTAAGATTCTGCAGGAAGAGGGCTCGTTCCCTGCTATGCGATTAGTGTTCTTGGGTGAGGGTGTGACAAAGAAACAACACCGGCATCTTAGGTATAGCAGGGCTTCAGAATTACGTGGACACCCTCTAGGTGGAATGTCCCGCATCTGTGAAAGAATGAAAGGGCATGTCCGCAGCTGAGAGTCCGGAGCAACCGAGCATGTATTCTGGCAGCACAAGGAGAATTGAGGGTTTACTTTGGTGGGAAGGGTGTACTGGCAACCCAGGACCTAGACGTTAGATATGCACGCATGTCTGTGGAAGACACCATGCATGTTGCTCTTATAGTTGGACTGAAATGTTAAAAACAAAGCTTAGGATGGGACATCAGGTGGGCCAAAAAGGCTAAATCCAGGACCATTTTAGCCCAATAGGATTAGGCTACATTTTCAACCTGATCTGCAAGGAGTGATCAATAAATTGTACCTATAGGTATGCAAACATGACTTCCTGGGCTATTGACATAGAGCAATCCTGAGTTTATAGTGGAAGTGAGATGAAAATCCCAGGTCAGAGGTTTCATCAGTAGCGCAGTCCACGCACCTAACTCCCTAATCCAGTTCTCCTTCTGCAGCCCATCCCAAAATTGTTCAGGCCAGAATGTGCAGCATGAGCCAACACAATAGTTTGAAAGTGCAGAATGGTGCCACGTGCATGCATTTGCTGCACTTGTTCCCCTTCACCAATGTGCAACATTCTTTAATTATTCATCGACCACCCCCAGCAGGATTGGGAGAAAACACAACAAATTCTTTCACTCTCCGCATGGAACGTGCCAGGCATTGAAATGTGGTTAAAATGCAGACCAAATAATGTCTCTCGATGCACGGAATAAGTCGAATCTATATATTTTCTACAGGAAGTGCATAGAAGAATGCTTACATGTGTTAGCGTATCATGTCATACTTGTATTTCATTGAAAACCTATGGCACATTTTTAGATATTTCTGCAATGATGGAGCAAACATGTTCAATGTTGGAAATACATTAATGTTTTTTTCCATACCAAGTATGTGCCTCTTCCTTCTCTAATGTACAGAGCAATACGATTGCTTCCAGACCACGGCCTTTGATTAGCATGATATTTATTTATTGTAACTTGGCTTTAAATGAAAACCTTAGACAATGATTAAAGTAATACATAGACAAAATCACATAAAAACAGATTCATGCTAAACAGTAACAAAACACAATTCCTTTAAATTGATCAATTTAGTTAATATACAGTAGATAAGATCATACTAAAGAGTAAAAACAAATGTTTTAAACTGCTCAATTTCATTAATTTCCCTCGATAAAATCAAAAACCCCGTATAAAACAGACAGAAAGTTACATCTTTTCAGTAACAATATCTGCCACATTTTTGTATACGACTCTTAAGAATCTAACCAGCTCGAGCAATAAAGAAATATCGTCACCTGCAATACAACGAATCATTAAGTGTTCACCAGCATGGGGCAAAGACAAATCAAAGGACTTTTTAAAACATGTCATTTATTTATGTCAGTTCTTGTAGGGCGCCACATGCCCGTGGGCATCAGAGCGCAGCATGACAGGTGTTTCTTAAAGGTAGGTAATGAATGGGAGGTTTTAATATTTATGGGTAAAGCATTATATCCACGTGGTGCGTTAAATTCAAAGCTACAATCGCCGAACATTTTCAAGTGGGATCTCGGCTGGTTGAGCAGAAGGGTATCAGAGGAGCGCAAAGTTCTGCTAGACGATTTCCTCTTGAATATGTTGATGAGATAGTGTGGTGCCCTGCCATTTTGGCATTTATGGGGCGAGGGATAGATTCTTGTGTTTCATTCTCTGCTTCACCGGGAGCCAGCGCGGTTTCCTCCTGGCTATGTGACATGATGCCGTCTAGTTAGGCCAAAGACTGCCCTGACGGCACCATTCTGCACAGTTTGTTGGTGCTTCCAATTCCCCTTTGAAGTCCCCATTAACAAGCTGTTACAATAATCCAATCGTGAATTTATCAGTGAGGCGGCCAGGAGGATCTGTTGGTAATGCTAATATAAGGTCTAATCTGATGTAAGAGTTGCATTACATACCTGCAAGATGAGCAGATTTGAGAGACCTGATTTTCCATGGAAAGATTAGCATCAAGCATTACTCTCAAGGTTTCCACTGATTTTCTCACAGGAATAGAATTACAATTCACCTTATCCGTAATCGGCCAGACCCTCCAACTATCATTAAAAACATAAACAGTGGCATGGTAGGTTGTCATTTTGCGTCAAGTTAGGACTGCATGGCTCCCTCATGGAAGGAATTAACCACTTACTCCATATCACTGCTTAGACTGGGTAAAGGAGACAGTCATATTTTCCAATGACTGATAATTGTAATTGTAATTGTTTATTTGTAGAGCACTTATACACAAGTGAAGTCCTTCAAAGCGCTACAAGGAAGGAACGGAACAAGGGAGTACAGTCGTCCTTCTTAGGCCTTGAAGATTCCAAACGATTTACAACAATAGCTAACATGCTAGGCCAAAGGCATATATACTAGTGAATTGCGTGACAAAAGAGTGACAAAGAGTGAGGGGAGAAGGGGGGGAGCAGCATACAGATCGATAAACTACAGTACTGGCCTGTCAACATTATACGTTGCTTGGTAGTTCATCATCCAATGCGCCAATGCATAAGTATTTCAAGCATGCCCAAGCTAGTGAGGGGAGACAGAGGTAGGACTGGACAAGGTCAATGACGTGCAGTGCGCATAACAAGAAGTGTGAGGTAGGGGAAGGGGGTAAGTGCACACAGTCTAGCAGGGGCCTGGGTTAAGTGCAGAGTGGGTGCCTCACTCATGCAGCATATTGCAGTAGTGCCAGCAGAGTGCAGAGGCCCAGGGGCAAGTGCAGGACTGGCAGGGGAGCCTGGGACCTGTGAGGCTCTAAAGGTGCTCCAGGCAATCCGTCACCTAACTGAACAGGTTGGGGAAGAGAAGGAAGGAGGGAAAGAAGCGAGGAGAAAAGAGGTTGGCAGGGGAGATGGAGAGAGAAGGAGGAAGAGAAGAGGTAGCTCTTGAGGAGTTTCCAGAACTTAAGGAGGTCCAGCTGAAGACGGAGAGAGGTAGGTATTTTTCTATTATCATAACTACAAGGGAACTAAAGGCCTCCTGCTTCTGCTGTTCCCTTAGTACGGTCCTAGTATGTTGGGTATCGAGATGAAAGGTTCAATACAAGCTCAGCCTGGAGGGGCACTTCATTTGCTTTAAGTAGACCCCAAGAAGCATTATTGTGTATCTGTCTCCTCTAGGGAGTCTTAATGCCACTCCGCTGAGCAATGCTGTCAATGACCTTCTCCTAAATAGACTCTTGCATAGACTATTGAAAGAAGTTGCTGCCTTTTTCATGACTTCCTGGCCGTCTGAAGTTGGAATACATTTATTTCCAAATGGTACCAGGTTTCTCTTCCCACTGGATGGTGCCCGGATCCATTGTCAAGCACATTGAGAGGATGATGCCAGGTAACACCACATCCGTAGAGAAGAGGCCAGTAGCAGGTGTTATCAGCCCACACCCAACTAATGGGTCCCTGAATAAGTTTAAAGTCTCTATCCCAAGGATTGAATCCATTATAATTTGTAAGCGTCAAGCATACATTACACGGCCACAGTAGTGGCCGTGTAGTTATGGTTAAGTTGCTGTTTCCATAGGAAGAACACTTTTTGGGCAGCTTATAACTTCGCTCTCCCTGGACGAATCCTCACCAAACCTTGCAAAATGTATATCTTGTGTATCTTGTATATTGGTCAGTCTGAATTTCTTTGCAAAGTTTGGTGAGGTTTGGTCCAGTGGGAGCAAAGTTGTAGGGGGGGTCCCAAAATGTCTTTTCTTCCCATAGACTTAATGGGGAAAAAAATGTGCTCATGCCTACAGCCCAAACCGCTGGATGGATTTTCACCAAATTTGTGGCAAGAGCAGCGGCTTGTCCTGAAAGCGTGCTTTTGTAAATTTGGTGAAAATCTGTTCAGTAGTTTTTAAAAAAATGACCAAAAAGTAGGGCACAACAAATTAGTGATATCTATGTTCGGTCCACTGACACTTTTCCCTGTTCGCTCCGCGGACAGTGTCCTGATTGGTCAAATGGCTTGCGTCATGTCTGCGGGCATGTCATGAGAGCGTGAAGTGTGTGAGATTTTTGGAAACGCCCGCCATCTTGTATCCGTAGACGTCCGCGGACAGCGCAGTGTCAAATGGTGGGGAAATACAATTTTGGCAAGTGTGTTGGTCTGTAGGATTGTTTGGGGATGGTGGGAGGGGTCAGAGATGGTTCAGATATTGTATCTATTTAGGTGGTAGGCACCGCTGTTGTGTTTGTTGTGCCAGCGGACAGTAGCGCTGTCCTTGATGTCCGCAATCGTCCCATATGGGAATGTTCTAAGGACGCTATACCTGTCCGTGCTATTCGTAGGCAAGTTGAACTGTTCTAAGAATAGACACGGTGTTCGGGATGTCCACAATGAAACGAAAATGGGGGTGTCCTAAGGACAGTATACCTGTCTGTATTGTTCGCAGGCAAGTTGAAACTGTTCTAAGAACACACGCCGTGTCCGGGATGTCGGCAAATAAATGAAAATGGAAGTGTCCTGAGGACACTATACCTGTGCGTATTGTTTGCAGGCAAGTTGAAACTGTTCTAAGAACACACGTGGTGTCCGGAATAATCGCAAAAAAATGAAAATTGAGGTGTCCAAAGGGAACTATACTTGTCCGTATTGTTCGCAGGCAAGTAGAAACTGTTGTAAGAAAACACGCGGTGTCCGGAATGTCCGCAAATAAATGAAAATGGAGGTGTCCTGAGGACACTATACCTGTCCGTATTGTTCGCAGGCTATTAGAAACTGTTCTAAAAAACACCCAAGGTGTCCCCGGACATTAAAAATGCAATGAGGCCTAGTTAAAAATGTTTGATTCTATGGGTGTAAACATAGTTAAAAATGTTTGATTCGATTGGTGTGATCTATGGGTGTGATATGCTGCATTGGTTGCAGCCAGGGCCTAGAGTCTTGGGTGCATGGCCGAAGGCCGAGGCCGTAGGCCATGCACCCAAGACTCTAGGCCCTGGGTGCAACCACCACAGCATATCACACCCATAGATCACACCCATAGAATCAAACATGTGTGTGAGTTGTGGCCAGAGTGTACCCAAGATCAAAGCTGTCCTTGATGTCCGCAATCGTCCCATATGGGGATTTTCTAAGGATGCTATACCTGTCCGTGCTGTTCGTAGGCAAGTTGAACTGTTCTAAGAATAGAAATGGTGTTCAGGATGTCCACAATCAAACGAAAATAGGGGTGTCTTAAGGACAGTATACCTGTCCGTATTGTTTGCAGGCAAGTTGATACTGTTCTAAGAACACCCAAGGTGTCAGCGGACATAAAAAATGCCATGAGGCCTAGTTAAAAAATGTTTGATTCTATGTGTGTGATCATAGTTAAAAATGTGTCACGCTCACCTGGTCTCGCTCTGGTCGTATGATGATGTTCTCTCCCCTGTTATCACCCCAGGAGGTGTTTGTCTGCAATGTTGAAACAAGATATTATCTTTTGAGTGGGGGCTGGATTGGACCCACCTCCTTCAACCTCCTGAGGTCCAACTCCTCTTCTGGCTCACCTTTGAGTTTTGTGAGGTTGGCTCTCCGTCCTGCTTGACTTTCAGCAGGGGCACAGTAAGCTCAGTCTTTCCCCGGACACAGTTACTTCACTGGTCCAGAGTGGCTGTTGCTGTGTCTGGAATATCTGGATTAAGCAGGTAAGTCTCTATGCCAATGGATGCTTGGTATAGGTGCTCAATGTCTTTATTTCCCAAAGTTTGAACGTGTTTTGTCTTTCTTGCAGGTGCGGATCCGTACAGAGATTTGGATGAAGATTTGACTCTCCTAGGATGCTGGACAGGTTATCTCCAGGTGAGTATTAGCACGGGTGAGTGGCGCTGGATGGCCGAATAATTGTTCATTTTTGTTTTGTGCGCGACTAACCTGCTGTTTTCTGTTCTTACTATGCAGGCGCGGCGCAGCCCCAGGATGATGGATGGAAGAACCGCTCCGACATATTCCGGAGGAATGCAGAGGCGCGGGTGAGTATTGGAGGCCTGTGCGGATGCCCTCTTCCAAACAAGGACGGTGATCCGAAGATCAGCTGAAGGCGAGACTGGTGGATGAGAATTGCAGGTAAGGCCTTTGTCGCTGATAACTCCTGTTCTTCTCTCTTTCTTCTTTCAGGCACCGATGGATAGAAATCTCAGAACGGGCGAGGCTGTAGAAGCTCGAGGACAGAGCAGACATGGTGAGCGTTACGCTGGAGGAGTGCAGAATAACGCAAAGTGTGTTCTGCCTGCAGGGCGTGGCTTAAATAGCCTTGCAAGTAGTTCCAGGCGAATAGTCCCTTACCACACCCTGCCTTTCAGGTAAAGTAGTCCCTCGGTCACACCCTGGATATGCAGAAAGGCTCAGCCTCATTAGGCTGAGTAAGTAGTCCATATGGTTCAAACCATCTTATGAGCCTGGTGCCAACGGCGCCATGACTGAGTCCAGGAGGTTCTGGGACACTCCTTTCGGGCTTGATAAGCCCTATTGGGTGTCAATGAATGGGGTGGGCCCATCAGTTCTAGGGGTTTTGGAGCACGCACCATGACAAAATGTTTGATTCTATGGGTGTGATCTATGGGTGTGATATGCTGCAGTGTTTGCAGCCAGGGCCTAGAGACTCTAGGCCCAGGCTGCAAACAATACAGCATATCACACCCATAGATCACACCCATAGAATCAAACATGGGTGTGATGTATGGGTGTGATATATTTTGGAGTTATGGCCAGAGTGTACCCAAGACCTAAGTTATAAGTACTGAAGTTATAAGCTACTATGGATGTGATATGTTGTGGTGGTTGTGGCAGGGTGCATGGGTGAAGGCTGTAGGCTGTAGGCTGTATACTCAATACTCTAGGTCCTGCGAACAACCATGCACCATATCACAGCCATAGATCACACCTATAGAATCGATTATCTTTCAAGTGGTTTCAATTATACTTACTGGATGATTTGTTGACATTCGATACATTTGTTACATGAGTTTGGTACCTGGAGGAAGTATTCTTTTTCAAGTTCTGTGATAAAAGAAAAGAGCATGTTAGTGTATGTATTCTATAAAGACTTATTACATTTCATAATAGGTATTTCAGCTTTTTTATTTGACCCTCATATTTGGTTTACAAACCTACTGTGCATTTTGCTCAGTTTCTGTGTTTGTTTTTGAAAACATTGGGCCTGTGGAAAAAAAAATCCTTGTCAGATTAAAAAACCCTTTTTTGTTATGCTACAGTCTATTTGTTTGTTTCCTTTCAGTGTTTACTTCTTGTTTCTGGTTAATGTTCTATCTGTTGGATTGTTGCAGATTTCTGAAGCAGTTAGATACCTGTTGGCATATTCTAACTGTCTATTTTTGTTACAGTTTATTGGTATTCATGTATCTCTTTGGTTGTTATACAATGTTGGGCTAGTTAGATACTTGGCGTATTCTAACTGTTTATAGTTTTTTCATTGAATTTGTTTTAATGTTGAAGGACAGATTAATTATCAAATTTGGTTTTAAGAAGATTAAAAAAGTGTTTGTAAGATTTGCTGGTAATCTCTGCTTTAGAGTAACCATCTACATTTCTGTAGCAGATTTCTGAAGCAGTTAGATACCTGTTGGCATATTCTAACTGTCTATTTGTGTTACAGTTTATTGGTATTCATGTATCTCTTTGGTTGTTATACAATGTTGGGCTAGTTAGATACTTGGCGTATTCTAACTGTTTATAGTTTTTTCATTGAATTTGTTTTAATGTTGAAGGACAGATTAATTATCAAATTTGGTTTTAAGAAGATTAAAAAAGCGTTTGTAAGATTTGCTGGTAATCTCTGCTTTAGAGTAACCATCTACATTTCTGTAGCAGATTTCTGAAGCAGTTAGATACCTGTTGGCGTATTGTAACTGTATTTTTTTTATTTTTTATTTAGTGATATTCATTTATCTGTTTGGTTGTTGTAGGCCATGCACCCAAGACTCTAGAGCCTGGCCGCAACCACTGGAGCATATCACACCCATAGATCTTGTTGCAGATTTTTGAAGCAGTCACATATCTGTTGGGGAATTCTAACTGTCTATTTTTTGCTATAATTTAGTGGTATTGATTTATCTGTTGGGTTGTTCCAAAATCTTGGGGCAGTTAGATACCAGTTGGCGTATTCTAACTGTCTATTGTTTGTTATGATTTAGTGGTATTGATTTATTTATTTGGTTGTTGGAAAATCTTGGGCCAGTTAGATACATGTTGGCGTATTCGGACAGTTTTTTTCTTGTTATAATTTAGTGGCATTCATTTATCTGTTTGGTTGTTATAGAATCTTGGGGTAGTAGGATACATGTTGGCATATTCTAACAGTTTATAGTTTTCTAATTGAATTTTTGTTAATGTTTAAGTACAGATTAGTTATTCAATTTTGGTTTTAAGAAGATTCAATAAGCGTTTGTAAGATGTGCTGGTAATCTCTGCTTTAAAGTAATGGTACTATCATTACATTCGAACCATCCACATTTCTTTTTTATATATGCAGTGTAGTGACCTGCATTGGTTGTGGCTCCTGCATGGTAGATTATACCTATTGTTGTGAAGGTTTTTTTAACAAGTTATACTTGACCATGTGTGAATCAAGTCAGCTTGCAGTTGTTTTTGGTACCATCTGCATTGTAACGTAGATGCATTAGTATTAAGTATTTACTCTGTGTTTGTATTAGTAAGGTGGAGCAATTATCTGAATTGCAGGTAGTACATAATCTGCCATGGTTTGCATGTGGTACAAGTTGTTGAAATGGAATGGATTCACAATTTGGTATGGATACATACACAAAGCGCTCGTTAGGGATTTCTTCTAGTGTAACATTGTTGCAGAGAGTGCAGGTATGTTTCCACATGTATGAAATCTGGAAGATTTCTTTTATAGGTATGTTTTTGTTTTCCAATACTTGTAGTAAGTACATTAGAAATCTGTGTGGCTCTTCTTGTGAGTTTATAGTGAATTTCACCATTCCAGCACAGTAGTCCAATTTTTGTCCTATTCCGTGAACACTATACATGTTGTCAGGATTGTTTGTTGTGTTTCTATGAAGGACTAACATTTGCAAACACAATCGGTCTGTACTGTGTAAGTAAATGTTGTCAACAATTGGTGGCAATTGATATAGAATATTCATTGCTTCATTTGTGTAACAACTTACACCAGTTACATTTGAAAATTTGAATGGACCAGGTAGTTCTGTGTCTAAGTCATTTTTCCATAGTGTATGATGCCTTTCCCAAGAAGTACCTGAGTTACTTTGACTAATAGGTTCTTTACTTTTGTAAATGATGAAGTATTAGATTCTTTTACTTTCTTTGGAGGATTTGCAGTCAGATTATGTTGCATTTCTGTTTGAATTAGTTTTCTTTCACAATGTTTTGCTTTTTGTGGAACAGGATATGCTTTTAGATTGGGGGTGTATAGTGAACATAGTCTATTGTATTCTAGAATGCAAGGAATATCAGCGTTGACTTTACTTGCATCAAAGTTGAGTAGAAATAGACCGTCAAGTGTATGTAAGCATGATAGTGCTACGTAGCTCATGCCTTCTTTAAAGACTGTGCTACCAATATCTATCAATGCTTTGTCTAGGGTAAGACCTTGGGATTTATGAATGGTGACTGCATATGCAAGAGTTAGAGAAAATTGTTCACTGCGTACATACATGTGTTTGAAGAGAAGGAATCGAGCTGTTGAGCGCGTTATCCTTTTTACTTCTGAAAGTTTGTCAAAGAGTATATTGACAAACTGAATGTTGTTGTCACGTGGGTATGTTTGAAAGCCAACAACTGTACCCAGTGCCCCATTAACTAGTACTTGCTCCACGTCCAGGTTATGTTGAAGCATTACTCTACAGTTTAAGGATAATTTTAATATTTTTTCCAAGCCAGCTGTGTTGGAGATAGAATTTTCTAAGATTTAGTCTTGTTGTGGTTTGTGACACATTGGGAGTGTAATACCATGTACGTATAATTTGTCTGTGGAGAACATTGTTTCATTGAATTTGGAACAGCTTGCAAGAGTTGGTATTAAGGCCATACAATTAACATTTTTCTGTGCTAATTGTTCCATAACATCAGTAGCACATGAGTTATCGCCATAAAGTGAATGGATGTGCCGGGTTTTTAATATTGTTTGTGCTTCTTGAGATAGTACACCAACTCTAATACTTTTTAAAATGTTGGCGTAGGTGAGGTCTTTAGATTGGCGCATGTTTTCTGTTAATTCTTTGTATTGGAAATATTGCCAAAGGTTGACATTTCCTATGCTGCCAATAGTTTTACGGCAGAGTTTGTGTCCTAAGGTTTTAAAAATAGGTTCACCTTTCACTGGTATCAATTGAAGAAGATCTCCGAAAACAATAGTGTGTTTTCCTCCAAAGAGTTCTTCGTAGTTTGTTTTAAGTACTTCTTGCAATCTGAGATGAATCAAAGCCAACATTAGGTTGGAGACCATGCTCACTTCATCTATTAGTAGCATTTTCATTTGTTTTAACACTCTGCGTAGTTCCATTGCGGCTTCTGTAGAAAGTTTGTAATACTCTAATTTGTTTTGGTGTTCTACTGGAAGGAGTAGTAATCGGTGTAAAGTGACACCGTCTATGTTGTAGGCCGCAAAACCTGTGGGGGCAGTTACAACAGCTGACAGTTTGTTGTTTGTCAATTGTTGAAGGAACTTTCTGATGATTTTGATTAAGAATGTTTTGCCTGAACCAGCTTCACCACTGACGTATAGTAGTATAGGTTTGTAATTATGGCAGGTGCATTCTTTATTTTCATGTTGTACACCATGTGCAATTTCTTTTGTTACTTCTTCAAAAATGGTGCGCTGCTCTTTGTTTAGTTTTGTTTGTAGTGCAGTTAAGTCTTCTGTATTGTCTTCATAGTGACAAATGGTGTTTTCTACTTCTTTCATAGCTAATTCTGCTTCATTTGCTATTAGTGGCTTTCCCAGTGGTTCTTGGATTCCTGTTGACTACTGTCTGGAGTGTCCTTATCTAGTTGGGCTGGAGTTCTTCTTCATGTTGCTGTTTATTTTACAACATTGTTTTGTACTGCATAAAGTTTACATCGGTGATAGTGCTTTCATTTGCTTTGAAAGCGTCTCTGTAGCAGTCATAGTTATCTAGTAACTCTTCTTCTTTTCTCCATGGTTTAAAAAGTTGTAGGCGGGACATGCAATATAGTTCTTTCTGTTGAGGAGTTTTTAATGACAATTTGATATGATTAATTAAACTTGGTTTGTTAAGTTTTACCTAGCTGCCTTCACAATCGGTCACTGTATATCTACCTTTGTTTTCATCAGGTTTTATATTATTTTTGTATGCAAAGTTTTGGGCAATGTGGTATAGACACATGTTTTCCAAAGTGGTACTCCTGTTCGGGTAGTATGTGTCTAGTAAATTGTTTTTCAAAATGTCTTAGCTGTTTGGATAATTTTGGCTATTGTTTGTATGTCATCATATGATTTGAGAACTCTTTTTCTAGATTTAGCAGGACCAAGACTTAGCCATACAATATTTTCAGATTTTCCATACAAAGCAGTACCGGTTAAACAATCTGCAGCTTCGTAGGCACCACATTCTATATGAGAGTGCATTTTTATGCCTAAACTGTACAATTTCTGAGATAGTGTTTTGTCTGATGATAGGTCATTCCAGAGGTCTTGAAGCTCAGTTTTTTCTGCTTTTGTTAAGTATGCTGTAACATATTGTGCAACTGCAGTGGAACTGTCTGCAATGTACTTCACATCTATGTTTGCATTCCATAGGTGGGCAATGATTTCATTGTAATCATTGATATATTTTGATTCTTCTGTTCTTTTTATGTAATACTTGTTTTTAGGTGATTTTCCTTTAACAATATGTCTAACTGAAGACATGAAGTTGTTTACTTCACCTGTTTCTGTAACTTTTCTAGGGAAACCAAACCGCCATTTGGTGTAGTATTTCCCTTTCTTTTTGTATTTGCGACAACAATATTGGCCAAATTTGTGTCTTTGAAATTGTACAATTTGTGCATGAACGTCACTATTTGTCGTTTGTGAAGGGATTTCAGAAGTGACATATTTTTGGATGAACTCCAAAACAGTGGCATCACTGTCCTGACCAAATTTAGGAGGATCTTTAATCCATAAAAGTATGTGGATATGTGGTGCTCTTCTGGCTTGATATTCCTTTCTCCAAAAGAAGTGTTGCACTTCTCCGAGTGGAGGAATAGTTTTATTACAAACAAAGTGTAGCATAGCAATGAAACGATGGTGGAAATATCTTGAAACATTAACAGGATCTAGAGAGCAAAGTTCTCCAGGTGTTAGTATGTCTATGTTTGTTTTGTTTTTGTTTGATATGTGTAGGAAATCATGTAAATCTTCCCATGTATATTTTGCACACCAAGTGGGTGGTCCAAGGTTTCTGATCATACAACGTACATCTCTGTGACGTCGGAACCAGTATTCTTTTGTACCATGCATGTTTCCAAACAGATTTGTAATACTTGATTGTAAAACCTCATCTTTTTCTTGCACTTTTTGTATTAATTGCGTAACTGACATATTTTGAAACTGTGTTCCCGATTTCAATATGTGTGCAACTCCGTAACATAGAGATGCTAGTTCACTTTCAAAGAGTAGGTGGAATATGTATTCCACATTTTGTCTAAATCTGGGATCTTCAGAATACATTTGTAATGGACGGTATTCTGATGCTGTTATTTGAGTGGGTCTGTCATCGTATCTTCCTCCTTTGCCAGTAGGAAATAGTAGAGGAAAAGGACGTGCTTCTATACTTTTTTCCCATATGCTCATTGGTGATCCTTTGGTTTGTCGCATTTGGTACGTTTCTAGTGCATCATCTATGCTGTCTTTAGAATGCAATGGATGAATTTTATAATGGTCTAAAATAGTGGATACTCCAGCTGGATCCAGAAGTTCAAATTGACCAGTTTTTCGTGACTCTTTAATTATTTCAGTTGCTCCCCTTAAGTTTTCTTCAATATTTATTTCTTTGTAGTACTCATTATTGTCTTTTAGATATTGCAAGGCTTGTCTAACTTTATGCAAGTCCACGAGTTGTTGCCAATTTTCTTTTTCTTTTGTTGGTACACCATTTACTAAGATAATTAAAGATTGTTCTATTGGACGTTGCACTCCTAGAGTGTGCACATTTTCTGTCAGATCTAATGGTAAATGAACTACTTTGCCACAAATGCCTTTCACCAATTCAGAGGGAGGTAATTTTGCTGTTTTTGGTTGAAGACGTGTTATTGCTTGAAATGGGTGTACTGTTTGAATTATGATGCTCTCATATAAATTGAGTTGTTGTAGGGGTTTTGGTAGTATGTGAAGGAGTTTGGTGGTTGTCAAGTTTTGTAGTTCAGTAACTGCAAATTAATAAAGGGTCAGTTATTTCATATTTGTTTTCTGCTATAAGGTAGAGAGCTAATTCAAACCATTTAGAATCTTCATTGTCGTCTATTTTGTATGTTATGTCTATAGTTTTTGTATTAGTTTTATAAAAAGTTCTTTGGAAACACACACACACATGGTTTTGTGTTTCAGCGGGTGTACTTTTAAATTTTAGTATTTCTTTTTGTATGTGTGTAGTAGAAGGATGCCATGTGTACATTGTTGCTAGTTTGATGTAAAGGTATTGCATGTTCTAAGTGGCTTTCACTTCCAAAATATTTTTTTCTGGATATGGTCTTCAAGTAGTTCTTTGGCTGTACCATGTGGAAGATTGTTATTTAAATTGGCTACTGCTAATGCAGGACTTTTAGCATAGTACAGTTTATAGACTAGATTTCTTATAGTTGGATGATGTGTTGATATCATTTTGATATGATGGAAGGTGCTTTTGCAAATTGGTCCTGAAATGCAGGCTAACGAATGTCCTTGTAGCCCTGTGTATTTACGCACTGGACAGGTATCCATATTTTGCAGCAGTTTCATTTTGATTTTGTCTTTGCCTTTCACATATTGATTGAGGAATTGGCATAAAGATTTGAAAGATTTTATGGGAATGTTACACATTGACGTGCATGACCATTTGTATACTGCATGTTTTGGTCCAGTCGAATGGAGAGGTAATTATGAGTTTTCTGGGGATATTTTTGTAAGCAGTATTTCTTGTTCCATTATGGTATTATTAATGTTTTCACAACCTCGTCCACTGCTATATATAGCAATTGTATTTGCTTTTGTTTGTATGCTTCTTCATTAAAATATGGTTCTGTGTTTGTGGTGTGACTCCATTCACCTCCACAGATATTTAAGAAGTTATTTTTGTTGACATTCCGTTTATTGAGAAGTCTTTTTTGTAATTTAGTAATTAGTTTTGTTAGTGCTTTCATTCTTTTTAACACTAAAATAAATAATTTTCTTTTGAGTAGGATTGCACTGCCTATCAAAGCTTCTAATATTAATTTTCTACGGTAGGTTTTAAGGGTTGTGTATGATTTCTCTCCTCTTTTTATAAGATTTTGAAGGACTCTGTGGCGGAACATTTTTGCATTTTTTTTTTTTTGGTTTGTTTACTTGCCATTATATCAAGATTTATAGGAGAAGTTTTAGCAGCAGTGGTAGCTGAATTCTTGATAGTCGTTTCTTGTTTTGTTTTACATTTTGATAGAGGAGGCAAAGTTTATGTACTTGAAGCATGTTTTGTTTTGCTAAATGACTGTATTAGCTGTTTCGTTTGCACTTTTTGTACAAATTCTGCTAGAGATGGATGCTTATTTTGGATACTTTTTTTTCATTTGCTCTATTTCTACGTTGTTTTCTACAGACTTGCATTTTGGTAGGCATTCTTTGGGGTAAATAAAGAAGGTATGGGTTGGGTTGTTCTGCAATGCATGTGTGCTGTGTGCATGAGTGTCTGAGTATGATGGCAGAGATGTATGTGATGGTGTGTGGTTGTGTATTGGGTAGCTACAACTAGTTGGAAAGGCTATTCTTCTATTTGTGTGTTACTTTACTGGGGTTCAGATGACAGTAGAAAGTAAGCTAATGGTGAGGAGAAGCACAAATCCTAAATCTAATGGTATAGAATTAAAACAGTTCTTTGTTCTGCAACACTAACATTCTAGAGGCTGAGTTATGTCATTTGTGCACCGAAAAACGGGGTTTTGTGTGGCATTCTGCATGCAAATCCCTGTTTAACAAATGGGGATTTGTGGACAGAATGGTGCACTAATCTTTTTTTTTTGGTGCACAAATACCATGAATCAACCGCACAGTGTGTTTGAGTAACAGTAAGAATATTATGGTAGTATTGTACATGGAAAGATTAGGTTTCTTCTGCGTTGTTGTTTGTACTTCGGATTCTGCTGCTTTTCAGGAGAGGGGTCTTCACTGTAATTGTAAAGGAAAGAAGTTAGTAATTTTGTGTGTATATAGTATGTAGTTTCCTTTGACTATGTGCAGTCTTTATATTTTATTTAAAATATGTTAGTTCAACATGCTATGCAAATGAGTAGAATAGAAAGTGTATGATACATGCTTGGTTTCTTAAGGCTGTGTTATTGGATGTTAGGAGACAGAATAAATAATGATATACTTGTTTTGCAATTTATATAAGGTAAATGGCAGATACTGTATAGAAAATCATGGAATGTATGCATTTGTGAAGGTGTGGGTAATAAATCAGAAGGATGTGATTTACAGGTGGTGGTGTTATTGCAGTCGGGAGTTTTTCAATGTTAGTGTCTATCTGTGTGAGTGTATGAAGGTGCATGACCTTATCCTGGCTGTGTGTAATTTTATAATACACTACTTAGTGTTTTTCTACAATTATACTGTTATTTCTCCCATCCTCTAATATATTTCTTTAGATAGCTGTGTGTGTAAAAATTTGTTTAGATAGCAGACAGGTTTGGAAGTTACAGTTGATTATAGCAGATAGGAAAATTGGCAGTAAGTTCATTTTATAGGTTATACAGATTAAGTGACAGTTACTCTGTTTATATGCATTCATAAGAGTTGTACTTGTACTGTACAGAAAATATGCATACCTGTAGTTTGTATTCATGCATGTGGATATGCATGCAGCTGCAAGTAGACATCTTGGAGACTTGTACAGTCGTTTTTGTAGTAGGTGCTTTCCAATGATATGAGACTTGTACTCAGAGTAATCTACAGTACATTTGAAGTGCTGAACTCTGATGATGCAGTTAGATGTAGAGGTCTTGAATGTGATTGGTGGATCATTGTGTGACTGTTTAGCTGTATCCAATGAGGGAATGGCACAGAGAGTGAAGTGGAAATGGTAGAAGGGCTGTATAGGTTACGATATGTCCGCAGACATAACAGAAGTCCGCGGACACCGCATATTACATATGGGGATTTTGGGGTGGAGAGGCATGCAAATGAGAATGAGAAGAGGAATTGATTGGAGAGTAAAGTTTGGTGGGTGTGTTGTGTAAGAAGACAGTTTGTCAGAAGGTCTTTTTTCTGATAGAAGAACAATTAGCTATGGCTGTGTGTTTCAGAAAACAGATTGTCTGGATTTGGGAAACTCATGGATACATTGGTTGGAGGTGCATGCACAACGCTGTGGAGTAGCTGCAGATCTTGGATTCCCTCATGTGGAAGTGCACTGGCATGGAGTATGCGGAATGAAGTGGCCAGACTTGCTACTTTTCTGTGCTAGTTTGCAGACAGAGCATCATCCAGACATAATTATAATTCAATGTGGAGGGAACAGTTTGGGACATGTGTCAGGAATTGTCTTGCAGTTTGCTATAAAAGATGGACTTGGGAAGGTCATGGATATGTTTCCAAATTCCCAAGTAATTTTTTCTCTTATTGCGCAGAGACAAATATGGCTGTGTTCTTCTTCATTTGGTCCACAAATGGAGAAAGCGAGGCGCAATGTCAATAAGGCTGTTTGTGCCTTTCGAAGAGATGTTGGCATGTCCTCTTTTCACAATGAAAATATTATGTTTCGTAGCACAAACATTTTTGTTAGAGATGGAGTCCATCTTACTTATGTTGGTAATCATATTTTTCTGAGAAATGTACAAAATGCATTGAGTCCTTTTGTGAAATTACAGCCAACTTTTTTGCATTAGGTGTTGATTTTTTTAAGTTTTTCAAATACAAAAAAATACCACAAAAGGCTCTTTTCAGAACCACCACTTCCTCCCAGAGAAAAGTGCAATAATTTTGATAGGGCAACACCCCAAAATTCTTGATGTTCGCGAACAGGAGCCTGCTCAATTTATTTCCCACTTCTATCTTTTGAATGTGAAAGGCGGCTCTGAAAAGAGCCTTTTTTTAAAAATAATTGTTGTTTTGTATTCTTTTTTTTTTTTTACACACGACACACTAGGAGAGGAGGGAAAAGGAGGGCAAGGCAGGGACACGAACCACAGGGATAAGAAAGGGTGGTTGGAGAGAGGAAGATGTTGGGTGGGCCTTACTTAGGTAGTGAGCAGGTCTTCTCGTGCTCTGAGACGAGAGTCTCAAAAGCGCTTCAAAGTCTCTCCCCCCTGCAGACTAATGAGTTGCAGTACACACACAAAACTGTGACCCTCGAAAGGTAAGGGTCATCAGCATTGTGAATGGTCTGTGAGGCAGCTGGAGGGATGCGCTCTCCCACAGGAGTGTCTCTTGTGGTGAGAGGAGCGGAAACAGAGGATGAAGTATAGGAACTCAACCTACTATGCTTGTTGCAAGGTACAACCTTACGAACGGCCCCACCGTGGAACGACTTTAGGTGTCGCTTCATAGTAGTCGTAGAAAAGCTGTACGAACCAAGCCTCCCGCGACTCAGTACCATTTTGCACTCGTTGCAGGTGACTTTGTTCGCACGCCCCTTGGATACGTTACCATGAATGGTAAATAACCACCACACCCAAGACTCACAGCGAGCTCTGATAGTAGGGACTTCCATACTCTTCATCCTCCTCTTCATCCTAATGCCTGTTCCATTCTTCAGGCCCTTGGGGAGGTGATGGTGGTGGTGGAGGGGTTGGGGGTGGTGCTGAGGCAGATGTAGCACCAGGAGGCAGTAGAGGAGCCGTGGATGCCATCAGGTTTCAGAAGAAAATCTGGAAAATTGGCAGCAAAATGCACCGTGCTCTGTAAGGTAGCCAGAAACACAATGAGGATGAGCTTTGGGGTGTGGCCTTTTATAGGGGTGCTGGTGCGCAGTTCGCGGACACCCCCGCTGTCTGCGAACAGGACGAACACCCCAAAAGTGCTCAAAAAGTTCTAAAAAATATGTAGAAAGTCAGGGTTATTGTCTGGGACATGTGCTATGGTGCATTTTTTGTATAAAATACTGTGGATTGCCGATAAGGTACTTTTAAAATGTTCGGGTCCCAGACAGTGTCCGCAATTCAGGACACACGCACAGCGTTGGTCTGGTCACATGATGGCTTCGCGAACATGTCACCGAATGGAAGAGGTGTTCGCAGGACATCAAATGCATGGGAACGGTTGTGCGCATGCGCACAGGTGTTCTACGGACAGTGTTCGAGTCCTGAAATTTATTAAAAGTGCGACACAAGCGACGCGAACAATAACGGACAGGCACAATGTTCAGAGAACTTACAGGTGTGGTGTGCATGTGCGTAGATGTTCTTTAGGCAGTACGGACAGGTATAGTGTCCTTAGAACACCTACACTTTGGTTAATTGGACATCCCGGACACCGAGTGTGTTCATAGAACAGTTTCAACTTGCCTGTAAACAGTACGGACAGGTATAGTGTCCTTAGGACACCTCCATTTTGATTAATTGCGGACATCCCGGACATCAAGTGTGTTCTTAGAACAGTTTCAACTTGCCAGCGAACGGTACAGACAGGTACAGTATTCTTACAACACCTCCATTTTGGTTAATTGCGGACATCCCAGAAAAGGCGTGTGTTCTTAGAACAGTTTCAACTTGCTTGCAAACATTACGGACAGGCATAATGTTCTTAGAACACCTCCATTTTGGTTAATTGCGGACATCCCGGACACCTCTTGTGTTCTTAGAACAGTTTCAACTTGCCTGCGAACAGTACGGACAGGTATAGTGTCCTTAGGACGTGCCCATTTTTGTTTGATTCTGGACATTCCAGACACCCGTGCTGTCCGCGGACACCTCAACTGCTTTTTAAAAAAAAAAAAAAAAAGAAGAACTGAATTAGGACACATATAATAATTTTGCTTTATTATATATAGATGTAAAATTTATGAAAGAGAAGGAGAAGAAGAAACTGAGACAAACACAGGAGAATGGGGGTTTCAAGAGGATTGATACGAGGTGAAGAAGGGATGGAAGTCTCATCAAAACATGTTTGTTCATGGAGAGGGTTTGAGGATAATTGAATGGGATATGGAGAGGGGGGACAGGTACATGTGGAACAATGCTATCTATTTTTTTTCTTTCAAGTGATCCTCCATAAAGTTTTTCAAATTGCTGAAATTTGCCATGAGCATGTCAATTTTTTCTGCCATGCGCTGGAGAGTCTTATCCAATATATCTTTTGGTGTACTATTTTCAATGTTTGTATGGTCTATACAAAAAAAAAAGATTTATATGTTAAGTGTATATAAAGTAATACTTATTAATTGGTTTATTTAGAGAAGTGACTACCATTAGGTTCACTATCTTCAGACATTTTCTCACGTGGGAAATTCTCCTCAAGCCACGCCAAAGTACTGGACATTTCTGTCAGAAAAGAAAATTATATAATTTTTTTTTGTATCTAATACAGACATTTTACACATATATAATAAAAATAAAGTACACTTACTAGCTTCTGGTAAGTTGTGTTCTTACTGGTTTGTAGCTATGCTGTTGCTCCTAGTTGTGCAGTTTCTGTGAGGTAATTATGTTGGAAGCCTATCTTTCTTTTGGTATATTCCATTTTAGTACATATTGTATTTAAATGAATGGTTGATGTGTTACATATATAGGCTACACTTCTTATTTATTACTACATATAATGTGTATGTGTGCTGGTTTGTGAACTTGTGCAGTGTTCATATGGAATGATATAACAATTTAAGATACCCCCTGACTTTCTGGGTACTGTTGCTGTTGTCCGCGTCTGTCCACGGACATACGAAGAGTCCGTGGACATCAAATTCAGTAGCAGGGGTTCAGTATGTCCTATGTTACATCTATATAAAGTCAGGGATATTATGGTTAAGTTGCGCTACTAAAAACCTATGAAATTCAGTAAAAAAAACTTTGCTAAAGGGATGTTACGGTTCCAAGTAAAACCGAAAACCCCCAGAAATTTGACAGTTTTGGTAAGTTAAACAACCATAACCCGCGCCACCACTGTGCACTGCTAAGACTAACACCCAGGACATCAAAGATGACATCACAATTGTCATCGATGACATTACTGAATATAGGTTATTAACACAATAAAACAGGTTGCTGGAGGTGTTTGGATCCATTGTCTTGGTGGAATGTTGGCTATGGGAGACACTGGCATTCATGCATAATGTTGGTAGATAACCATCCTGTGGGATGTTTTTACCATTGCATCCGAGCCCTACCTCAAAAACTGTGCAGTACTGGCATTGAAAACATCATGATGGCCAGAGCTTCCCAGAAAATGCCCAGGGAAATGCATGAAGAATAGGCTGCCACCCATTTTTGCCGATGTTATGGGCACAGAAGGGCACTGCCTAAAACCACCATTGGACTACCCACACAGTAGCCTGAAACCATTGGGAATGGCAATGCTGATTGCCAAAAGCAACCTAGAATTGTGGGGAATTCATTTTCTTAAATCCCAAAAATGGGTGCATTACCAGTACTCACCACTATCAGAAAGCCGGCGTTTTAAAACCACCAGACTTTTTTGTGTAAAACTGAATAAATGAACCCAAAGCAGGCCAAAGAAAGACTTACTGAGAGGTGGATACAATGTAAAGTTATATTCTGAAGTGACTTGAAGGTTTATAACAAGACTGGCTGAGCGGTGGATTTCAGCAGTTTAAGTAAATTTGGACTGAAAGACACTAAAAATCTAAATGTTTAAAAGAAATGAGTGACCTACTTTGAGTGTCACATAGGTTGCAATTGTTTAAATGTCATAGTTTTAAACTTAGAATATGCATTCTAGCTGCATATGTAAAAATTGTTAATTTTATTTGAATGCAGAAAACTGGGTAACTAAAAGTGACATAGCTGGGGCCTGGCTTAAGGAATTGGATTCTGCTTGACAACTTCCCCCCAATTGGAGTGAAACTGGATCCACAGCAGTTCCCAGGCCTAGCTGCCTTTTGCTGTTCCCACCAAAAGGGATATGACACTTCTCTGATTGAATTACCTGGGCTCTGCAGGAAATTGAACAAAGCCCTGTCCTGACTCAGGCAAATGTTTTATTGGTGGGAGTCGTAAATGTAGCTTCCTCCTGGAAGGAAAGGGGAGGAGCACTGCCTGTGAGAGCAAGCTGGCTTGGCAGAACTGGAAAAACCAGAAATTCAACCTTGTGCTGGGGGGAAACCACACCCCTTTGGGGCCAGAACATAACTCTAAAAAGATGGATCATTCATAGAGCGGACTTGTGAAAATTGTATAAGTGGTACCATAATTCTTGTGATTTTTCTGCCCACATTTTAAGAGGTTTTTAGAACCGGTGGTATGATCTGGGGGCAAGCTAGCAGTTAAGAGGGTATTACTTAAAATGTATACATGTTAAAAATCTGACACTTCATCAATTAATGTCCATACTCCTTGCGCACATGTGTGTAAATTTGGGTTAATGTCCGAAATTGCAAAATCAGTTAAAAAGTGTAAATGTTGCCATTTCTGAATGCAAGCCCCCAGGAAGAGCAGATTTGGACAGGGTATACCTCCTGTGATATGTGATGGGTGCATGTAATTTTAAACAAATGTGTACCTGTGCAAATATGTCTTTTTGATCAAATATAGATTGTGTGCAATTTGACAGGGGAGTGTCCTCTCTGCAGGCCATTAAATGACATCATTCTGACACACAATCCTGCTCTCCAGTGAGAACGCAAAGAATTCTCCAACCTATCAGAACTCTGAAGGGGTTGGGCCTAGAAAGCTTAGCCTCTCCACCCACTTCAAAACACATAAAGGCAGACAGTCAGGACAGATAGGGACATTCAATTCCATTTGCTGCAACGCGCTCTGCCGGACCACACAACATCCAGAAGATACTAGAGTCAACACTTAGACTTTAAAACTCCAAAGAACTTGATTCAGAACTCAAAGCAAGGGCCTAAACCCTCAAACTGAGAACTCTTCTCAGTGGGCCTCAGTATCCAGCAAACCTAACAGCGATAGCAGCATCCAGGAGCCGGGCAGATCAGCGCTGGGTCCAGAGAAAGCTGTGCAGAAAGATCCAGAAGCAGTGCTGTACCCAGAGAAAGCAGAGCAGTATCCAGAACCAGAGGCAGAGCAGAGCTGACCCAGACCGCTGTTCGCAGAACCAGAGAGCTGACCCAGACCGCTGTGCGCAGAGACCGTCCGTGTCGAGTGAAGAAAACCTGAAGAGATCCGTGGCGAGGCCCATTCTATTTCTAAATATATTGTGAGTACCTAGCAGAACTGTGCAGAACCAATCTCTTAGTTAAAATAATATAATTCAATCTATTTTAATCTAACCAGAACTGTCTCCTAGAAGTTGTACCTTGTCATTTTGCAAAGCTGTCACCTGTCATTTTCTAGTTGCAAGCTGTGACCTGTCGCTTTGAACTTTTAACATTTCAAATCCGAAAAACTACCTTTATTTAATCGCTCATATCTCCGTGACCGTTTGTCTTAGAGACTTGCAGTAACTTTCCTCTGAAAGCTGGGAATCTTGGCTTTTCTCCACGTGTGAAAACAGCAGCTTCCTTGCTTTCATTTGCCAAAAAATTCGTTTAACCTGCTAATCATTCCTAGAACATTGCTAAAGTAAGCCTGAACTAATTTAAACCAACTAATCCTCAACCTGAACCTCCAGAGGGAATTAAAATCAGTTTAGCACATTTTCACTTCATTGCCAGCACATATAAAAGCATTTTGGGCCTGTAGTCTAAGCTGCTGGGGTGAATTGAATTACATTTGATTGCATTTCTGAGAACTGTGTGCTTTCCTTCCATTTCCTTGCATTGCATCAAAGGGGGGGAGTGCATTGCCAGAGAAAAGTGATTACATTGTTTTGTTGAATTCATATTGAGTATTTTCTGTATTGCATTTCATTCAACATTGCATCCATCTGCACTTATATAAAGCATTCTCTACCACCTTATTCTTCTGTTCCTATTCACAAGTGTGCTAGTGCCAGACTATCCATTATTGATTGCTGATCAGATTAAGTGTGATATCCAATTATTAATTTATTATAAAGTGTGATATATATCTATATTGTTTAAATTCTCAAATAAACCTTTTAACTTGCAAAACAGAACTACTTCTTGGCTCAGTGGGGTCAGGGGGATTCCAAGAGAGGGGTGTTATATAGGGGTAGTCATCCAGAACGCATGAACTGGACATAAAGATATATCAATAAGGGTTTCCATTCAGTATCCCAGACTAGGCATTGACTTAGCTGTAGTGTTGAATTGAATCCTCTTACAATCCAGATTTGTAACGGTGGATGAGGCCCCCTGGTGTCAAATTGTTTGCAATGGGTCTCCAAAGTGCCACCATTGGTGTAATGAAGGGTTAAAACCCTGAGTGCTGGTATTCTAGGGTGAATCCGAGCTTGTGGGCTCCTTATCCCTGGGAATTCCAGTCCGCCCTGTGTGCTTAGGCTATTAGAACACTTAGGGAGTGATATCTCACCTCCCACCTCCCCCGGCCACCAATCACTATAATCTCTGCATTGCAACGTTGAAAGAGGCAGGCTCAGGGAAGAGTCAGACTCTGGATGTGACCTCCATCACACCAGATGGGTGTGCGCAACAGGAGAGAAACACCCTCAGAGGGGAGAAAGGGTCACATTGACTCAACTGAGTGGAGATAAACAAGAGCAAGGGGGAATCATTTGGGACAGGAGAGGGCCAGGGAGGGAAAAGGGAAGAGGGCACTATCAGCATGAAGCCTTTCACTTGGCCTTCCTGGTCTCGAATGAAGATTTGGAGCAACTATTGGGTCAAAGGTTTGCTGGACTATATCCTAGCAAGGTATTCACCATGGGATTTTGTTCCTCTAACATAAATGCCAACATGTCCTTTTCTGCTCAGAAGATATTAGGCCTTTGCTGGTTTTAATTTTGTATTATGGGTATTGAAGTCCTGGATTTTCACATTTTGAATCCTAGTCCCAGAATGTAAATAAAAGGAATTGACTAGCACCTCCCGACTGGAATGGGGCATATTGGCATGCATGATGTAAACCAACATTGCAAACATATGACAAGGCAATGCATTATTCAAGAAAGGATATATCTGCCTGTGAAATGTGATTCGAGCTAGTTGGTCGGTTTGCTGCATGAGAAGTGTATGCCACCTGATATGTGCAGTTTAGATGCCAGGTATGCTGGTGTACAAATTGTGACTGCTTTGTAGATTATGCTTGCAGGAGTGAGGCGAGAGTGTGCAAGTTGAAGCAAGAACGCTTTCCTTATTCATTCCTGTTTGCTGCACAGACTGATTCCCAAGTGACCCATGGCTCGGAAGTCCATATCGCTAGCAGCTGCCTGGAGCACAGAGTAGTGCAGCGAGAGTGTGAAGTTCAAGCAGGAATGCTTTTGTGATTATTTCGTATTTGCTACATGGACTGATTTCCAGGTTTCCCAATTCTCTAAAGCACATATTACCAGAATCTGCCTGGAGTGCAGCAGAGTGCAAAGAGACTGTGCAGTTAAAGGAGCAATGCTTTTCTGATTCTTTCCTGTTTTCTTCATGGACAGATTTCCAGGTGACCCAAGGCTCAACAGCACATGTCACCAGCAGCCACGCAGAGCACAGTGGAGTGCAGAAAGAGCGTGCAATTAAAGCAGGAATGCTTTGTGTATTTGTTCTGTTTGCTGCATGGACTGATTCTCAGGTGACCCAATGCTCAAACACACATATTGCCAGCAGGCATGTGGAGTGCAGCGAGAGTGCTGCCAGAGTGTGCACTTAAAGCAGGTACGATTTTGTGATTCATTCCTGTTTGCTGCATGGATTGATGTCCAGGTGACCCAACCTTCGAAAGCACATATTGCCAGCAGCCACGTGGAGTGCAGCGAGAGTGTAGCATAAGTGTGCAGTTAAAGCTGTTTGGGCAGGAGAGTAAGGGAGAGGAGTGCAGGGTACTTCCTGAGAAGTAACTCGATGGCTAAGAATACCACGCAGGAAGAGCTGCAAGCACCATAATCAAACGGTGAGCCTCCCTTCCCAGAGAATTGCAAACATTCTTTATTCACGGTGACCCCACAACACCTGACAGAGATGATGAAGGGGGACTTACACTCACCTCAACAAATATATGAAAGAACATGGCTTACTTCTTCAAAAACTGAAGCGCAAGTGAGGGTGATCTGCACTCCTTAACCCGGCTGCCTTTAACATCACTACCATTGGTACTGGATATGCTTGGTCCAACATTCGCCTTTCCCCGCTACACTGAGCACGCACCGTAATCCCCTTCCTATTGCAAGTTCAACGGGGAGACCCCACAAGAGACTCTTCACTTGCAGACTTATTTGACACTCTGTCATTATTTAATACTCAATTGGAAGAACACAATTATCTTTCATTCCCCTCTTCGGATCTTCATAGTCATCTGCTTTGATGTCTGCTTCGACAAAGGTAAAGACCGTGCCAGGAACCTCCCTCACTACTGGAACTTAATTTCATGATTAACTCTCTTGTCAAATGATATGAATTGATCAGCAATGAAGTAAAATTACATTCCACTATGTTGAATGTGTTCATTGACAATGATTATGGATTTGCACTGTCTGCTTCCATTGTATACTCAAGACACAACTCAGACAAGGAAAAGGGGGACGAGCTAGTGTCCTAGTACTAATTAGCCCTTGTGGCCACTGCCTGACGCCCCCACCCCCTTCCATCAAATTCATGCAAGAATTCGACAGGCTAAGTCAGCTGTGCTGTGAAAGTGGCAAATTGCTAATGCCATCTGTGATTTGTGTATCTCCACAAGGCGAGGTCCAGACGAGGAATGACACAAACACAGATAACAATAATCAGGGACAAAAGTCCCAAAAAACTAAAAATCAAAAAATCTAAGAAAATTACTCAATATTCTTTACAGCCCAATGCTATAAAAACTACCCAAAATCCGTTGGGACGATGGCCCACACACAGGAACGTATGGTTCAACAAGCAGAGCTGGTCACTGATATTCTGGCAGGAGTTAACCAGCAGAATAGCAGTAACTCTGCCCCTCCGAGTAGAAAAAAAAAAGAAGAACCAAATTGTTTACCATTTAAGCCTCTTCTGAATGTCTACCAACCAATACCTCCACTATGCAGACTGAGTGAATTACCCCGATAGAGTGCTTTTGTCTGGTGTCATTCCAATTGGATAATTCTACAAGATAGCTGTGGATTTCTGCCAAACCGCAACATCAAGCTGGTACGTCCCACATGGCCCTATGGAGTTGATCCAACAATATAGAGTGGAACTCGGGTGGGCTCCCTTCAGCATGGGGACTGCACCTATTTGCCACCTGCAAAGATCCTGATTGAAACCATTTTTCCAGAGGAATGTAACACAGTTTTGAATCGTGGTGACCTGTTAACGTTGTTCCACAAGATACTATCACGTAGATCAAGTGATGTGAAACTAGTAGATTTCATACAGGAAAGAAGAACTGACTTGGTTGTAATAACCATCCAGTCTGGTATTATTCGGGCAATCATTTTTGCTACAGTGGATGACATTAGAAAGAAAGGATTTGAAATATCTGTGTACCCACCTCAAGAATCTGGAACAAGGTGACCGAGAAGTTAAGAAAGGAGACACATGGATTCTTCCCCAGATAGATTCTTCCATGGAGCCAGCTCAGGTCCATACAGTAAAAGTGAGAGAGACCACAACTAATGAAGGAAACCTTTGATAAAAACTGGCCCTGGTTATCTGGTATCCTATCAGGCAACGGGAACCAAGTACCTAATCCCAAGCCTGGTTTTATCACCCAGGCAGGGTTGGGCATTCTATCATGGAACTCGAGCAGCCACTCTACATAATATCAGAACGTGGGCATTGCTATGTTAACAGGATATCCCCTTGTTACTTCAGTCAGCCACCTTAGATAATATTAGGTCAATGGCAGGACTAGCAATGAGAGTAGAATTGGAAAGGCCTCAGGGAGGACTATTGGTAGCAGTTAATTCATCATGGGCTACTCATGTCAGGAGGTTTGATGACAATGCGCACAGGATTTTAATCTTACAAATGATCACTGAATGGGGTCAAAACAATTTTCTATTGATTAACCTGTATTGTAATGAGGCTGCTTCACACTTTAAATTTGGTTTTACACTGTTTGATGAAGATTATGAGTAGGTGGGCTGGTCTGTTTGGGAATTAATTTGCTATTCTGGCTGGTGATTTTAACTCAAATTGTTTGGCAGATCATCCCCTTAGAGCGCTTAATGAGATTGTTCAATTGCAGTATCAACGTTACCTGGATATGAGAGGATTTCAATGGATTGGATTCTGTGAGGACTGGTCTCTGATCTGATTGAATGGCAATATTGAGGGGCATCTTCTGGGGGAGTCGACCTGACATAGGGCAAATAAATCCACAAGTATTGATTATATGTATTGATTATATTTACTTATTGGAACTCGTGTTTAATAGGTGCCAAGAATGAGAGGCTATCTCCTACGAGGTTGTCGATCATAACATGCTATCCAAAACCTTACAACATTTTCACAAAGTGCGGAGGGCGACTTCGTCACCAATAATCGAAATGAAGGGGCAATACAAATTAATATGTTGGCAGCAGAGAAATGTAACTAGCTTTAATAAGTTAATCACAAAGATCATGGATGTGACTTTAATGGAGTTCAAAAGCCAGGTCTTCTCCCTGGAAGGCCTTCTGTGATTCGTCAGAAAGATTATGGAGGAAAGTTTCCTTCCAAAGGCCTCCTTCAAAGAGACCTCATAAGTGATGCAGGATAAATATACTCTGATCTCACAAGAATTAAAAGGAGAATACCTATGGAAGATTTGCCAGTGATATAAAAATAAGGTGAACACATTACGAGCAAAAATGGCTCACTCTGATGGATGACAAATGTATGCTAAATACTATTCTCAGGAAACTGGAGATTAACTTTTGGAAACTAGCTTCGATTATAAATCCATCCCAATCAACTATCCAAGAAAATCCCATCCTGGAATCCACCTGGATTATACTCCCTATCAGGTCCTGAATTAGTAGATTGGGTGCTGAATTAGAGAGGAATAGGAATGTAGAAAGGTGGGAGTTGGACATTTATGTAGATGTTATCAGTATGTTTTTGGCACAATGCAAACATTCAAGGCCACCAGGACTAGGTAACTGCATTTCTAAGGACAATCCTTCAGTATGAGCAAACATTCTAACTCTTTTATTCTGCCACATCATTACCACCAAGTTAACACCCACTTCTTGGAAAACCTCTATAATGTTGCCTATCTAATAAAAAGGGCCCTACATTAGACCCAATACATTACAGACCGATTGCTCCACCAGATGCAGAGGCAACAATAGTATCATCTATTATTTTTAAGGATCTGAATCACTGGCCCACGATTCATAACATCTTAAATAGATATCAAACCAGGTTCAGGAGTAGAGTGGACACAAACCTAAATGGTTACTTAAATGACAAAATTCAGAGGCTTTCATGGAATAAGGTGTCATGTTCGGTCTGTATGGCCAGTATAGACCTTTTTCTGGCATTTGACACAGTCAACAAATAGACTTTGGAAAAAACAAATCTTTTGGGGACTGCCAAACCATCTGCTAAGCATAATGGTTCATCTTTATTCAAATACTAACGTGCAGGCGAGATTGAACATGAAAACAATGGGAGTCATTACAAGTGCGGCGGTAAGGGGTTAACGGCGCCGGTAAGGATACCGGTGCCATTAACCCCTTACCGCCGCATTACAAAGTCCCTTAGCGGGTCCCGTTAAGGACAGCTGGTTTTACGGGAGCCGCTAAGGGACCAGGGAGTTAATGGCAGGCCCGTTATTAAAGGGATGGTCTAGTAAAAAAATGGATTTAAAAAAGATAGGCCACATAAAAAAAAAAATACTAGCATCCTCCGTTTTAAAACTTCCTATGTAAAATTTTGAGCTATTCAAGCTCAAAATTCGAAAAAGCAAGCACAGGGGCGCAGCCATTTTGTGAAATGGAGGCCCTCCTGTGCTGGCTTTTGCTTTTGCGGCACTAATGAAGGAAAAGCCAGCCAGCTGTAGTAAACAAAGTCTACCGCTGGGTGGCTTTCCCTTCATTAGTGCCGGGACGCGGAGGACGCGGACCGGAGACCAGAGCAGGAAAGCTGCAGCTGAATCTCGGTAAGTGCTATTTATTTTTTTTACAAAAAATAAGCACTAGCTGCGCTTTTTTTTCTAAGATTTCCGGGCTGGAGCCCGAAATACTTAGAAATAAAACCGCAGCTTTAAAAACGTTGTATTTATGTTTGCGGTCGCTTTTGAAGTGACCGCAAACATAAATACAACGTTATTGTGTCGGAAAACGCTGCGGTTTTTCTTTCCAAGTTTCTCAGGCTCCTCCGGCTCGGAGGAGCCTGAGGAACTTGGAAAGAAAAACCACAGCGTTTTCCAACACAACCGCGTGTGTTTCTGCCTGTTGTGGCTATCACTTTGGGTCTCCGGTGCTCCCAGGGGAGCACCGGACACCCAAAGTGAAAGCCACAGCAGGCAGAAACACACGCGGTTATGTTTACATGCCGCGTAGTGTTTCTACCTGCAGCTGATTTCCCATTTGGGGCTCTCGGGCTCCCTTTGGGGAGCCCGAGAGCCCCAAATGGAAAAGCAGATTCAGGCAGACACAACGCGGTTGTGTTGGAAAACGCTGCAGTTTTTCTTTCTGAGTTTCTCAGGCTCCTCCGAGCCGGAGGAGCCTGAGAAACTGGCTCCCAGAAATAAATAGTGACTGTACTCAGTTCATATTGGGTAAATACACTTTGAAACTATTGTCGGGAGTCTTTTTACTGGGACCATTTGTCCATTGCCCAAAGTTATATATAAATGTATGAACTTTTTTTTTTACTTTTATTTACTCAGCTTGGTAACACAGGTACAGGTGAGCGGCAATAACGCATACAAAATCAACGCAGTTCAATCGTTACAATACACATAAACCGTGTAAACGGAGCAACTAAAGGAGAAACAAAAAGCATCAGTATATGTACATGGGGGGACACATGGGAAGTCAGAACATAAGCAAATGGGACAGAAAAAGAAAGGAAAACGAATCAAGGATCACAGGGGGACGAGCTAGGCGAGGGGACTGGGGACATTGGACCTGAGTCGGAGTCAGTGGGAGACATGAATGAGCGAAACTGAAACCAGATATCTCTAGGTCTGGAGTGGGTGGGCTGCTGTATCGCCCAGGATTCTTCTGTGTCGGATGCCCACGTCACTGCCCTGAGCCACTGTGCATGGGTAGGGGCGGTAGGCCTAAGCCAGCAGAGCAGAATTGTGCGGACTGCAAGTAACATGCAGAGGCCCGCGAGCTTCCTGGAGTCTCTGTGAAGCTCGGGGAAGCCAAGAAACAGGCATTTCATTGGAGATAGAGGAATGGGGGATTCAAGGATAGATGACAAAGTGGAGCATACCGAGGACCAGAATTGTGTAAATTGGGGACACGACCATACCATGTGGATATAATCGGCGTCATCGGATCCACACCGAGGGCACCTAGGGGAAGAGTCGCCCGAAATGCGGTGTAACCTGGATGGGGTGTAGTGATATCTGTGAAGCACCTTAAATTGGATTAATTTAAATCGGGAGTTGAAGGAGACACCCTGGGTACGTGAACACATATGGGCCCAGCGCTCATCGGTCACCTCGAGGCCGAGATCGGACTCCCAGGAGCAGCGTAGTTTCGAAAAGGAGGGGGGCGATCTGGTTTGAAGCAGTGTGTATAGTCTTGAGATTTTGCCCTTCAAGCGGGTGGGTGCGGTAAGTTCGGTGATTGCAGGCTCATCGGGAGGCAGAGCTGGGAAGCATGTGTTTTTGTGCTTAAGCACTCTGCGGAGGGACGAGTATTGGAGCCAAACAGAGGGTCTCCCCCTAAGGGATGCTGGGAGGTCAGGCCACTCAATGAAATTACCCTGCTCGAATATGTCACGTAACAATTCGTAACCCGCATCAGCCCAAGAACGAACTACAGAGGGTTTAACTCGTGGGACTTCCGGGAGGAAATTCCAAATTGGGAGGTTACCATGGAAGGGATGTGTGGTGCCCAGTATCTGCCAGGATTTGGATAAGGCCAGGGATGTGGATGCCACTGGGTCCAATGAGTGTAGTGTTGTTGGCATAGGCGTGATCACAAGGGACCGAATGTCACGATCACTGACTGATAGTTTCTCTAGCCTGACGTGGGGAGGAGGGTCCAGGGTATTAAACCAGTGTGCGGTATGCTGGAGCTGTGCCGCCAGCCAGTATCTAAGGAAGTCCGGTGCTCCAAAGCCGCCCGCATCCATGGGGGTGGAAAGGGTTTCGAGTTTAAGGCGGACTGCGCCTGAATGCCAGAAGAAGGTGTTTAGGGTGCGTGTCAGTGCCTGAAAGAAGTCCGTTCCCGGCCACAGCGGAACATTGGCAAATCTATAAAGTAGTTGGGGGAGTACCACCATCTTCAGAACCCCTATCCTGCCCGCCAGTGACATCGGGAGTTTATTCCAACCCTGTATTTTAATTGCAAGATTAACAAGGTATGCCTGATAGTTTTCCTCTAGGATCCGTTCGGCATGCCTGGAAACCACTACGCCTAAATAGGTGAATTTAGATTGGGCCCAAGCGAATCCCATGGTATCGGGAGGTGGGAGTGTACTGGGAGTAAGTGGGAAGAGGGTTGATTTGGAGCAGTTCACCGTGAGACCGGAGATACGTCCAAATAGGGCAATATCTTCCAGTATTGGGGGCAGGTTAACTTCGGGGGAACGAATATAGAGGAGATCATCGTCGGCGTATAGGGAGACTATATCCGACGAGCCGGCTGTACGCAATCCCCTATGAGAATGGTTCTGGCGCAGCATGTCGGCAAACGGCTCCATTGCCACCGCGAAGATTAGGGGCGAGAAGGGGCAACCCTGTCTAGTGCCCCTGGCAATGTGGAAAAGGGGGGAACAACGGCCCTCGGTACGGACCCTGGCCACGGGGTTGGAATACAGTAGCTTGATCCAGGAGACGAAGGTGGGACCAAATTTGCATTTGTCGAGTACCCGCCAAAGATAATTCCACGAGACCGAATCAAAGGCCTTCTGCATGTCAAGAGTCGCGGCCACTGCGTGTACACCCGGGCTTACTCTACTAATTATATTGAAAAGGCGTCTCAAATTTAGAGAGGTAGAGCGGCTCGGGATGAATCCCGACTGGTCCGGGTGAACGATATGTGGCATGAAGGGGATAAGGCGTAGAGCGAGTGACTTAGCATAGATCTAGACATCACAGTTGATCAATGAGAGCGGCCGGTAGGAGCCACATAGAGTGGAGGGTTTGTTAGGTTTTAGCAGGACTGTGATGGTGGCCTCGCAGAGTGAGGGGGGGAGCTGACCTGCCACCACAGACTCGTCCCAGAGTGCTGTCAAGCGAGGGAGCAGGAGTGATTTGAAGTGTTTGTAAAACTCGATTGGTAAACCGTCTGAGCCCGGGGATTTGCCCGAGGATAGGGAGTCGATGGCCTCCGAGAACTCCTCAGGAGTGAGTGGGCTCTCGAGGGACCCGATGGTATTGGGGGAGAGGGTCGAGAGAGGGAGCTTATCAAGGTAAGCATCTATTTCGGTTATAGTGGCGTTGTCTGAGTGTGCATATAAGGACCGATAGAAGGAAAGAAATTCAGCATTGACATCCCCAGGGAGGGTGGCCAGGGATCCGTCAGGTCTCTCAATCCCGGGAATTGATGGGGCACTGAACTCACAGCGGAGGAGTCCGGATATAGGTCACCATATTTCCTCGCCCGGCCGGGGTTGTCGAGAAAGTTCAGTTCGCGGTCGGCGAGCGATCGAAAGGTGTCCAATTCATTGCCAATTGACGCCAGGATTTCCGGGGTTGGGTCTAGAGTGTACTGGGCCTCCAGCCCAGATAATGTGGCCTCGCTCCCAGCAATTTCCCTGCGAATCATTTTGAGGATACCATTTTCCTTGGAAAGGGCAATGCCTCTGATGTAGACCTTAAAGGATTCCCATAGGGTGGCCTGAGAAGACACGGTGTTAGTATTGATCTCGAAGAATTCCTCGATTGCTGAACCCAATTCCGAGCTGAAGACCGGGTCGAGGAGGGAGAGTGGTTTCATTCTCCAGTGTCTGGTCTGGTCCCGGTCCAGACCCCAACTTAGGGTAACAGTCACCGGGGAGTGGTCCGATAGGGTCCTAGGCAGGATAGCCATGCCAGACACGGTCTTCAACAGCTCGTCAGATAGTAACCATCTATCAATCCGGGAAAAAGAGTCGTGAACAGAAGAATAAAAGGAGTAGGAGCGGGAATTGGGGTAGAGGAACCTCCAAGCATCGAATAGGGCTAAGCGAGGAAGGGAGGAGAGTGTGGTGTATGCAGCTCTGGAAAGTTGACGGGGTCTGGAACCAGACCTATCAAGATCCACGTCGAATATCGTGTTGAAGTCACCTCCCCAGAGAATCGGTATCAGGGGGAAGCCATCCAGGAGAGTTATGAGATGTATGTAAAAGTCGGGGTCATCGATGTTAGGACCGTATATATTTAACAAAATAACTTCCCTATTCTGTAGGGTGCCATGGAGAAGCACGTACCTGCCCAGGGGGTCAATTATCGTAGTAGTGGGGGCATATCTAAGGCTCCTATGAATAAGAGTCATGACCCCGCGGCTCTGGGTAGAATAGGAGGTGAAGTACCTTTGTGGGCCCCATGATTTGGCAAATTTGTCATAATACTCTGCGCACGCATGTGTCTCCTGAAGGAACAAAATTTTAGTCCCATGACGTTCAGCTTGGAGTTGTAATAACCTCATTTTCTTGTAGTTACCCAGCCCTCGTACGTTCCAGCTCATGAATGTCAAAGCTTCCTCACCCAACCCTCCTGCGGTAGTCATTGAGGAATACAGGTGGATGGAAATGTGCTCCCCATGGTCGGCGTCCAGTGCAAGTAGGTCTGTATCGCCGCCGGAACCGTGATGCTTCGATCTCAACCTTCTCTGCGAACACCAAGCTTTTTTCAACGTAAAACCCCATTCCCCCCTGCCCCTCCCACATCCCTCCCCCAAACAGAGGGATGAGAACCCTATAACCCAGCAACAAAAACCAGAACAGTGGCATCAACGCCTGGGGGGCCTGTGAGGTGGCCTGGCGGTGATGCTCCGAATCATGTGGCAATATTAGGATAATCAAAATGCCCAGTACTGATATCAATTCCCATCTAAGGGGGATCCCATGGAGGGAGGGGCAGGCATAGGAACCCTATGAGAGCAATTTAACGGGGTTAACCCGGTTTCGTAACATTAAGAGAATGAGCAAGAAGCAATAACAGTAGCGAGAGAAAAAGTCAACAGAGATAACAATATTGTCTTGTATAGGTGCGAGCAGGTGGTCTCGTGAGGACCACATTAGGTAATACAGGATACCAGAAGAACAGGTGAGTATCGAGGCGGGATATCAGGACACCTGCAGTGCAAATGTCTTAAACTGTGGTGGACCGGTGGTAGCATCTGCTGCAGGGGCCTTTCAGCCGGAGAAGCGTTCATCTATGAACTTGGAGGCCTCCTCGGGTAGCGTGAAGAAGTAGACGCGGTTTGCATGTTCGATGCGCAGCTTAGCGGGGTATAACATGGAATATTTCACCTGGAGATCGCGTAGTCTTCTCTTCACTGCCAGGAAAGTCTTGCGCTCCCGCTGAACGGCCACCGAGAAGTCCGGATATAGGTGAATCCTGGCCGTGCCCAAGAGAAGATCTCCCTTGGCCCTCGCCGCCCTAAGGAGGGCATCACAGTCTCGAAAGTTCAGCACCCTGGCTATGATCGGGCGTGGGGGTGCGCCAGGTTTGGGTTTTGCCGTGAGTGATCGGTGGGCTCTCTCTATCGCGAACTGCGGGGAGAGTTTTGGGGAGTCAAGGAGCTGGAGCAACATGCCCTCCACATAGTCTTCCATAGGTACCTGTATACCGTCCTCTGGCACCCCGATGATGCGAAGGTTGTTGCGCCTCGAGCGAGACTCCAGGTCCTCGTTCTTCTTCTCCACCTCGTTGACCCGGGTGGATAACATGGAGGCCTCTGCCCGTAGGGAACCAAGGCCGTCTTCGGCGGAGCTCACCCGTTCTTCAATCTCGGTCACACGGCCATCAGTTCTCTCCATATGCGCTTTAATGGAGGATATCGTACCGTTCATGTCATCCAGTTTGCTATGTATCGTGGTAAAGCCCTCACGGATAAACTCCATCATCTTCTGGGAATCGGATGGTTCCGGCACTGGAGAGGGGGAAGAGTCCTGTGTTGATGTCTCCGCTCCGGGGCCCGTCGAGGCTTTGGTGAAGATATTGATGGAGGATTGTTTCTTGCCGGTACATGTCGACATGTCGCCGGAGAGGGAGATAGGATGAGGCCCCGGAGACCAAACAGGAGAGTGGATATAGTGGCCTGAGCTGGTTCCTGAGTCGCGCAGGCGTGTCTGAACAGAGGCCGATCCGAGCACCCGGGCGGAAAAAGTATGGCGTCTCCGTCGGAGGCACGCCGGGGCAATCAAGTCGGTAGCGAGTTAACCGGGTGAGGGCCCAGGAAACTCTCAGGAAACTCCGCTGGGGATCCGGGCCACGGGGGCCATAAGCAGCCGGAGAGATGTGAAGAGCCGGTGTCGCAGATGTTGAAGTGGTATGTGGGAACAACCCCGTATGAGGCCGTAGGGCGGGAGGCTCTCGGCGCAGGTCGCAGCCTTAGGCCCAACAGCAGAGGAGGGCAGGCCGACTGCTAGCCCCAGGTGGCTGAAAGCGAAAGGGGAAAGCTAGCCTCCAAAGTCCGGGAGAAGGAGGGCAGGGTCCGCTGCAGTGTAGTTGGCGCGGAGGATATCGGGCCAGGGCCACTCACCATCTGGGGTAGGATCAACGTACACTCGGGTCTCGGGCAGCACACCGCCCGGGATGGGGCAGCGGAGCAGGCGCTCTGGAGTCCGGTGTGGTGAGGAGGAAGAGGCCGCTGTGCAGCGCGGGTCAGGCCAGAACGAGTCGCGCAAGTTGAGCGGGGTGCCCCTCCCCCACACAGTAGGCCGCAAGCCGCGGAACTCGGGCGGGAACTTCTGGAGCCGAGTTCGGAGGCCGGAGGGCAACCGCCTCCGCTCTTCCCACGGCGGGCTGTAACTCCGCAGCAGAAGCGGCACAGCGGGCGAAACTCGCGTGGTAGATTCCCAGACCAGTCAGCGACCCTCGCCGGGGGTCAGCTATACGTCGTACTGGGGCAAACAGGAGATTTTACAGCAGGAAGGTGCCACACGGGACGGAGCAGTGAATCAGGCGGCCATCTTCGTCGTGCGCCAAATGTATGAACTTTTATGAATGTATGAATTTGACAGCAGGTTTTAGTTAACTTGTGTAGGAAATTCTATTCATGACTCAGTTGATGTATGATGTGTAAGGTTTATTTGAATCATAAACACAACAAATACAAAATAAAATTAAAAAAAGAATAATGCTTGCAGTCTTGAATGGTATGCATATCTAGAGAGGAAGTCAGCGTAGTTTGCGTAGCAGGGAGTGATTCATTGGCATTTCGACAACACCACGATGAGGCAAGCTACAGCATGGTGGAATGCATTTAGGGGAGCCAGGTGAGTGCATTAGAGACCTGTCAGAAAGATGTTAGCCGATCGATGTGCAGGACCACAAGTTCAGCGGCAGAATGAAGGGTTTGAGTTTCTGAAGGGTGAAGATTTGGAACCAGGTCTTTGGGCCTTTATGGCTATGTGTTTCTTGAAGGACAGATTGTTGTTGATAGTGAATCCTACGGATCTTGCTGAGTCCAAGAGTTGTGGATCAAATCCTTCGAGGCGTATATCGTTGTGCACTCGTTGGACGAGATGTCCTTAAGCGTGGGACAGAGGAAGACACATTTGGTCTTGGAGGTATTGAGTTTGACACAGGCAATTGATATACATGACTGGATGATGGCTACCCAATTGAGGGGATAGCTGAAGGCAGGTAGATGAAAAGAATCCTGAGTGCTGACAGTGGCAAGGTCAGGGGACTTGCTGCTCTACTGTGTCAGGGGACCTGCTGCTCCTCTGTGTGTATAGTGGTGAATGACAGAAGCAGCAGGCCAGGAGACAAGCTCTAAATGATTCCTCCCAAGGTGGATGGCCAAAGGAAGATGGGAAGAATCCTGGAAGGCAGGAAGATGGGAAGGGTCCTGAAAGCTGCGAAGGCTAGAAGAAACATAAGAGTGGCTAGGGGCAAGGCCTGGGGACCTGCTACGGTATGTCCTGGGAAGCCACATACTACAAAGTATGTGGTTGTTTGAGTGCGACCTCTTTACGTGCTTTCACTCACACAAGCACCATTAGAAAGTTCAGGGAAGTGAAAGGCACACATTTTAAACTGACAGCAGATCTATAAGACACAAGCATGGGCGTTCCTACAGTATATGGAGATCTGTGTCACCCTTGCTTGGCACGACAAGTGTTGTTCTAATTAAAGCATGTCTCCAAATTCCTGCTCGCATTTCAAGTGCAATATGGGCGATTTTAATTGTCCAGTGTTTTATTAAGTGGTATTCAGTGACAAATATTAGGCTCAGCATTTTGCAAACACTTACCTGAGGAACGCCAATTCAAATTCTTTTGTCGCTATTAGGATAGTTTCTTCCATAGTACAGTAGTTTGGGAAAACTATTCTGGTCACGCCTATCAAGCCTACCCTTATCATTCCTACTATCACAACACATAACCATCTAGATGTTACACATGGAGCATGAATATTGTTTGCAATGGAATACAAAATTAGCAAAATGGAAGTTACATGAAAATTGGGCCTGCATTAAGAAATACCAATTAGTTGAATTACACATGTATATTCTAGGGTGGTGCTAGCTGCCCTATAGTTAAGTTGAAGCCTATCATCCATAGGCAATGTGAGAATTCAATGGCTAATGACTCTTAAGCCATAGGACGGATCCGCATGACATTTGACATTCCTAATCTGGAGCCGGACTTTGTGCACATACATGTTATGGTTCTAAATAAATATAAGGGTGTGTTTTTCACTTTTCCTTTCATTTCTCATAGTGAACATGTCTGATTTTTGTTAAAGCTCACAGCTCACACCGCTGGACAGATTTGTGTAAAATAAGAATCAAGTCGGGCACAAAGCGATTGAAGGAAATCCTTTGTTGGTTTTGCGTAAACCTGCCCAGCAGTTTATTTTTGCATTTCAGCATAGAGCATGGTGCCTTTCTACCCAAAAAGTTAGTTATGTTTCCCATTATGCGTTGCTGGTGGCAAGTATTTTAATTTCCGAAAATTCACCCTTACACGATACGAGAATCATGTTCTCGATTCCATTTTCTAAAGTGTACTACCACTACTCCTCATCACAGTACCCCACTGCCACCACGTCACTCTTCCTCATTACTGTACCTCACTACCATCAACTCATTATCCTCTTCACGGCCCCCCACTACCACCACCTCGCGCTTCCTAATCACAGTACCCCACTCAGACCATGTGACTCTTCCTCATCAGAGTAACCCACTGCCACCAGCTCCATCTTCATTACCCGAGTACCGCACTACCATCATCTTACTATTCCTCATCACAGTACCCCACCACCTCATCCTTTCTCATCATTGTTCCCCACTACAACAAACTCACTCTTCCTCTTCACATTACTCCTCTACAACCAATTCACTCTTCCTGATCACAGTACCCAAAAGTAACCAAACTACGCTTATGCATCACAGTACCCTGTTCTTACTATGCCACTAGTCCTTGTCACAGTACCACACTACCACCACGTCACTCTTCCTCACTACAGTACCACACTACTACCAACGCACTCTTCCTGGTCACAATACCCCACTTGCACCATATCACTCATCTTTTGCATAGCTAACCACTACCACTAACTCACGCTTCCTTGTCACAGTTTCAGTCTCCCACTACCACCATCTCACTCTTCCTCATCACAGTACCATCAACTCACTCCTCAACACAGCCCCTCACTACCACCACCTCACTTTTCCTTGTCACCGTTCTCCACTATCACCACACCACTCTTCCTCATTACAGTGCCCCACTAAACACCAGCTCACACTTACTCGGCACAATAGCCCACTACACAACTCACTCTTCTTGGTAAAAGTAGCCCAATCCCACCAACATACTCTGCTGACACCCCATTGTGTAAATGGGCCCAGTCCCTCACTGCCCCCACCTCACTCTTCCTCGACACAGTCCCCCTCTACTCCACCTAACATTTTCTTGACACAGTCCCTCACTACATCCACCTCACTCTGCCTCATCACAGTCCCCACCCACCCCATCCCATTCTTCCTCATCACAGAAACCCACTACAACATCCTCCCTCATCACAGAACCCACTGCACACCAGCTCACTCTTCCTCTGCACAGTACCCCACTACCACTAATTGACTCATCACAGTCCCAAACTACAACTCCTCACTCTTTCTTATACAGTCCCAAATTACAGAACCAACTAAAACATGCATTGTATTCCAATATAAAATAAAATATTTTTTGTATTCAATTTCATCACAGTTAGTATTTTACATTTTCATTGTGAGCAACATGACCAATAAAACATCTCATTTATACAAAACAAGGGGAAAGGATAGATGTGCAGATAAAGAGTGAGTTCTGCCCTAACAACATTAACCGAAGTGCCCGTAAATATCATATAACCTATTGCAAACCTAATTCTAATTAAACATATATACAAAAAGTAATTTGGGTAACTCAACCCATAAACCACTACTTCTAACATCTACATGCATGTTGCAACCCGCAAACACTATTTCAGGGTATTTATGAGGATAACTCCCACTTGTTATTTTGCAAAATCTATTTTGTGATCTCTTTTGGAATATTCAAAATGACATATAGATTGCTCACATTGATTCAGTCAAGATATGCACCATAACATTCTTTACAATTCCTGCATATTCTTTGCCATAGTCAAATCTTCTATCACAATTCTGTATTTCGAATCTGGTTGTTTGTTTGTTTGTTTGTTTGTTTGTTTATTTATTTATATTGCGCACCTAACCTGTAGATATCTGGGCGCGTTTACAAGATTACATATAAGTACGAGGAAAGAATTACAGGTACATAGAGACAGATACAGTTAATCATTTACATTACATTGTTTGTGAGGCCGCAAATAACATGAATTACAAGATTGTGTTACAGATATGTACAGATATGTAGTTCAGCAATCAGGTTTAGACATCAAGAGAGATGAGCCCATTTTAAGCATTTTTTTCTGAAACTGTGGAAGATGGTTCAGGTCTTAAGGTTACAGGCAGAAAATTGTATAATTTAGATTCCTGAACAGGTAAGCTGCTTCCGCATGCTTTCTTGAACTTGTAACTGGGAACTCTAAGGCAATGAGAGTGTGAGGTTCTAGTGGGTCGGTTTGATGTATTTTTGGAGAATTTCTCTGCTAGGTATTTGGGGGCAGAGTTGGTGAGGCATTTGTGAGTGAGGGTGAGTGACAGATTGATTCGATCATTTACAGATAACCATTTGGTATTTTGTTTAACATCAGATATGTGCTGCGTTCTAGGGATATTTAGGGCAGTTCTTAGTGCATTGTTTTGCAAGATTTGTAATTTGTTGACATTCTGCTTACTTGACCCTAGGTATAGGGTATTGCAATAGTCAATTTTAGACAGGATTAATGCTCTGGCTAAGGTACTGAAGCTATATGTAGAGAGGAATGGTTTACACGCATTGATTAGCTTGCAGGTGCATGCAGTAGCCAAGGCTGTGGCATTAACGTGTTGTTTCAAGTTTAAGGCTTAATCGAGATAGAAGCCCAAGGTTTTGATCTCTTTGGATACTTCAATGTTATTACTGTTGATGGTGAATGATTTAAATAGGTTGCTTAATTTGTTTAGTCTGGCTGAAGAGCCAATGAGCAGGAGCTCATTCTTCTTGTCATAAAGGCAAAGGCCATGTGTGGCCATCCATACCTGAATGATGAGGTAGATTGTGTTCAGCAAGGTTGAGTCAGTTTTGTAGTCCCTAGTAATACAGATGAGAATCTGGGTGTCATTTGCATAGTTGGTATCAGTGACACCGATATTATCAAGGTCGTAAAATAGGGGCTTGGTGAAGATGTTGTACATTGTAGGGGAGACTCATGATCCCTGAGGTACTCCACAGATGATGGATGTAAGCTCTGCTGAAGTGGTTGGGGATAAGACCCTTGTAGTGTGATTGTTCAAGAATTATTGGATCCAAGCGGTAGCTTCATCATAAAAATGGGCAGCTGATTTTAAGTGGTTACATAAGACATTGTGATCCACTAAATGGAGCACTGCTGAGAGATCCAGGATGAGAAGGAGGGCTAGTTTTTCTTTGACCCTAATGTCGTCCATTTGGTTTTTCCAATCTATTAAGGCTGTTTCTGTTCCATGTTCAGGTCTAAAACCTGACTGACGTAAATCAAGGAGTATGCTAGATTCAAGGTAAGCCTGTATTTGTCTTTCTCTTTTTCATTTACTTCCTTTTGAATATTTATTCATTCCTTTGCTCAGAAAACATTCCTGCTCTTTTATCAGTGTGTATATTTGTAACGCCCAGTGTTCATACACTTGCTTGTGTTTGTATGCCCATTCTAGTGTTCATTGATGAAGTACCCACTCTTGGCAGAAATACATATGTGGCACCCTCAATGGATTCCCGTCTTCCTCGGTTGCTCTACAGTGCACAGTGCAACCTTACAAGCTACACAACTTCAGACTTTTGTCTTCCTCATCACGGTCCTCCACTATCGCCACCTCACTCTTTCTTGTCACAGTGCATCAGTACTAATCCCTTCATATCTAGTGTCCAAAAAAAAGGATGAAGTACTTGAGAAACGCAATGTTGCGTAGCTGAAAATCAGATGTTGGTAACAAATTATATGATATCAGTTAGTTATATTATCAGAGAAAAAGACAGGATTACAGGTGGTGGGAGGTATAGTATGACAAAAACCTTTAAATTTGGTGGAAACAATGTAGTTAAGGTGAATAATTTCAGTTCAACAAAGCCCTTGCAATTCATTGAACATATTTTAGTTGAAGTGATGTTATGGTGTACATTAGTGTCACCTTAACTATGACGCCCCCATTGTGCAGTCCCTAAGCACACTGATGACATCACAAGTGGCATCACTTAAGGCATCATCAATGGTATTGCGTGTACAGCAGAACATGCATGTAAGAGAGATGTAACATTTAAAAAGTGTGTTTCTGCATATATGGGTGGATTCAAGTGCAAAGCTTGTTCGGAGTTTACATTTAAAAATACGGTCCATTTACAACCATGGTATTCTTACACAACTCTGTATTGAATGGGTATTTACCATGAAAGACTACTGTAGTACCTTAATCACTCTGTTCTAAAACATTCCCCTATGCAAAGGAAATATTTGGGTAGTACAATTTGACTTTGCAGTAGACCAGCAAAGAATATAGCATACATGATAAGAAACAGTTTCTGAAATCATTGTATCTTTACTTATAATACTACTTACTGTCAGTAACAAATAAAAAGGTAGGCCATGACCATGTCAAATGGAAAAGGTTAGGGCAGCTGGTGTGCAAGGGTCAACAATGTTCAAAAGCACTTTCATGTTGTCAGGCCACATGGTTATAAGTACTAGGGTATCCAATGTCCTGGACAGATGGAAGTTATAAATGTTTTAGTGCCAGGGATTAATAGCTGACATTTCTCTACATGTTTTGGACTATGAGTCCCATGATCCCCCACCATTGCCTACGCTGGGTAGGGATAGTGGAAGTTGTAATGTAAAATCTCTGGAGATGCAAAGCTTGCAAACTCCTGCTGTATTGAATCTGAAATTGTAGATTGTTATGTGCAAGACTGACTTTCTGTTGTTCCCCAACTATTATTAACAATGATTGACAAATGTGTACATATATGACAGGATATATTGCATCAATGCTGTATCTTCAAATACAGTCCACAATTTATAACAATGATCATCAATATAAGTTCATTTTCTATATTCAATTTGAAGAGGAAGTGCCAAGCATGATTCGCCCGCATGCCGCCCATTTTGAAGTACCAGGAACATTTATGCAGAAATAAGTGATGTATGATTAGCAAATAAACCAACAGAGAGCCGCAGTTGGGCTCTGTCCAGTACCTATCAGAATAACTGTCACACTCACCTAAGTCTCTGCAGGAGCGATGGACAAGCCTCCCTTGACCCAGAGTCTTCACTTCCCCTGTTTCACCCGGAGGAATACATTGATCTTTAGTAGGGTGTGCACTCCATCCTGCATTCGCAGGGGCGCGATTCACTCATGTGATTGGTGCCAATGTCTGTAGACTGAGTTCAGATGACAAACGCTGTTTTATGTCTTCACAGCGAGGCCGAGAGTTCAAGGCGCCAGTTTCTTCACTGGCTAGAAAGTCCTTCCCACAAGTGAACGTTGCGCAGAGAATGTTGAGTGTCCAAAATTGTCTGTATTGTCTTTGTTTGCCGGTATTTTTGTGGGTGAGTAGCGATGCGTGTAGAAGATAGCTGCTGGTAGGTTTGTGCAGCGCCTTCAATTCGAGCCTGCCTGGTAATGTCTCTCCCTTTCCCTTGCAGGAGAAATTATGTGGTATTAGCGCCTCGAGTCCGGGTTCAGTGCTACTGGAGACTTGATGGTTAGGTAAATTTGCACCAAGGCTGCACAGCGAAATAAGTGTCCTCGTTATTGGGGCGAGCGCAATGAATAATGTCTCTTCTTTCTTTTACAGGGGTTTGTGCGCTCGTACAACTAACCTGGATTCCAGTGTTGCGGGAAGATTCGAGGAGTATGCGCAGCGTTACTGATGTGCGTGTGTTAACGCAGTTCTTCTTTGTTCTTACAGGTGCCGGTGTAAAGGTCCCCTCTTTACTGGAGATAGCTGCGGCGTGGAGTAAGAATCAGGTAAACTGAAGCAAAATGATCCAGAGCAGGTAAGCTGAAGTAGGATGATCCGGAGTAGGTAAGCAGAGCAGGATGATCCGGAGAAGGCAAGCAGAAACAGGGTGATCCAGAGCAGGTAAGCAGATGCTGGCTGATCCAGAGCACGGCAAGTGTGTTGCTGATACAGCTCACAGTAAGCAACACGAAACACTGGAATAATCTTGGGTGTGGCTTATGTAGCCAGCCACACCCAAACACTAGAGAGCTCATGAATTATCATGCACTTCCTGTTTGGCAACAGGAAGTGGTAACCAGGAAGTTACTACAGACACTAGGAAGGAATGAAAGGAGGGATTTGTTATGGGTTATTTGTGTGCCTCTGCCAGGCCTGCCAAGCCTCCACCTGCTTTCCCCAACTACCTGCCTGATACCCATGACAATAACAGCACCTATTGAAGTACTGACACCTAAGAAAACCTGGGCAGTAAGGTACCCATTGAGAAAACCATATCGACAAGTGAGACAGAATGACGATTATCAGAATGTAATACTCAAAGAAGCTAAGAAAATACTGAAGGAAGACGAATGATGACGTCATAAGAACCCAGACTGACTCACGTTTAGAACATATAACAAACTGAGAATGATGACAAACAAGACAAAACACCATGGACAAGTGACATCCTAAGCCAAAAGTGAAACAATTGATGTCAAGATGTCAGAAACTTGTGCCATATGTACAAGTAAGATATTCAGTTAGTTTAAATGTGTACATATGCAAAGTAACCGCAAGAAGCACAGAAATCGTGAGGCTTGCTTATGCTTAGTATTAAAATAGATTGCGGCAAGCGCCACCTGTACATATGGCTACCTCAAGAAAGCACTTTATATAAGTATACTTCCACTACGCACAAGAGCAGAATCAACCAAAGATTACTAAAGGTCTCAAGAAGAGAGTTTTGCAGCAAACAAATCGAGAATTAAAGACAGAGAGAAACTCAGATGAAGGTAACCATGCCAAGAAGCCAAGGTCGTATCAGCTGAAACAGGTAAACAGTGGATACAATTAAAGAGAAGAAGAACAGAGTATCCTATTCAGGGAAGGTCACGATAAGCCACAGATGGCAGACGACTGGTAGAATTAAATCAAATATACGAAATTGCATGAAGGAAAGGCTGATTTCACAGTGTTGGAATCACATGACCAGGTACGCAGAAAAAGATGAAACTTTCTCGCCTCCACATGGACCTTCACCATGCCCAGAAGCCTTAACTTTCCCAGACCAAGAAGCAGACTTGAGGCCAATGACAAAGAAATAATTGACACATGACCACTGAGTTGATGAATGATTGTAACAATAATTGGAGGGAAGCTGGGGTGCAGACAAACTCCCTGCACCTGGCTGGCTATTCTGCACGCTGCTAAGCGCAAGTGGAAAAGTATGAGTGGGATTGATGCTAACCCAATCATAGTGGACCATGTCATCTAGGGTCCTATAGTTAGTAGAACATTTGAGACGTCGTACTTTTAGTGATGTTTATAGTAGCCATTTTGAAGGAAGGGCTTAGTTGCCCCACCTGGCATTGTTTATCCAATCCCCTCTTCCTGTTACCATATACAGAAATAGTACCTATATTAAAGTTACCTTCCTAGAACCAATCAAGTTGCATGCTATGTTTTAAGAGTTGCACGTCAGAGATGACGAGTTTTTGGTATAAAAGTTATGTTTTTTCTGAAATTGGATAAATTAATGTACTTGTCACTAAGCAGACTCCCTTTGCCAAACTATTGAGTTGTCATTATTGATTTGGTGAAAGAGTACGAATCTGCATCCCCATCCATCTCACGGGTGCTGCTGCTCATCTTCAAAGGCTGTTTGGAAACCCCCAGTTCTATGGGCCGGCTGGGGTCCATCCTGCACAATTCATAAAACTACACCATCAATAAAAACACAAAAGTAAAAAATAAATCCAATAAATAGAGTTTTATACAACAGTTTTCCTAAGGAGAATAACCTGTATCAAAACCTTAACAGTTAGGTCATTGTGGAGGTCATAGGTGGTGTCCTACCTGATTTGGCATAAGATGCTATCACTGATGGCATCTGACATGTCCAAAGTGATGTCATATGTGATTTAATCAGTGAGCTTAGGGGCTGTGCAATGGAGCCTCATAGTTAAGTTGGTAAAGATTCCAACACCTGCCTAATTTCAGGGGTTTTGTTGCTTTAAATAGGCATCTTATCCTCACTTCAACTAATGTTTTTTTTTTTTCATGTTCATGCCTAGAAACACTTGTGTACAGCCGCGTTATACATGATTTATCAGATCATAATATATATTCATGCTCTTTATTCATGAAATCCTTCTGCAAAGCATGATGCACTTTAACAATTGCTGGTTTAGATGTTGCATAATTATTGCCATGCATTGCACTGTAAGCACTCTGCACGTCCTTCTCCATGCACTGTGTGTGATTGAGATCATGCACCTTCGGAAACATCCTTGTTGTTGTTTTGTAATTCCCGATGTAATCGTGTTGAACATTAAAGAGTATTGTGCAATATGCTTCAATCTTTGCAAAGTTGAATGTAATCATGTAAGGGCACACCCACATATTTGTGGAGATAAAAAGTCATTTAAAGTTTACAGCAGTATGCACTTTAGTGGTAAGCTCTCAATGATGACTGTGTTCTTTTAAAAAATGATAGTGACTTAGAAAGTATCTAGTAATATGTTTTAACATTTGAATATGTACTGCAAATATGCAAAGACATGTTTGCATATTTTCAGAGATAAATATGTCATTCTTAGTTTAAAGCACCATGCACTTTATTGGAACGTCCACAATGATGACATTATATAACCAATGACATTGATTCACGAAGTATTGAATTGGCGAATCAGACTTTTTCACTGGGTAATCTATTACATATTCGAACTGGTGCATGTTAGTGTTTATTATTATGAAGCAGTTGCATAAATTAGTGTAGAATTGTCAGCGGGTGCAAGCCACCCTTGGTTTGTATTCGTGCACTAAAGCAGTACATTAAAAAAGTACTTCCTTAAGATCTGATCTTTAGATTAGGTCAACATGTTGGTTACACAAACTAGTACTAAAATGACTGACAGATTTCCACTTCTCTCATATCTGAGAGTGAAAATTCAAACACAAACGAACGACTAACATTGACTAGATGGTGACTATAGAGATGTCATAAATATCAAGACAAATCATTCTCTATGTGATCAAGCAAAATGTCTATTTCAAAACGCATCATATGTTGCTTGTAATTGTTAATCCCTTTTTTTGGGATCTTTTAATGAGTACTTTGTACTGACGTATTTAAATGTCGCTGCTTCTTTCATTGGGCACGAGATGGTGGAGTTCATTTGTATGGTGCTTGCTCACTGTCTTGTGGCTTTGGACGGATATATGTGTATATTACAAGGACTGCAGCAGCATGCCTTTAGTTATGGTTAATTGCTTAGCATTTTTTGGGCGGCTCATAACCTCCCCCCCCCCCGCACTGGATGAATCCTCACAGAACTTTGCAAAAAAAGTGTATGGTAACCTTGGAATGATTCTGCGAAGATTGGTCCAGTTTCATCCAGGGGTGCAAAATTTTAGGGGGTCCCACAATGTGAAGAAATCCTCATAGACGCAATGGAACACATTTTTTGCTCATGCCTACAGCTCAAACTGCTGGACGGATTTTCCAAAAATTTGCGCCTGGAGAGGCAGCTTCGTCGCAAAAAAGGGCTTTTGTAAATGTAGTGTAAATCTGCCCAATAGTTTTTTTTTTTAAAATAGCCAAAAAGACAATAACAAAAAAATAGTGTCTGGATGCATTCCGCGGAATCACTTCCCTATTCAGTCTGCAGACACCCTCCTGTGCCAATCAGAGAGTGGTGATGTCTGCGGATATCATATGTGCCCGCTGATTGGTCAATTAAAAATGTGAGGTGCGTCATATTTTTTTTAATGGTTGCCATATTTGATCCGCGGACAGCCGCCGTTGTCTGCACACATCGCGATAAAAACCTATTAAAAAACTCAACATTGCACTTGTCAAATTAATAAAACAATCGCTGGGGAGTTTGGGGGTCATGAGGATGGGATGGCATAAGGCCAATAAAAAGCCAAAAAACGGGTGTGTTTTTCATTTCCGAAGTCCACAAACAGTCTGCATGTTCGGGGACAGCCATACACATTTCTGTATTACAGGTTAGGTGAAAAGCAGTTTTCAGTTGGCTTGTAACTTTGGATCTTCTCAATGAAACCGCATGAAATTATGCTGTATCATGTTGGACCTGGCACTGAAGATTGGTTCTCCAAAGTTTGGTGCTGTTGCGCTAAGAGGGAGCAAAATTAGGGTTGGGGTCCCTTAATATTTGGAGCCTTTTGAAGAATCTGACTAAAGTTTGTAAAAAGATTTTAGCCCCAGATTTGAATGTTTTTGCAAAGTTGGTGGGATTTTGTCAAGAGGGGGCAAAATTAGAGGGCGTGTCTCAACATTTTTATTTGGCTTAAAACTTTGTTGCTGTTTGACTAATGTGCACAAAAGATTTCAGAAAGATTTTAGACCCAAACTTGATTGTTTGTGCAAAGTCTCTAAATGGATTTTGTCTAGTGGGGGATAAGTTATATGACTATTTTATGTACGTACATATTAACACTTTTCAAAAAATAAAACATGGACAGTCTATGCATTGAAATACCTATGTGGACTGTATTACGTGGGTATGACCACACGGAAAGTGAAAACAAGATGGATGGAACACAAGTCGAATACAAGGACTAAAAGCTTGAAATCCCAAGTGTCAGCCTACTTTACTAAGGCCAGACCTAGCATAGCGCAAATTAAATGTGTGATCTTAGAACAGGTTACCATTGGAAGCAGATGGGTGATATCAACAAAAAAACTCCTACAGAAGGAGATCTCATGGATTCAAAGAATGTATTCGCTCTCTCCAAGGGGTATGAATTGTGAGTTTGATCTAATGTGTTTCTTATAAACTCTATGTAAGTAGAAGCAAGACAGAGAGATCATTTAATTGGCTACCTGTGTTCAGATGTGTATGCTGGTGTAAAGGGACAGTTAAAAAGACTGGTTTCAAGTATTGTGTGTCTGAATTACCTTGAAAGAGGGACTAGGTGAGACAGAGAATGGGAGTCGACTTTGATTCTTGAATGCCGGACAGACTAAAAAATGCATCTGCCACTATATGTATTTGTAAATAAATGTTCCTCTTCATGTTACTGATATGTACCACGAACTTACACAGGTGAGGTGCTTGTTGTACAAGATTGTAGGGTGAAATGCATGGATTCCATGAATTATATAACCTGTCAAAGTACCCGGGGGAGGCACACACTTTTCTAGTGTACTCTAGACAGCTTGATCTTGTCATTAAGTGACACTGCACGGGGTGGGGCCACTGGGTCATTTAATTTCGACCCACTTTGCCCCCACCCCATGCCATAATATTACAGACACTCCAGACAGCATCGAATGTCTCATAAAATTAAATGGCTGACTTCACTGGCCTCAAAAGCCTTAATTAACAGGCAAATGCGCAACCAACACGTAGTATTAAAACCCCTGGCGACAAACCTGATATTGGAAGAGAAACTTCCACGAGTAATGTGGCTGCCAGTCACAGCCACGTGTGAGCATGCTTGTACGTTCTCCATGACAACCTGGTGTTGATAGTTGCGAGAGAGTATCGCAATGGCTTCTTTGCCGACCAATCCTGCTTGAATAAATACTATGCAATGAACGACTTTACTGTAAGTTAAGTCTTTTGTTTGGGTGACATTGACACAATGCCATCCTAGCACGTTATAGAGAAGTATGCACTCCACACTTTACAAGCATTCGAATATAGTCCTGGTCAAGTGTAGCCACTGGACCGCAGAGCAGTGACGTTTTTTGAAGGAGCCTTGATATTTAGGGGTTCTAATTTATAATTGATAATTCTACACAATTGGATCTCTTAGCGTCCACATCATTATTGCTACGTACATTTGTAAGGCAGAAATTATAATGCGTTCAGCTTCAAAAGAGACTCTGTACAGTCACCATGTGAGATGTAACGACGAGACCGGGGAGCCTTCGAACTGACTTAATGGAGTCTATACTCCGTAGGGCTTACATTTATGATATTACACACAGAGACTTTATTTTGCAACGTTTAACGAATTATATACATTGTGATGTGTTTGTGAAGAATAGTGGCAATGTAGAGCCACCCAATCTGTCATTGATGTGGTATTTATGTTGTCCCCTTCAGGTTATCAAACTGTGAGAGCTACGAGTTGTTGTCATGTTGACAGACCCAAGCACACCACCGATGAATACACCCATGGGGTGAAGGAAAGCCATTGGAGGTCAGTCCACTTAAGATACACGTTGTTAGATGTGGGTAACATTGAAATTTATAAAATACCAAAATGCCATATTATTACAAATTATAGGTATACAGATGAATATGAACTGTTTCCTCAGAGCAGAAATTGTGTCAATAAGCCCTGATGGGAAATACGAAACACGTTGGCTACTTGTTAAATTTGGAATTAGAATCAAGATTTAAATAGAATTAACAGAGAAGTTGTGAAAGTCGTTTTTGAGTTGTTGTATGCAAACAAACATGTACTAGGAATCAGTCAGTACAATTTTGTTAAGTTTGCGTGTACCAAACTCAATTTGGAATGAAATTTAGTTTGGGAAGTTAAACCCTTTTCTTTGGAATAACATTAAACACAGTTTATGTGAAAAATCTGATACGATTGAGTATTAAACCTGACTTTTCTTTTTAACTGTTTCATTTATGCAATGTATTATATTAAACACTTTAATATTGGCATGGGCCATTGAATGTATGGGGTTATCTGTCCCCAATGGAGTGCATAGGGGTTACCTGTTGGCGACAACAGGCTAGGTTGGCATATGTTGTATTTCATCTCCAAGGACCAGGACATGATACCCCCATGCACCAGAAGTGTAACAAAAACAAATTGTTTTTATCATTGAGAATGTCAAAATAGTGAACGGAAAATAAGTGCAAACTGTTGTGCCCCTCTACATATTCATACGTTATTTTTCCCTTTAACGGATTTGTAGCAAACTCGTGCAAGGAGTATTGGCAAGGACATGAAAGCAAGGTTTTGCAAATGTGTCCGTGTTTTATTCTTTGAAAAGTGTCATAATGTAGGTACAAGAAATTGTGATATACCTATAGCCTGAGGCCTTGGTCAGTAGCCAGATTGTCTGAGTCATCGTCTTTGGCCATGACTCTGGCAATCTCGATACTGGCCATGACCATGAGGACCAGCAATGCGGTTAAAGTTGGCATGGCCACCAGGCACTGGCTCAGTTTTTCAATTCAGGGTATTTTTGAATGGGAAAAGGAATTCTGGCCGTGGCTACAGCCCGAAGTGCTGGACAGGATGCATCAACAGATTGCTGTGACCATCCCTGCATACACTACAAGCCCCAATGGGCTCTGAGACAATGCTAATCACCAGATAATTTCCTAGCACGTGAAACAGGCACCCACGTTGTCACCAGGTCACCCCTCCAAATCATCAACCACCCTTATTTGCAACCACATAGGGACATGATATTGGGATTGCATCCAACACTCATTTCCTCAACCTCGCAGCAATGACCATCCCTAAATCCACATGCCTTGAGAAAGACCCTACAGGGTCGAAACACATGTCGTCTGACGACTAAAAATAACTATAGTGCCAACAATGGTTTTCAAAACTGCTTTATTACGACAACAGTTACTTATAGAATAACCCAGAGCTCAGGTGACCAGGTCTCACGCTCCTATCCAAACCCTAACACTTGAAGAAGGAAGGGCACTTTCACAAAAGAACCTCATCACCAGTAGCAGAGCAATCCGATTGAAGTACTTGACCAATCACAGTGATCTACCCATTCTACCACCCTGCAATTACTTCATAAGCTTATACTTTGAGTTGCTTATTAGGGCATGCGGCATGGCCGAAGCCCTAGGTTTCAATGGGAACAAATATTCTGCCTGTGGCTACAGCCTGAAGTGCTGGACTGGATTACAACAAACCTGCACGAGGAGCGTAAGCAAGGACCTTAGAGCATGTTTTTGCAAATCTGTTTTTATTTTTCCAAAGTGTCAAAATGTAAGTACACAAATAGTGATATTACTTTCGTACATGAACGGTGGACATTGGACCTTGCCCTCGGCTGACCCCCTTGATTATTGGGCACGGCCAAAGCTTTTAAATGGGAAATTAAATTCTGCTTGCGGCTGCAGCCCGTAGTACTGGACAGATTGGCAGCAAACTCATTCAAGCAGTATTGGCAAGGTCGTGAAAGCGTGGTTTTGCAAATGTGTCTGTGTTTTTTTTTTTTTTTTAAAGAGTCATAATGTAGGTACAAACAATTGTAATATACCTTCGGTGACTGAGGTGCTACTGGCCATGACCACAAGGGACTGGCAATGGGGTTCAAGTGGGCAGGGCCAACAGGGACCAGCTATGTGGTAAGGTTTTTCAAAATCGAGATTTGAATGGGAAAAAACTCCACTCGTGGCTAGAGCCTGAAGTGTTGAAAAGGATTGCAGCAAACATTTGTGAGGAGCATCAGCAAGGACCTCAAAGCATGTTTTTTTTTTTTTTAAATCTGTCCTGTGTTATATTTTTCCAAAGTGTCAAAACTTAAGTACAAAAAACTGTGATATAACTTTCGAGCCTGGGTAATGTGCCTGGCCCTCAGCAAGGACAAATATGTGCTCTGATTTGCTTATTGGGGCATGTGGCATTCCCAAAGCCCTAGGTATGAATGGAAAAACATATTCTGCTTGCGGCTACAGCCTGCAGTGCTGTACTGGAATGCAACAAACCTGCAGGAGGAGCATCAGCAGGCACCTGAAAGCATGCTTTTGCAAATCTGTCTTGTTTTTTATGTACCCAAAGTGTCCAAATATAATACAAAAAATAGTGATATAACTTTGGTGCATGGACAGTGGCTTGGCTCTCAGCAAGGACAAACATCTACTCTGATTTACTGTTGGGCATGCGGCATGGCCGAAGCTCTAGGTTTAAATGGGAAAACAAATTCTGCTTGTGGCTGCAGCCCATGGTGCTGGATGGGATTGCAGCAAACATGCATGAGGAGCAACAGCAAAAATCGGAAAGCATGCTTTTATAAATCTGTCCTGTGCTTTACTTACACTTAAGTACAACAATTGTTATATAAATTTCATGCCTGGGCAGTGGGCCTGGCCCTTGGCAAGGATAAACATCTGCTCTGATTTCTCTTTTGGGGAATGCGGCATGTCCAAAACCCATGCCCCATGATTGTGGAGACTGGCCATGCAAACCATGAGCACTGGCTATTGCTCACATTATGAGTGTATAATGGACACGGAGCTAGGAGGCAGGATAGGTGCAGAGGATAACGGGGGTGGTTTGGTGGGGCGGGGTCATGGTCAAGCCTTAAGCCCTAGGCAATTCAACCATGACTTTCGTCCCCCGCTGCTGATAACCACACACACCAGTAGGTGTTGCAAATAACATGTTTGCTAAAGGAGGTTTACAGTGCTTTCATTCATGTTAAAAGAGGAATTATTAATAATTTACATACATTGATTTAACCTTATGAAACATTTTCACTCATAAAAATCTACTATGATATTCACAGAAAAAATCATTGTTGAAGGGACATTATGGTTAAGTTGCACTAATAAAAACCTACGAAATTCAGTGACAAAACCTTGCTAAAGGTATTGTATGGTTCAGTTGTACTAATAAAAACCTATGAAATTCAGGCTAAAACCAAAAAACTCCAGAAATTCACCAGTTATTGTAAGCTAAGCAACTGTAACTCGTGCCACCACCATGCACTGCTAAGACTAACACCCAGCATATCAAATATGACATCACAAATGTCATTGATGACATCACACTTGACATTAATTTTGATGGAAAGTCCCTGCAAGGGGTTGTGTTTATAATGTTGGTAACAAGATGTCAGGGGTGATTGGGTGACCTATCATGAACTACTTAATGTATTAAAGAATGTACACATCTAAACAAAACATTGGGCCTCATTACGAGTTTTGCGGTAAAAACCAAACCTTACCGGAATGGAGGCAATACTGCATCCGGGTAGCACTGTGTGGCATGTTTTTACCCATGCATCCAAGCCCTACAATAAAACTGTGCAGTACTGGCATGGAAAACATCATGATGGCCAGAACTCCCCAGAGAGTGCACAGGGAAAACATGAAGAATAGGGTGCCACCCATTTTTGCCTATGTTGTGAGCACAGGAGGGCACTGCCTAAAACCACCATTGGGCTACACACACAGTAGCCTGAAACCATTGGGAATGGCAATGCTGATTGCCAAAAGCAACCCAGAACTGTGGGGAATTCATTTTCTTAATCCCAAAAATGGTTGCATTACCAGTACTCACCACTATCAGGAAGCCAGCGTTTTAAAACCACCAGACTTTTGTGTAAAACTGAAAAAATGAAACAAAACCAGACCAAGGAAAGACTTGCTAAGAGGTGGATACAATGTAAAACTATATTCTGAAATGACTTGAAGGGAGTAATTATTTAATGTATAGGTAAAAATTGTCAGTTTGATTTGAATGTAGAAAACTGGGAACAAAAAGTGACATTTAGCTGAAACCTGGCTTAATGAAACTGGATTCTGCCTGACAACTACCCCCAACAGGGAGTCGAACAAAGGCCTGTCATGGACTGAGGCAAATGTTATATTGGGGGCGCCGTAAAGCGGCTTCCTCTTAGGGGAAACTGGGAGGGGCAGTGCCTCTGCAAGCCAGCTGAGCTTGGGGGAAGTGGATAAACCAGTTATTCCACCTGTGATGTGGGAAGCCACACCACTTTTTGACCAGGGCATAATTTTAAAAAGATAGATAACTCATAGTACGAACTTGTCAGAATTATATAAGTAATATCATTAGTTTTGTGATTTTTCTGTGAACATTTTGAGAGGCGTTAGGACCCTGTGGTGTATTCTGGGGGGTTGCTACCGGAAAATAGGGTCTCACGCCAAATGTCTGCATGTTAAAAATCTGACACTTCATCAATTAATGTCCATACTCCTTGCGCACATGTGTGTAATTTTGGGTAAATGTCCGACATTGCAAAACCAGCTAAAAAGCGCAAAATGTTGTCATTTTTGAATGCAAGCCCCCAGGAAGATCAGAGGCGGACAAGCATGGACCATAAGGAATACATAATGTGCACATGTAATTTCAACAAATTGTATATCTGGGAAAGATGTATTTGAATCAAATATAGATTTGTGGGCAAACTGACCAGGGGAGGATCCTCTGACCCATAAACAGACCTCATCATGATGACAATCCATTTTCTTCCCCCAATCTTGGGAGAGGGGAGAATTGGGCCAATGACAAGTAGAGTGGGGCAGGCTTAGCTAGGCCCAGGCACACACACACTTTCCAAAACACATAAAAAGAGACTGCTGGGACAGGTAGAGACATTCAATTCCATTTGCTGCAGAGCATGCTGACCGACGACTTCACATCCAGAGATCCAGACTTCAAATCCATCAATCTCCAAAGACCAGAACTTTACTTCAGAACTTAAAGCAAGGGCCTACACCCACAAACTGAGAACTCTTCTCAGCAGGCCTCAGCAACCTTAAAATCATTTGCGAACTATTCCACAGCCGGGCGAGCTGTTTGAATTCTTTTGCCAAGAACAATTGCCAGAGACCAGACCAGAGATCCAGAGTGACCCAGACCGCTGTGAGCAGAACCAGAGAGCTGACCCAGATCCCTGTGAAGTGCCGAGACCAGAACCGAAGTCCAGTCCAAAACCTGACCAGATCCGTGGCGAGGCCTATTTCAAATTTATATTGTGAGTACCTAGCAGAACTATGCAGAACCAATCTCTTAGTTAAAATAATCTAATCCAAACTATTTTAACCTAAGTAGAACAGCCTCCTAGAAATCGTGTCATCTGCCATTTGTAAAGCTGCACAACTGTCACCTGTCAATTCTGAAGCTGCAAGCTGACACCTGTCATTTTGAGTTTTACTTTAAATCCGAAAATCTACCTTTATTTAATCGTCCGTATCTCTGGAACCGTTTGGGCTAGGAACGAAATTTAATTTTCATCTGAAAGCTTAGGATCTACGAACATAAAACCGACTTGCTACTCCTTATATTTTTGCCGTAATCGCGATTCACGCACTCACGAATTTTGCTGCGATTTGCGATTTGGCCTGATTTCTTTACCTGTAAAAAGATAGCAGCTTTTTGCTTTCCTGTGCTAAAAATTCGTTTGTCTCTTAATAACCATCCCTGAATCATTGCTAAAGTGAGCCTGAGCTCATCCCAAGTATCCCTCACTCACCCTGAACCTCCTAAAGGGAATTAAAAGCATTTTCAGCATATTTCTCACTTCACTGCCACCAAATTCAAAGCACTTGGGCCTGTGTTTTAAAACTCATACCTGTTTTCTCTAAGCTTGCTCGGGGGGAACTGAATTTCGTATTGTATTTGATTGCATTCCTGAGAACTGTGTGCTCCTCTTTCCATCTCCTTCCATTTCTTACATTGCATAGGGGAGGGGGGTGAATTGCCAGAGAAAAAGTGATTATCTTATCTTTTGCTAAAATCATATCAAGTATTTCTGTACTGCATTTTATTCCTCATTGCTTTTCCCTTGAAATCATAAAAGTATTTTTGCTACTTTATCCATCCTATACTAACTCCTCATTGATTGTAAAGAAGTGTGCTAGTGCCAGATTACCCATTGTTGATCAACATCATATGTCTAAGTGTACTATCAGATATTAATTTATTATAAAGTGTGATATATATATATTGTTTAAATTCTCAAATAAACCTTTTAATTTGCAAAACAAACCTACTTCTTGGCTCAGTGCAGTCAGGGGGATTCTAAGAGGGGGGTGTTATACAAGGGTGGTCATCCAGAGTACTGAACTAGACATAAAAATACATTAATAAGGGTTTTCCTCAGCATCCCAGACTAGGCATTGACTTGGCTGTAGTGTTGATTGAATATCGCTTACAAAAGTGGGGGCTCATCTGGGATATTCTGGGTTAGGTTTACCATTTCTGCAGATTAATACAGTGTGCCAACTGACCAGATACACATATCCAGTTAGATCACCATGCTGATTTACACTGTGAAAGCACCCCTCAAAGGAACGCTCTAAGGAAACGGTCTGTTTTGCAAAATAAAATACAAACTTCTGTAAGTCAGGAAGGAACTCAAATTCCAGAATGAAGACCTTGGTAGATATGAAAATAGCCAGAGAGCACTTCTTACATAAGCTATTTGTGAGAGGTGAGTGGACTCATCAGGACCAAACAGTCTGGCTGCAGGCAATCGCGCAACAGGTCACTGAAACAGGGTCAGATAAATGGAGAGATCAGGGTCCATTACATGTGTCCCTGAGTGAATTATACATGGCTCCTAAAGTTAAAGATGAACACGACAAGATGGTTAGTGTAGCGGCATATTTGTATCTATATATGGGAGCCATGCAGGACAAATGTGCTGAAGGCCAAGATCTGGCAAGTAGGCAACAGCTGGCGTTAGAAAAGACCCAATCTGACCTGGTCTCTTCCGAGCAGAGGCTGCAGAGGAGCCAGGAGTCAGAAAATGATAGTAGGCAGTATATCATTCAAATAAAAGAGGACATGGATAGACTGCAACATGAGAAGGCTGACCAGGATACCAGATTTCTGGCCTTGCAGAAGGAATACCTAGAAGGTGTGGACTCCCTTCTGCAGAGCCAGAAAAAGCTGGAGCAACAACTGGATTTCAACAGGGCATGCACAGAGTAGGTAGCCACCCTGCAAATTTGATTAGACAGAGAGAAAGAGGAAAGCAATAAATTGATTCTGAAAGACCGGGATACCCAGGCAGAGTTTGATCAGGAGCGCCAGAAAGCTGGTGCCTTCCAAAGGCAAAGGGACGACCTGGCGGCACAGATGCAGGCTCTTAGTCAGGAAAGGGATACCTTAGGCCAGGAAGTCTGCCACTTAAAAAGGAAAATGGAAGAAAATCACCTGGCCCTCCAGGGACTGGGTGACCTCCAAAAAGAACACCAGAACTTGTTAGAGCACACCAGGAGGGTGGAGGATGCTCTGGCAAGAACGGAGCAGGCCAATAGGGACACAGCTCAGGAGGCAACCCTTATGCAGCAGAGACTGGCCCAGTACTCCAGGACCAATCAGGAGGCACAGAGAGAAAATGAGGCTCTCTGTCAGCACAATGATAGGCTCCAGCAACAGGTAGCGATGCAGGAGAGACTGATAGAGTCTAGTAAGGCCTTAACTGAGGAACTGAAAGCGAAGGCTCTTGCATTGCAACAGGAAGCAGGGGCCGATAGAGATGAGGTTCGCTGGGAAAGAGAACCCCCATGTCCCCTCGCGCACATGAGCCCAGGGCCACGGGGATGGCAGATTACTATCCAGCTAGAAGTATGGGGCTCATAGGCCAGAACCTCCCAGGAATGGATGTGCGGGTATCCGGGTATGGGCACCCAAGCACAGTGCAATTTAGTGGGTAACCCCAGGAGAGTAGGCCCATTAAGGGCATCCTGAAAACCTCTGCCCAGTTAGGTCAGTGGGGGGGATACCCAGCAAATCCTGTGCGCAAGGAGGGATCTGAAGACTCCTCTAAGTGTCACAGGACACAAGAGACCAGGTCCCCACATTATGCCAGCCATTCCCAGGCTCGCAGAATCCGGGAAAACCTGGAAGATCAGACGGGCACCTCTGGGAGCAGTGCTTCTGAGTCGGAGGATGAATGGACCAGGGTTACCCGAACCAAAAAGGCCAATTAGGGAAAAAGGGCCTTGCTTAAGGACCCATTGAAACAAATAAAGGCAATAAGGAGTGTCATCACGCCTTATCATAAGAACGCCAAGTATTCTGTTTGGGAACACTTGGAGCTCTATGAGCAAATGATGGAGACTTTCCATTTGAAGGACAGCCAAAGCTGTATTCAATATGTAAAGTGGACCTTCTCACCAGAATACTCCAGTTTCTTTGTGGGGCTGGAGGATCAAAAAAATTCAAGGTGGTCCACATACAGGGCGGCCATCTTGAAACATTTTTCTGTGCACAGAAATCCTCAAGAGGCTCGCAAGGCAGTCTACAATTTGCAATGTGGGGAGGATCAGGCCCCACAAGAGTTTGTGCAAGAATTAAAGCGTGCTTTTGCGCAGACCACCAGAAGGGTGCGCACGGATAGCAGAGAATTTATCAATACGTTTTTCCATGCCTTACCCAAATACATAATGACCCAGCTCGTGAGAGATTTTCATGAGAAAAGATCTTTAGACTGGGTCATTGAACAGGCTACCCGGATCTATGAGGTGCAGAAGCCCATCGAAAATAAAAATAATGCACCGAAAAACCCCAAAACCAAGAGCACCCCTGCTGCTGCCAAGGTGGCAGAGGTAAAGGTTGCCCCCGTTTTAGATTTGGAGATGGGGGGGCCTAAAAACCTGCCTGCACCAAATAATTCACAGCCCAGAAGGCCCTCGGGCCAGTCACAGACAGGGAGTCGAGGAGGTAGTCCCACAAATGGGGTCCCCTGCCCCCCTGGCTATGTAAGTCCCCGCTACAAGGGAAACCGATCAATCCTGGGTTATGTGTGGACTCCTCCAGCCCAAGGGGGGGATCCAGCCAAGCACCTGACCCGGGGAACTTCCCTCCTAACTTCCCCCAGGAGGGCAGAAATTCACCAAATCCTGGGCATAACTTTTTCCCCAGGTATCCACCCAATTTCCAGCCCCAAAATCATCATCCTTCTTTCCCCAATTCCCTGAGCCCACACAACCTAATCCGGGAGAGGGGAGGCCAAGGTTGGAGGGGTACCAAAATCTTCCCAACCAGGGGTACTACCAGAGAAGGGATAGCTACCCTTCCCGGGATCAGCCCAGGGGAGAAAATAGAGCCCCGTATCAGCCTGAGCGGGTTTCACAACTTGAGCGCCAGGTCCAAAATATGGCACAAGATCTGGGTCACATACTGAGGGCTCAACAGAACTCTCAGATGAGTATGCCACCACAGAATGCCCCAAACTCTGGACCTGGTGCTCCAGAACAATGACGGGGGCAGCACCCTGATAACCCACCAGTTCCCAGGGAGGAGGCACAAGGGGAAGGGGGGTGTAAAGCCTTGGAGGAAGCTTCCTTCCCAACTTGTAAACAGCCCCTGGAAAACCAGGAACCGGAAACAAAATCTCCTACCCCTGAAAGCCTGCCTCCCAAGGAGCAGAGGGGTGGTAGGAGAAACAAAGGACCCAAACAGACCCACTTTGTGGAGGAGGTACAAGTCTTCCAATTTGAGGGAGAGGGATCCTCAGAAGATCCTGGGAAAAGGATCTTCTCCTTCAGAGATGGGGGAACTCCTCCCAAGGAAAAATGGGTCCCAAGGGATGTCAATTCAGACTGGGGAGATGTGGAGACTGAGCTACCGCCGCCCATCATCTCATCCCAGAACCGACAATACCAAAATCCCCTGGTTCAAACCCATCCTGGTGACTGCCTCCAAAAAGGGGGGGCGGTCCAGAACCGGAACCAGGGGAACCCACAATGGCTCTGATCTCCAGTTGCCAACTTTTTCTTTCAGATTCCCAAGGCTCTCCACAGAATTCTGCCCAAATCTCTTCACTAGCAATGTCCAAAACCAGAAAATTAGCCCACCAGTTGTCCAAAAATGTGCATTATCTGTGCACCCTTGAGGAGAAGGAGGGAAGATATTATGCCCCGGTACAAGTACAGGGGTAGGGTACAATTTCGGCACTGGTGGACACTGGGTCCCAAGCTACCCTTCTGTCCAAAAGGGCCTTTGAGGAACTAAATGCAGGAAGGGGGGAGAATTACCGTATTCCTCTCACCTCTCTTCCTGGACAACTGCAGATCTTTGACGGGAAGGAAATTCCTGTCGAGGGGACTGCAGATTTGGACATCACAATTGGGCGACACAAGGTGAAACACCCGGTCATAGTAGTGACTCCAGAGGACACCCCTTGTCTACTAGGGAATGACCTCCTGAGAAGGTTGTCACCCCTAATAGATTGAGTAAACAAGGTCCTCTGGACCCAGACTAGACGACCAATAAAATTAAAACAGAGTGTCAACCATGTTAGTTTAAATGGCACCTGCCACATGGTTGAACAAAAATCTGACCAAGTAGAATTTCACTTCCAGAACAACCAAACTCCAGACGTGACAGTAATAGCAGTAGGACAACAGACTGGTGATGGGGGGTCCTCTCTATTTCTGAAAATCAACCTTCCTTCCAGTTTAAGGTGGTATTCCACACTGGAAGGAAACACCCTGAAATTCTTTACTAATCCACAATCAGAAACTCCCACTCCTATAGTCCAGAAAGATGTGAAATCAGCTCAGAACCTGGCTGATATTCAGCAAATTGGAGAGCAGTTGTTCATCCTTGTTCAGTTAAATGATGGGAAGGACTCTGTTCTCGCTCGAGTGTGTGTGAACAACGGTAAGAGCTTCATCAGCGAAGCCATGTTCCGCCAACTCCCAAAAGATCCAGCCATTCCCACATTCAAACTGATAGACACATGGGAAATGGACCTGGAAGCACCTAATTCTAAACATATCCTGCCAAGCAGGTGTATGCTCAAAATCTCCATTGGCAACAAGAGCATAGTCCATAATTGTTGGGTCGTGCGAGACGTCACTGCCGCCTTTTACTTAGGCAGTGACATTCTCAATCGCTTTGCCATTAATTTGGACCTAATAAACCTCAAAGCTTGGTCCCGATTAGCAGATAATCCCATGGGCTTTGATGATCCAGAAAAAGCATTTAGGTGAGCTCAATTGCTACCTTATGCAGTTGAAATTCAGATTAAAGAGGAAGTCACTATCCCAGAAAGGACCCGGCAATTCTCCCTGGAAGTGAAAGTTAAAAGAGGACAAAAATTGCAAAACCCTGATGCTTATATTCATCTAAATGCTTCTCTCCAACAGCAAGGGTTAGGGGTAAACCCAACACCATTAGTCAACATAGAACATGACACCATTCCAATAGAGGTGGATAACAGCGACTTAAAGAGTATTACTGTAGCCGCAGCCACCATTATTGGAATGGCGATTGATGACCGACATTTCTCCATTGATTTAGGAAATGAACTGTTAGGACCAATCCCCAAGGACTGTTTTGACAGTGACAGTGAGGACAATACAACACCAGACAGGATTTTCACCCGGCATGGGGGGAACTTCCTGGTGTACACTTATTGCCCTTATGGTAAGGAAGATGTGACTTGTGACTTCAGGATGGATGAGGTGATTTTCCAGGTCCATTGGGCTGCCTTTCCCACCTGAAGCCTCCAGTCCAAATCAGCACTCTGACCAGGGACTTCTCCACCCAGCTGGAGGAGGCCGCTGAGATAGCCAAACCAGAAGTCTTTCCAGGCTTCACGCAGATGGTGGAAGAGAGAGTCAACCTAGCTGATGCCTGTGTGACTCTGGAACAGAAGCAAAAGTTGAAACAAGTTTTCTTGGATTTCCAAGATCTCTTTGCGGTAGACTCATATGACTGTGGTCGCACCGACATCCACACAACAACAATTCCCACGGACCCTGGAATGACTCCAGTGTTTGTGAAGCAATATCGTTTGCCTCTCGCATCCATGGGGTCCCTTACTGAAATAATTAAGAACCTTGAGTCCCGGGGAATAATACATCCAGTACACAGCACCTTCAATAATCCGGTGCTGGGAATATTGAAGCCAAACGGCCAGTGGAGACTGTGCGCCGACCTTAGGGAGCTCAACAAACGGGTCCATACTTCCCGATGGCCTGTGCCCTACATTGACCAAGGGCTGGCCCAGATTCAGGGGTCACAGGTATTCACAGCAATAGACCTGACCAATGGATACTGGACCGTGCCTGTCAGTAGGGAGGACCAATACAAACTGGCTTTTACCTTTGGGGGCCAGCAGTACACATGGACCCGGACTCCCTTCGGATACCTCAACTCCGGCAATGAATTCAACATCTTCCTGCATAAGGCCATGCCCGACCTGGGTACGAGGGGTAACCTGGCTTATGTAGATGATGTCCTCATCAAAAGTTCATCTGTGGAGGAACACATAGCAGAGATCCGTTATGTTCTGACACAGTTGAGGGCCGCCAGAGCAAAACTTTCCTTTCAGAAAGCACAGTGGTGTAGAACCCGTGTTAATTTCTTGGGGCATGAGATTACTCCTCAGGGTCTCTGTCCCCAAGAAAAGAAAGTGGAAGCACTCCAGAAACTGAAAGACCCCACAACTCTGCGGGAACTAAGGAGCCTCCTTGGTCTGACTAATTACAGCATAAAGTTCATTGAAGGCTACGCAGAGATCACTAGACCCCTGATTCATCTCTTGAAGGGGGGGGTCAAGTGGGAATGGGGCCCAGAACAAGCCGAGGCAGTAAGACAACTCAAAAGAAGCCTCTCACAAGCGCCTTGCCTAGCTTACCCTGTCAGAAACAAGGAGTTCTTCCTGGAGACGGGGTTCTCTAATACGTGCTTGACGGCAGTATTATACCAAAAGCATGACAAGGTCAATAAAGTAATCTCCTATGCGAGCAAACCTTTATCCTCTGTGGAGGAAAAATTCAACGATTGTGAGAAGGCACTCCTGGCAACGGTGTGGGCATTGAAGAATTACCGCCTGTTTATCTAGGGGGAACACATCATAGTGGAGACTCCACACCAGCCTCTGCAATATCTCCAAAGTGACAGAATCCGGGCCGGAAATGTGAGTAATTCCCGAATTACTTCCTGGATTCTGTCAATGCAAGGCTTTCCTGTGGAGGTCAGATATGGCCAAAACAAGAAGAGTCCCCTCACGCAAGGTCTGGCTGACTTGCATGATTGTGCCAGAGAAAACTGTCTCGAGGACGAAAGTCTAAAAATCAAGGACAACATGGAGGCATACCTTAATTCCCCACACAAAGTCTTTGAAGAAGACAAGTGTGAGGGAATGCCCACTGTCTATGTGGATGGATGCTCGTACCATGTTGACGACAACGGGGAGAAAGAACTGGTGGCCTGCGTAGGGAATGCATGGGTGAATGAGTCACCAGAACCCTCCGCTGGATACAAAATTGGTCCCCGAAGTAGTCAGGTGGCAGAATTGATGACTGTGCATCAGGCCATCCTCACTGCTGTCCAACATCAACTCCATGAACTGGTCATAATCACAGATTCGGATTATGTACGGAACGGGTTCGTGGAGCACCAGGTTAATTGGAAAACCAGAGGCATGTTATATGCTAATAACAAACCCTTGAAACATGGGAAGTTAATCCAAAACATTGATGATCTGGTCACATCGAATGGGATGACCATCTACTGGAAAAAGATCAAGGGTCATTCCAAAGTAGAGGGACCAGACAAAACTGGAAATGACTTAGCTGATCAGCTGGCCAAAACCGGGGCCATCTAAGGGGATCTAATAGAAATAGAGTCCCTGTTGGGGGAAATCCAGGTCACTGCTATCACTAGGTCCCAGACAAATGCTCACAATGATCTTTCAATTGCCCAATGGAGTAAGGAGACCCCTGATGCTGATTTAATTACAGCTCAGAAGGGGGATCCAATTATTGGTAAGTTTTACCAACACCCTGAGGACCCTGAGAACTTTCCCCTGACGGATACCGATTAAATTGGGAAAGAGGACCTAAGAGTGTTGATGAAATGTCCAAAATTGTTCCGAATCCAAGACGGTTTGCTGGTAAGGAAATCCAAAGCTGGCCACGATCAGTGGGTGGTTCCTACCTCATTCCGAAGCCTGATGTTAAGTCACGCCCATGATGCGGCCACCGCCGGTCATAGGGGGTTTCACACAACACTGGAAATCTTAAGAGAGGTTGCATACTGGCCACACATGGGGCAGGACCTCGACCAATACTTGAAGGGGTGTCTTGTGTGTGCACAATTTCAGCCATCATCCCTCACACACCGTGAGCCTCTCCAAAAGAGGGGGATGACACTGCCATGGTCAGATTTGCAAATCGACTTTGTAGGCCCTGTGATTCGCTCGTCTAGAGGAAACAAGTACATGTTGACCGTTACATGCTTGTTTACCAAGTGGGTGGAATGTCTCCCAGCCCCAAACTGCAAGGCAGAAACAGCAGCTGCCCTGATGATTAACCACATCTTTTCCCGTTTTGGTCTACCTCAAAGGATTGAGTCAGACAGAGGTAGCCACTTCACCAGTGAAGTAATGACAAAGATGTGGGAGATATTGGGGGTTAAAAGGAAGCTACACATTGCTTACAGGCCAGCTTCTTCTGGAGCAGTGGAGAGATATAACTGAACCATTGTGAGCATCTTAAAAAAGTTTGTGGCAGATTCTGGGCCAAGTTGGGATATCCGATTAACTCTGGTCCTAATGGCCATCAGATCTACCCCTTCATCTGCAACCAAAATGTCACCATTTGAGTTGATGACTGGACACAAGATGGTGCTTCCCTAGCATTTGCTCTACAGAACCCAAGAGCAAACGTTGATAAATGCCTCCACAACTCACGAGTATGTGGAGAATTTAAGGAAACACCTTCAGCATGCTTTTGCCTATGCTCAGCGGAATCTAGAAAGATCAGCCGAGAGCATGAAGACCCACTACAATTTAAAAACTACTCAAAAGGAATATAAGGTGGGTGATCGGGTCTATCTATACAATTTCCAAAGGAACCAGGCCAAACAGCAAAAATGTTTGCCTACATGGAAGGGACCGTTTGAAATTATAGACAAAATCTCCCCTGTGGCCTACAAGATCTGCATCCCCAAAGGCGGTTTGGCAGAGGGGGAAGACAAGTGGGTACATATAAATCAGCTAAAGTGTTGCCATCCCAGGCACACTCTGCAACAACTGGAGGAATCCACTGGAATCCCAGAGGGGGCCGCCTCAGAGTAATTCAGTTCCAACCCTAAAATATTCCACATATAGCATATAAAATCTGTGATCCTTGTATATATATATATATATATATATATATATATATATATATATATATATATATATATATATATGTTCTTGTCTCCTAAGTTAAAAAAGAAAATGTATATGTTCATATCTTCTGATGCATAAAATGTATATGTTCGCCACACCATTAATAGTGGTGGAAAAATGTCTAGGAATGTGTATTGCCGCTTTGCTTTATCATCCTAGGAGAGATGAAACCATGGAGACTGACCAAGGAGGACGACCGGGGACCGGGAGCAGAGACCCAAGGGGCCCGGGGTACCGCCCAATATTCCCATAAGGACCGGCGAGGAGAACCGATCGAACCAACTGGATGGGGGAAAAGATGCTGAACTGTGCCATCTACCGGAAGAAGATAAGGAGAACATCCCAGATCTTGCGAGTTCCATCTGAGAAAGGACAGAATGGCCATCGCAAGAGGGGGGGCTTGTGGGATGTTTTTAGACATGCATCCAAGCCCTACAATAAAACTGTGCAGTACTGGCATGGAAAACATCACGATGGCCAGAACTCCCCAGAGAGTGCACAGGGAAAACATGAAGAATAGGCTGCCACCCATTTTTCCCTATGTTGTGAGCACAGGAGGGCACTGCCTAAAACAACCATTGGGCTACTCACACAGTATCCTGAAACCATTGGGAATGGCAATGCTGATTGCCAAAAGCAACCCAGAACTGTGGGGAATTCATTTTCTTAATCCCAAAAATGGTTGCATTACCTGTACTCACCACTATCAGAAAGCCGACGTTTTAAAACCACCAGACTTTTGTGTAAAACTGAACAAATGAAACAAAACCAGACCAAGGAAAGACTTGCTAAGAGGTGGATACAATGTAAAACTATATTCTGAAATGACTTGAAGGGAGTAATTATTTAATGTATAGGTAAAAATTGTCAGTTTGATTTGAATGTAGAAAACTGGGAACAAAAAGTGACATTTAGCTGAAACCTGGCTTAATGAAACTGGATTCTGCCTGACAACTACCCCCGACAGGGAGTTGAACAAAGGCCTGTCATGGACTCAGGCAAATGTTATATTGGGGGCGCCGTAAAGCGGCTTCCTCTTAGGGGAAACTGGGAGGGGCAGTGCCTCTGCAAGCCAGCTGAGCTTGGGGGAAGTGGATAAACCAGTTATTCCACCTGTGATGTGGGAAGCCACACCACTTTTTGACCAGGGCATAATTTTAAAAAGATAGATAACTCATAGTGCGGACTTGTCAGAATTATATAAGTAATATCATTAGTTTTGTGATTTTTCTGTGAACATTTTGAGAGGCGTTAGGACCCTGTGGTGTATTCTGGGGGGTTGCTACTGGAAAATAGGGTCTCACGCCAAATGTCTGCATGTTAAAAATCTGACACTTCATCAATTAATGTCCATACTCCTTGCGCACATGTGTGTAATTTTGGGTAAATGTCCGATATTGCAAAACCAGTTAAAAAGCGCAAAATGTTGTCATTTTTGAATGCAAGCCCCCAGGAAGATCAGAGGCGGACAAGCATGGACCATAAGGAATACATAATGTGCACATGTAATTTCAACAAATTGTATATCTGGGAAAGATGTATTTGAATCAAATATAGATTTGTGGGCAAACTGACCAGTGGAGGATCCTCTGACCCATAAACAGACCTCATCATGATGACAATCCATTTTCTTCCCCCAATCTTGGGAGAGGGGAGAATTGGGCCAATGACAAGTAGAGAGGGGCAGGCTTAGCTAGGCCCAGGCACACACGCACTTTCCAAAACACATAACAAGAGACTGCTGGGACAGGTAGAGACATTCAATTCCATTTGCTGCAGAGCATGCTGACCGACGACTTCACATCCAGAGATCCAGACTTCAAATCCATCAATCTCCAAAGACCAGAGCTTTACTTCAGAACTTAAAGCAAGGGCCTACACCCACAAACTGAGAACTCTTCTCAGCAGGCCTCAGCAACCTTAAAATCATTTGCGAACTATTCCACAGCCGGGTGAGCTGTTTGAATTCTTTTGCCAAGAACAATTGCCAGAGACCAGACCAGAGATCCAGAGTGACCCAGACCGCTGTGAGCAGAACCAGAGAGCTGACCCAGATCACTGTGAAGTGCCGAGACCAGAACCGAAGTCCAGTCCAAAACCTGACCAGATCCGTGGCGAGGCCTATTTCAAATTTATATTGTGAAATCATAAAAGTAGTTTTGCTACTTTATCCATCCTATACTAACTCCTCATTGATTGTAAAGAAGTGTGCTAGTGCCAGATTACCCATTGTTGATCAACATCATATGTCTAAGTGTACTATCAGATATTAATTTATTATAAAGTGTGATATATATATATTGTTTAAATTCTCAAATAAACCTTTTAATTTGCAAAACAAACCTACTTCTTGGCTCAGTGCAGTCAGGGGGATTCTAAGAGGGGGTGTTATACAAGGGTGGTCATCCAGAGTACTGAACTAGACATAAAAATACATTAATAAGGGTTTTCCTCAGCATCCCAGACTAGGCATTGACTTGGCTGTAGTGTTGATTGAATATCGCTTACAACTGCCAACACTAACAGAGGTCGATTACAAGAATGCGTGCACTCGTGTAGCGGCATGCCAGTAACGTCTGTACCAGCATGCCTTTAAAAACCCCAAAATCCCTGTTAGCGGCATCATGCAAAGTGCTGACACCTCCTCTGCCTACGCCCTCCCCTAAATCCCGTCAATACCAACACAAGATGCCAAGGCACAGGGGCAGCAAAGAACTGCCGCAAAACCAACAGAAGCTAAACAGGTGGAATCCACTGATCCTGAGGCAGTGGCAGACAGGACCATGTCTACCGCAAACAGCTCCGTAGGGGAGGCAGCTGCCACAGTGCCCCAGAGTGGAGACGAAGGACAGTGCCAGGTTGAGGAATGTCTAACTGAGGACGACAACCTGTCCATGGATGTGGTACGCACACCCAACCCTGACCAAACCCCCCAGCACACCCCATTGACCAACCCCAATAGCATCCCACTGGATTAGTCAGGAGGAGAGGCAATCCAAGAGTCCTGGGACCCCCCAGAGGACAAACCTGCATTGGGCCCCTCTGCAGATGTCCCATCCGGGATGGAGAGCGGCACATGTCCCAAATGGAGGGGCAGCAGCAGGAGCTTATAGGGCTTTGAAGCAGTATGTTTGCGATGGTGCCTTGACAAGGCAGGATGCAAGAGAAAACACTGCGGCCATGACAGGGACCATGGAGTAAAGTACTACGTGGATTTGCGAGTCAGCAGTGATGCAGGTCCTGGCCAGGATTGCCCAGGCCTTGGAGGCTTAGCGTCCTGCCCCAACATTGCAACATGCGGGCACAGCGTCATCCACCAGCTCTACCCAAATGAGCCCCCTGCGAAGGTCTTCACGCATCCTGCAGCGCTCTGACATGCAGCCCCGGAGACCGACAGAGGCTGCCAGTAGCAGGGGCAGCCTGCATGTGCGGACTCATATTGACTCATTTTGCATTGCATGACTATGATTGCACACCATGTGTCGGGGAAATGTGGGGGAGGGGGAAGTGGTAGGGGGTCTGTGGGGGAGTTGTGGGGGGAGGGGGAAGGAAGAGGGAGGGGAAGGGGATGTGTGGGGGAGTTGTGGGAAGAGGGGGAGGGGGAGGTGCTGTGTGGGAAGTTGTGGGGGAGCAGAGGGGGTGCGTGGGGGAGATGTGGGGGGAGGGGGGAGGGAGTGTGTGGGGGAGTTATGAGGGGAGGGGCAGGGGGAGGAGGAGTCCAGAGGGGGTGTGTGTGAGGTGGAGGTAAAATGCACTTTGTATATATCACCTGTTCAATACACCCATTGTGTACAAAAAACACATGACTGGACATATATAATATATGGCTTATTGTGTATGTGTGCTTTATTGGTTTACAGTGCACAGTGTCTATGTACCCCCACACCCAGTGCCCAGATTCCCACATCCATGGCACACTCTGCATCCATGTGTCTTAGAAATATTGGCCTATCACAGACTGGCGCACAGCACATCCCTCATGTGCATCGCCACCTGGCTGATGTGCAACCCCTTCTTCCTCATCATCTTCATCCTCATCTGGTGGTTGCTGGTCAATATCAGGCGGCAGAGGCACGTTCAATCGGATGCACATGTTGTGCAGCATGACACATACCATGATGATCTTGGCCACCTTCTCATGCCCATATAGGAGTGTCCCACCCGACCTGCTGAGGCAGCGAAACCGTGCCTTCAACAGGCCAAAGGTCTGCTCGATCACCACACACGTACGGTATATGCCTGATTGTAGTCCTCTCTTGCCTGTTCTGCGGGTTCCGAATAGGGGTGATGAGCCACAGCTTCAAGGGATAGCCAGCATCACCTGTATGGGAGAAATATGAGGTATATGTGAGTCAATTCCTACCATGACACCTGTACTTATCACTCTCATGCCTGCAGATATTTGTTGTTCACATGCACATGTCCCTGGATGTCTGCACACATTTTTATTTGCCACAATGTGTGCTGTTCAATGGTCTACATGTGTGGGTTGCAGCGTCCAGATGATGCAGGGTGTCCACTTCCTTGCTGGTGTTCATGCGCTGTGGAAGCCTACTGCTGTATTTGCAATCATATAGGTGATGTGGAGTGATTTGTATGTATTTTTACTAGCAGCATTGGCACACGTTTCATCATGATTTGTCATTCATCGGTTATTATTGCCATGGTGACATGCAGACTATGTGGTGCTGGGCCAGTGACAATCAGTGTATTCCCTTGGTGGGATTGATTTGTGCACACTCATGGTTGCATGTCCTCTGTGTTGTGTTTTGCTGTGGTCATGTACATTGTGCATACTCACAGCATGTTGCTGCATTGTGTTACAGATGGTACGGTCTGATGATGTGCACTGTACGTGTTGAGGGATGTGGGCTGATTGCAAGTCTGCCATATTAGCATTGGTGTGCAGCTTCCATCATTTCTATGATGTTTAGGTGTCATGGTCAGTTTCGGATGTTTTGGGGCACAGTGTTTTCCAGTATGAGCATTGTCCAGTCACCACCCCAATCTCACCCGGGTGGTGTGTGCATCTCCCCCCCATTACACTGCCACGTGCCTGTCATGGAACTTACAAAGCAGCCAGGCATGTCGTCCAGCATGTCACTCCATGTAGCATGGTATCGTGGAGTTCCGCAGGACCATTGAATCATGAGTTGATCCGGGATATCGGGCACAACAATGTGTGATGAACTTGCTGGAGTCACATACCATCTGCACATTGATGGAGTGGTATATCTTACGATTGTGGTACGCCGCCTCAATGGCATGTGGGACCACCAATTCCACATGGGTGCAATCGAGGGCACCAATACAATTTGGCATGCCTGCCAGTGCATGGAAGCCAATTTTAGCGTCAAAGATCTCCTGGGCAGTCCGTGGTAGGGATATGTAGTCGCTTGTGTGCTTCAGGAGGGCATCCAGCACTTGGTTCAGCATGCGTGGAAAAAAGAGGTTGTGATATGACATGCATCTGCCCCACGGTGAGTTGGTAGCTGCCTGTGGCCAGGAAGTGGAGCACAGACACTAACTTCAGTAGAGGGGGGATGGTAGAGTGGATTTCAATCAGGCTGACTGTTACGCTCACCAGGCTCCACAGGGGCGTCGGTCGGACCCGGACAGCTGCAGTCTCCACCCACGTGATGCGTAGTGCAGCGATGACTGACTGGATCTGCCCTCCTAATCTTGTCTGCTTAACCCGTAGAAATAGTCTCCTGCAAGTGGGGAGATGGATTTAGCCACTTGTGGATTCAAGTGATGGCACCCCCACAGTCCTCCCCAACTAATCACCTCTGAAATGCCCTCACAGCAATCTCACCTTATATTCTTGAAAGATGAGCTCTCCATCCTGCATGGATTTGCAGGGGCGCGTAGATTCCAGTTACTTCACTGGTTTGAAGGCTCGGGAGTGTTCCGGAGAGTATTGACTCTGAGGTTCCTGGTGAGGACCAGTAAGTATGAAGTTCATAGAGTTCAATATGTCCGATGTTTACTCTTGTTCCCCCTTCCTTTCTTGTCTTGCAGCTGGCTCGTGAAAAGATGCTCTTGTGGCAGCTGGTGGTGCTCAGGTAAGAGTCTCTATTACCCGGCGCTGTCCGGTAAATGTTGCACGAGGAAAACGTATTGTTTTGTCTCTCTATACAGATGCAGCACGTGAAAATATGGAGAGTCACAAAAGGATGCCTCCGGTGGTAAATCAGGTAAGTCTATGGTGGTAAGAATTATATTTGTTGGTTCCCTCGGCTTACCTTGTGGTTTTCTTTTGTCTCCTAGGTGCCGAAGTTCAGCGAAGAAATGATGGAGGCAGCGCCGACCCGAAGGATGCTGTGAAGACCGGTGAGTATGGCGCGGCGCTGCAGCTGGAGGTGCGGCGCGTGCAGAAATGATGTTCTTTACAGGTCCGGAGAAAAGATGGATCCAGAATCAGGTGTGGAATAGAAATAAGTTTGTTTTCTAACCTTGTCCCTTTCTTTCCTCTTTGTTTTAGGAGCTCTGGATTCGAGGCGGGCGTGGCAGAAGACTGGATGCAGGCTGCAGGCACGGTGAGTGTTACGCTGCTGGATGCAGAATAACGCGAAGCGTGTGTTGCTGGTCGGGCGTGGTTTAAATAGCCTCAAAAGTAGTCCCAGGTAAGAAGTCCCTAGAACCACACGCGAGTAAAAAATAGTCCCTGTAGAAAAATAGTCCCTTTCAGGCTTCATGTTGGATTGGAGTCATTTGCAGCATGGTCTGCCTGAGGTAAGTAATGACTATGAGCCTGGCGCCTTAGGCGCCAGGACTGATTCCTACTATGAGCCTGGCCCCTAAGGCGCCAGGACTGAACCCAGATAGCCCCTAGCCCGGGCTGCTGAGGTTTTACTAAATGTCTAGATGCCTGCTCCCGGGGCTGATGGGCTTGGTCCGGATGCCTGGCGGTAGGCATCATGACACTGACAATGTTGTTGTGTATCATGTCCACAATGGAGGTGATGGTGTCCCGGTCCAGGCGGTACAGGGTGTGGCTCTGCAAAGGAGTTAGGTTGAAAGGACTGGCTCTCATGTGAGGGATTGGTGGCTGCCTGTGTGGTACCACTGGCTGCACAGGTGGGACTTGCTGGGCCTGTCTCACCGTCTTTCTCCTGCTGCGTCTCCTCTTTAGTGCCTGTTGTAGTTGTTGCTCATGGAGTAGCAATGCAAGCATGTCCACCAGCCCCAATATCGCAACTGCAAGTGGGATCATTTTGGTGTGGGAAGGGGTGTGGTGCGTGGGTGTGCTCCTTCTGTGCTGGGCCAGACTTCATTACCTCCACCTGTGCTGATTGTGTGCACCTATGGCACATGGAAACACAGCACATTGCTATTAGCAGGTGATCTGCGATGCTGGTGATGCCGGCATCGCGGTATCCCTAATTACTGCCTTCGAGAGACCGGTAGGTGCATGCATGTCCGTGTGACTTGTGATGTCTTCCTGTTAGTGGCATCCCGGTATTGCAGGAGAAAGGGGTGCGTGCCGTGCACATGCCGATACGGAGGAGCACAGTCTCAGTGGTGGCGCTGATACCAGGATGTCTACTCATAATGGGCCAGAGTGGTAAACTGTGCCTGTATTCCCTTACCAGCATCGTTTTTCCATTACCGTGAATCTCGTGATGAGGCCCATTATCTTGGAGTGTTGTTGCTATTACAGGAACCTAATCATACACACACATACGCAATGGCTGCAGCATACATCATAGACAAAAAATATATTTAGTGTGGTAATTTTGGATAGTAAAATAATGACTGCTACCTTATCCGAGTTTTCAGTAATGTTAAACATGGAATAAATAGCTAATTATTCAAGACGTACTTGTGTTAGTACAAACACTACATATGAAGACCCACAATTCATACAAATCAAGGAAACTAAAGTAAGGAAGAAAGAAACAACATCACCAGAAAATGTTATTAACAACAACATTTATCATAATGTATACACATTAATTGTGTGCTTGAGGCCTGCTTATTGCCCCATATATGTGCACCATGAGCTGAGACCAAACCCTAAGGAAAGTACTTTAAGAACAAACAACTTGGTTAACGTGTAGATATATAACACATTTTCCATTTTCATATTCTGTCAGTGCACAAAACCGCCTGGCCTAGATTTGTCAGGGAACAAAAACATGTGGCCCAGATATGGGATCTCATCACTTATGTAATCAATGAAATTTGTGCTGTCATCTTTTTTTTCACTTTATTTTTATTAAACGTTTTTCATAGAACAGAACAAAGTTTGTAATACAGGCTGTTGCAATGGCAAAATAAACATCCCTACTTCTTTCCCCCACTCCTCATCCTCACGCTGCCGCCACTCAAGAACTACCAAGAACAACTGAGTGTTGGGGAGGAGTACAATCAGCTTACTGAGACTGAGTATTAAATCATGATTGAGGTAGTGGGTTCTACAAACAATACAGATGCAAATAAAGAGTTCTGTGTCTCTGGGAACCCCTTGAGACCTACAGGGGTAGACAATCAAAGTCTAAGGGCATCACACCCTTCGTACAAAAGGACCATGTTCCAGTCCAGCAAAAAAGAGTCCATTCTGTTATGGGCCGTCGCCAACAGTTTCTCGAATTCCTGAATCCATTGCCGCGAGGAGCGCATCCGCCAATCTCTGACATTGCTTCTTGAGACCATAGGCTGTATTGAGTAGCCTCAGTGACCCGATTCATACGAGTCTCGGCATGTCACATGTAGACATGCATCCAAGAGTCCAGCACCCACAACAGGACTCCTAGCACAGTGTCCCCGTTGCACCATTGCAGACGATATCCACACGGACAGCACCACTATCAAGCAACTATCCTGATGAAGGCCACCACCACCTCGGGCCCTTACCAAGCCTTGTTTGGCCGAAACACTTCAGTGTCGATGTCCTGTGGCACAACCCCTGTATATATGTGTTTGTAGATAAGTGTTGTGTACACTTTTGTGTTTAGCACTGTAAGCGACTTCAATTCAACACTACAGCTAAGTCAATGCCTAGTCTGGGATGCTGATGGAAGCCCTTATTGATGTATTTTTATGTCCAGTTCATTTACTCTGGTTGACAACCCTTATATAACACCCCTCTCTCATAATCCCCCTGACCCCGCTGAGCCAAGAAGTAGGATTGTTTTGCAAATTTAAAAGGTTTATTTGAAAATTAAACAATATATATCTATCACACTTTTAGAGTAAATTAATATTTGATAGCACACTTGTGAGGATGATAGTGATCAACAATGGATAATGTTACAGTGGTACACTCTTTTTGATGGCTTAGAAGTGATACAGAGAGGATAAAGTAGCTGAGAATGCTTTTATTGCTTCAAGGACAATGCAATGATGAATGAAAATGCAGTACAGGAAATAAACTTGATATGACTTCAACAAAAGACAATGGGCCTCATTACACGGTAGGCGGTAAAACATGCGATTTACCGTCATAGCGCTATTAGCGTGTCCGCCATCGTAGGAGACCGCTAATAGCGTTCCATTACGAGTAAGCGGACACGCGCATAGGGCCTTGCCGGTAAGGGGTTTTTGGGTCTACTACATGCCGGTATTGCCATGTACACATGGCTCGTGATGCCGTGATATTAGCGCTATGCCGCTATTTCCGGTCTGAGGGGGCGCGCGCTCACGGACTTGCCGCTAATAGTGCCACCCTACTTAGCGGTGCCGCTAATAGCGGTATGTCTGGTTCGTAATTGGGGAGGGGATTTACCGATACCGGTAATCCCTTACCGGTAACGGTATGTCCCTACCGCCTACCGTGTAATGAGGCCCAATGTAATCACTTTTCTTTGACAATTCACCCCCCCCCCCTCTTTATGCAAGGTAAAGAGATGGAAGAAAAGCACACAGTTCTCAGGAATGCAATCAAATATAATTTAGATCCCCCCTAGCAAGCTTAGAGGAAAACAGGTAGGAGTTTTAAACACAGGCAATATACCTTGATGTGGTATGCAAAGAAGTGAAAAATATGCTAAAATGATTTGAATTCCCTCTCGCGGTTCAGGGTGGGTGACAGCTACTTTGTATTTATTCAGGATCACTTTAGCCTTGCTCTATGAATGATTGTCAGGTTGCAAATGAATTTCAGCAAAGGAAAGCAAGGACAAATCTTTTTATACGTGGCTAAAATTAAGCAAGATGTCAAATCGCGCCATTATTTAGGTTTGTTGGAAAGCCTAGAATCGTAGCTTTATGATGAAAGTTAAATCTCGTTCCTAGCATAAACGGTTCCGGAGATACGGCCGATTTAGTAAAGGTAGTTTTTCGGATTTGAAATTTTAAAGCTCGGAATGACAGATGACAGTTTTGAGTTTTAAAGATGACAGAATGACACGATTCTAGGAGGCAGTTCTAATAGGCTAAAATAGTTTGGATTAGATTATTTTAAACTAAGAAATTGGTTTTGGCACAGTGCTAGCTGGGTACGCACACTACATTTTGGACAGGAATGCGACTTTGGCACTGATCGGGTCAGGATTGGCTGGACTTCTGCCAGCGGTTCTTCACAGCGATCTGGTCTCTGGGTCTCCGGTTCTGTTATCGGTTCTGCTAGCGGTTCCGGGTACAGCGGTCTCTGGTTCTGCGGGTCTGGATCAAGTGGATTCTTAGCAAGCAGCAAACCGTACAGCCCGGCGGTTGAATAGTTTGCAAATGATTTTTGAGGCCTGCTGAAGAAAACTCAGCTTGTGGGTTAGCCTCTCTGCTACAAGTTCTGAAGTAAAGTTCTGGATCCCTGGAGTTCTGTATTTGAAGTCTGGAGTCTCCCGGCAAAGCGTCCCGCAAGAAAGTGGAAAATGAATGTCTCTACCTGGGTTCCAGTGGCTCTTTTTATGTGTTTAGAAAGTGGGTGGGTCGGCTCATTCTGCATGCCCAACCCTCTCAACTTATCATTGGCCAGTTCCTCCTCTCTTCCTTGATTGGGGGAACTGGGTTGAGTCAGAGTGATGAGGTAGGTTTATGGTCAGAGGATCCTCCCCTTGTCAAATTGCACACAAATCTATTTCTGATCCAAATACATATTTATCTATGTACCATTTTTCTAATATTATAGGTCCAGTTAACATATTTTCTGTAGCACCAAACCATCCGATCCCTGTCTTTGTACGATGTTGTGTCTTTTTATGACAGAATTCTCCCCTTTTCATCCAGATGAGGACCTCTAAACCTTTCCAGATTTTACACAAATGTGCACCAGGGATATGGGTTTCAGATGATAAAGTGTCAGATTTTTAACATGCATAGTAACAACCTTTTTTTCCGCTACTATCCCCAAGAACATACCACAGGGTCCTAACACCTCTTAAAATGTGCACAGAAAAATCACAAAAATGATGATGTTATTTATTTAATTTTTACAAGTCCGCACTATGAATTATCCATCTTTTTAAAATCATGCTCTGGCCCCAAAAGGGTGTGGTTTTCCAAAGCACATGGTGGAATTTCTGATTTATCCACTTCCCCCAAGCTCAGCTTGTTCTCACAGGCACTGCCCCTCCCAGTTTCTCCCAAGAGGAAGCCATTTTATGACCCCCCCCCAATATAACATTTGCCTGAGCCAGCGACAGTGCTTTGTTTAGTTTCCTGTAGTCCCCAGGTGCCACTCCCCTAATTCAATCAGAGAGGTGTCATCTCCTTTTGGCAGGTGCAGCAGGATGCAGCCAGGCCTGGGAACACAGCTGCTGAATTCCCTCTCCTGTCGGGGGTAGCTGTCAGGCAGAATCCAGTTTCATTAAGCCAGGCTTCTGCTAAATGTCACTTTTGTTCCCAGTTTTTCTTCATTCAAATCAAACTTACAATTTTCACACATGCAGCTAGAATGGCGATTCTAAGTTCAAAACTATGACATTTAACAGTTGCAAACTATGTGACACTCAAAAGTATGTCACTCATTTAATTTAAACATTTCGATTTTAGTGGTTTTAAATCCAATTTCAGTTAAGCTGCTGACATCCACAGCTCAGCCAGTTTTGTTATGAACATGGTTTTGGGCTCTTTCTCTTTCCAGATTTAGTATGCACGCAAGAATACATTCTGCCAAATGTCTACTAGTGTTCATTGAGATTTTTGAATATCTTGTGATGTTTAAAATAGGCATTTTTAGCTTGCATTCAGGGAAACAAAGGTGATTTTAAAGCGCTTTTTTTAGCCAATCGGCACTGCTGTTTTTCCTTTGGAACACATTTCACTCCTGGCCCTCCTGGCCCATCATGCTTGCACTGGTGGGTGGCAGGTCAGGGGACCACTTTGCTGTGCGCAAAACTGCACGGTTCTCTAGGATTCTGGCGCAAATGTGGGCTTTTCCGCCCTCTTGGATTTCCTAAGCCCACAGCACCAAATATTGCAGCATAATAGTCCAAACGTGGGTCAGGACACCCAACAGCACCCCCGGACCTACCACAGTCCTGGGTCGCACTTGGTATAATCCTAAGCCACCACTCACCTGTACTGTATACTTGTGCACCACCGTGGAAACTGTTCCTCAAACAAGAAATGAGGATGATACTTACCTGTATTTCCACTGAAAAAGAAATGTCTGTCCTAAAAACTTTCGTGCTTAGCGCAAGTCTTGTAAATGTTTAAATATATTCATCTGTGCAAAATCGTTTTGAAGGCAAAATAAAATAGCTTCAAAACCTGATAGTTTGTCTGAGGATCTCTCACCCAGATTGAAAGTTTGTTAAACATAGGTACCCTCCTGGGCATATCAGGACTCTGCCAGGCGCCCTTTATATTGTCTTTCCCTCGGTTGAGTGCAACGAATCAACTCTCCTACTATTTCTAAGTTTCCTCAACCACGAGGTGAGGATCTTGTCTGTCTTCTCACCCTTTTCCATATATCTTTGTTTTAATAAGGCCAGCTTCCTTTCCGTCTGACCCACCAAGAGAGCCGCCAATTTCACCTTAAGCTGTTGGAGTTCTGACCATTTACCTGGGAACATTTGAGATCGTAGCCTACCCCTCGTTGAAGAGCCCCTATTTTATCTCTAAGAAGTCTCTCTTCTCTCACAAATTCTTTTTATCCTTTTCAAACCCATATCGATGAGAACACCCCTGATTGTGGCTTTAAAGGCATCATAGACTCCCGACACGCCCACCTCCCCATTAACGTTAATTGCAAAGTATTCTTTTATGGTGGTGAGAAGGGACTGGGATAGTTCTTTGTCTCACAGCAACAAGTCATTACATGACCACCTTGAACTATATGGGGGTTTTGAGGGTACCCCTATTCGGACCCTAACTAGGTTGTGATCCGCCCAAGGAATCAGCTCCACATTGAAGTCAAATATTCTTTTCCGAATGAGGCATCAACCAGTATATAAACAATTCTGGAGAACATGGTGTGGGGTTTAGATAAAAATGTGAATGGAGGGTCATGCACTTGCTGTATCGTGTGTGCGTCAGACAGCCCCAGTTCTTCATTGATTCTTTGGAAACAAGTGGCCATCCTCTGCGTAGAGGCCCTCAGACTTCCGGTCGGTTTCTGGGTTGAGGACCATGTTGAAATCCCTGCCCACAATTAGAACCCCCTCCGCGAAGGCCATGATCTTCGTTTTCACCCCTTTGCAGAATTGATTTTGAGCCTTGTTTGGGCTATAAATAGAGACTGCTGTGCAGAAGGGACCCCAGCCGGCCCATAGGACTCGGGATTTCCTAATAGCACAAGATGAGTTGCAGCACCCTTGAAATGGATGGGGGTGCAGATTAATACTCTTGCATCAAATCAATAATGACAACTCAATAGTTTGTCAAAGGGAGTCCGTTTAATGACAAGTACAAAAACGGGGAGTTCATGAATATCAGCAATCGCACGATCTTCCTTCTTGCTTCAACTCCAATTAAATTCAGAAAAACATAGTATTTATACCAAAAACTCATCATCACTGACGTATAACTCTTAAAACTTAGCATGCAACTTGATTGGTTCTAGGAAGGTAACTTTAATATAGGCACTATATATGTATATGTTAACATGGAGAGGGAATTGGATATACAATGTCAGGTGGGGGCAACTAAGCCCATCCTTCAAAATGGCTACTGTGAACGTGACTAAAAGTATGACGTCTCATTGGTTCTATTAACTATAGGACCCTAGATTACATGGTCCACTATGAATGGATTGGCATCAACCCCACTCATACTTTTGCACTTGCTTAGCAGCTTGCAGAATAGCGGGCCCGGTGCATGGAGTTCGTCTGCACCCCAGCTTCCCTCCAATTATTGCTACAATCAATAATCCCTTCAGTGGTCATGTGTCAGTTATTTCTTTGGCCTTGAGTCTGCTTCTTGGTCTGGGAAAGTTAAGGTGTCTGTGCATGGCCAAGTTCCGTGCCTAGGTGTGAAAGTTTCATCCCTTCTGCTTGCTTGCTGATTCCGACACCGTGAAATTGTCTTATTCTTCATGCAATGTCGTGTATTTGATTTAATTCTGCCCATCGTCTGCCATCTGTGGCTTATCTTGACCCTTCTGCACAGAATACTCTATTCTTCTTCTCATTAATTGTATCCACTGTTGGGCGATTTCAGCCGATATGACCTTGGCTTCTTGGCATGATTAACCTCGTCTGAGATTCTCTCTGACTTTAATTTGATTGCTGCAAAACTCTCCTCTTGAGATCATTAGTAACCTTTGGTTGATTTTGTTCTTGTTCATAGTGGAAGTATACTTATAAAAAGTGCTCCTGTATAGGTGGAGCTTGTCACAATCTATCTTACTACTAAGCATAAGCAAGCCTCACGATTTCTGTGCTTCTTGCGGTTACTTTGCATATGTACACGTTTAAACTAACTGACTATCTTCATCATGCATATGGCATAATTTCTGACATGTTGACATCACTTCTTTCTCTTTAGGATCAGGATATCACTTATCCATGGTGTTTCATCTCTTTTCATCATTCATAGGTCATCATATCTTCTATATGTGAGTCAGTCCGGGCTCTTTTGATGTCGTCATTTGTCCTCCTTCAGCATCTTTTTAGTTTCTTTAGGTATTGTATTCTGTCAATCGTCATTCTGTCTCACTTGTCGATATGGTTTTCTCAATGGGTACCTTACTGTCCAGGTTTTCTTAGGTGTCAGTACTTCAACAGGTGCTGTTCTTCTGATAGATACTGGACAGAGCCCCACTGCGGCTCTCTGTTGGTTTATTTGTTCATAATACGTCACATATTTCGGCGTGAACATTTCTGGTACTTTAAAATGGGTGGTTGGGGTGTGAATCAAGCTTGGCACCTCCTCTACACTGCCGTCACCATACTGCCTCTGATTTCCCCCTTGACCATTAGATAATGCCCCTCAGGGTCTTTATGCTGGGCCTTTAATGTAAAGTGTGCCTTGGGAGACACCACGAGAGCTACCCCTCTTTTCTTAGCTAGACACAAAGAGTGAACTATCTCCTGAATGGACCTGGCCCTGAGAGATGGTCCCTCCCACTAGGTCAGTGGGTTTCCTGGAGAAATAGGAAATGCAATTTTAGACTATTAAATTCCCTCACCACCATAGATCTCTTGTGGGGGGAATTCAAACCACGAACATTCAGCGAACCCAACATTAGTGCTTGGTTTGAGTCATCCATCGACGGGACAACATTTTCTCAGGATCCCTCTAGGGATGCATATGTTATCCATGTCCCCCTCTTGGCTCAGTAAACTCGGGTTCCACACAAGAGAGCTGGACCCCTTGGAAGGCAGGTCACAGCCTGGTAGTTTAAACAAGCAATAACCCAAAAACACCAAGAAAAGAAACCCCAAAATTCCCCCTGCCCCTCTGAGCGCCTGGACTGCCTGCGACATAAAGAATGTCATAAGGCCAGGCCACCAGTGCCTACCTCCTCAGGGTTTGCAAACAATGCACAATACCCCCTCTCTGAGCTCCCCCGTGCTCAAACAACAACACTATATATTGTCACCCGCTCCCCTTCCCCACAGAACAAGCACCTGAACATCTCTGCTCCTTTAGCGAAAGGACTAAACATGATCAAGGAACAAAGTTCTGCCTCGGGTTTTCTGAGGTGGGTCAAGAAATTCAAATCTTCCAACACTGGAATCCGACACAAGCTATAGCAGGGACTCGGCCAGTCATTGGAAGTTCTAGAGGAGAATGGAGCTACTCTTCTCAATGTCCTATTTATTTATTTATTTATTTATTTATTTATTTATTTATTCACATTTGTTAAGCGCACATACAGCCCATAGGGCATCGTGGCGCTTGTTACAGAGATGACTTGTTATACATACAATGAAGTCATTACTTAGTTACAAGAGAGTAGTAAGGAGAAGATAGGAAAGGAAGAGGAGATGATGTTGTACGAAGAGCTAGTTGAACAAGGTGGTTTTCAGTTTTTTTCGAAAGGCAATGAGAGATGTTTCTGCTCTGAGTGTGCTAGGTAGTGCGTTCCATAGCTTCGGGGCAATGTAAGGGAAGCTTATTCCACCTGCTCTAGCTCGTTTGATGCGAGGGACCCTAAGCTGGTTGGTGTGGCATTGTCTGGTTGGTCTAGTGGAGTGCGATCTGACTAGCGTGTCAGACAGGTATGAAGGTGCGGATAGGTGAATACATTTATGTGCAGTGGTGAGTATTTTGAATGTGATGCGCTCTTTGACAGGTAGCCAATGTGCTGCCTTTCTGGCTTGCGCGATGTGGTCCCGTTTAGGTATATTGAGGGCTGCTCTTAGTGCATTATTTTGTGTTGTTTGGAGTTTATTGAGATTGGTGATGGAAGTACCAGCCAGTAGCGCATTACAATAATCTATCTTGGCTCCTATGGTGGCTCTTGCAATAGATAAGCAATTATCTTTGGTTAGGAATGGTTTAATGGCATTAATGAGATTAGTGCTCAGAGCGGAGGCAGAGACAATGGAGTTGACTTGCTTGTCCATGGATAGTGATGCGTCAATGTGGACTCCTAGTGTTTTTACAGAAGGTAGAACTGGGATGACACAATTGTCTATGCAGAAGTTTGTGTAGAGAGGGTCGAGATTCTTGAGGGTGGATTTTTGGCCAAGGATGAGAATTTCGGTCTTATCACCGTTAAGACATAGGCCGTTCGTGGCCATCCATGCTTGGATGGTGGCGTATATATTCTGGAGGGTGGTTGCGTCCTGAAGGTAGCGTCCTGTGAGCGGGAGGAGTACTTGGGTATCGTCAGCGTAGTTGGTGTATGTGATCCCGAGTGCGTCCAATTTATCAAAGAGAGGTTTGGTGAAAAGATTATTACCATGGATCTGGCGCCTCTCATTGAAACCGTTGGTCAACTCTTCTGTCAACTCTCTCCCCCTGCCTAGTTGGTCACCTTCTGCGGTGGGCTCGCCCAGGAGTTCTCGAGACACCCTATGACTGTTGTCTTCTGTGATCATAGAGTATTTATAACCATCATACTCAAATGAGAGGGAACAAGGAAATCCCCATCTGTATCTTACTGCTTCGAACTGAATCCATTTCTTTACGGGGCTACAAAGTCTTCAACGTGCCAAGGTGAAAGCCAATAAATCCTGGTAGATCATGATCTGTAAATTCTCCCAGTCAACCGGGCCCTTTCTAAGTGTGAGTTCCAAGATTTTGCTCTTCTCTGAGAAATATTGAAATCTCACCAGAACCGACCGGGGCCCCTCGTGGAAGCTCCCGCGATATGAGCTCAATCAATTGTCGGTTTGTTTGTGTTACTCTCATCTGAAGAGTTTCCTGATCACAGCATTCCCGCCTTTTACAATGTCCGCCTGTGTCTCGCCTTCCCACTCCAGAAATCCCAGGAACCTCAGATTGCAGGACCGCTCCCTATTCTCCAAATAATCCAACGTGAGGGTGCATTTCTCCTCTCTTCTTTCCAATTCGGAGAGGCACATGTCTATTTGGGTCTCCAGGAGGTTGACCGAGGTTCGATTTGCTTCCAGGGCTTAGACTCGGTCGACCATGGTGTCCACTTTTTTATCCAAGGTATCCAACCTTTTGCCGATGTCTGCTCTGAAGCCTTGGATTTCCTCAAGGAGGGCTGCCGTGCCCTTACTCATCGACTGGGCTTCCATTGCTTCTGCTTGAGAAGAAGAGGGTATGTCGGGTATCTCCAGTGCGGGTGCTGGAACGTGGCAAAACTTTTGCAGGGACTTGGCCCAGCTCATCAATGGACACCAAAGGGGCCAAATAATCCAGTCAATGTGATGGCCCCACCCAGGGGGAGTCTCAGGGAGCAGTACAGGAAGTAGAGGAGGAATGCAAAGGACCCCAGAGGGAGGTCAATGGCGATACAGGTGCCGGGGGAGTTGTGAACTGCCTGATGGAATCTTCCCGCCTCGGACGTGCTGACATCAGGTGGGAGTTTGTGCAAGAATGGTCAACGAGGCTCCCAGTTACCACTTCCTCCACCCCAGCCAGAGCGGGGGTCACAACAGCTGCTCCTGGTGGTGCGACAATGTCGGAGGAATGTGAACGTCGGTAGGTAGATTCAGGACAGATTCGAGGCCCTACAATGCGGGTGCACACTGATCGGTGGGGGACCAGCTGGAGGCGTGGTCGCTGTTATTCACTAAAGTCTAGCACTGTCCTTGTGGCCCTGGGTGAGCTGGGTGCGGGAGTGAGGACAGACTGGGGGGCCACTCACTCCTTCTACCGTGAGGTGCCCCAGGTCAGTGGAAGCTCCACTCCACCACTCCGATTCCCAGAGAAGCTGAGTCCCCCTCTCCCCCAAGGCTGTTACAGGGATAGGGCTCCTGGGAAGTGTTCACTGTCTGTGGGCTCAAAGAGGAGCTGGAGGGAACAGTTGCTGGGATTGATGAAATAGGTGGGCGGAAAATGTGTGGGTACCCACGGGGGTATTGTGCTTCTATCTCCGGGCTCTTTTTAGGTCCAGGTAGGGTGTCAGAAGAGGGCAGTGTCTGCTTCGCCCTAGGCTTGGGGAAGCGATGCACAGGGTGCCTCCCCCAACTGGGGATCCATGCCAGGGGCTAAAGCAGTTAATTGGTGGATCACGTGACCCCCGCCCGACCACCCAGTGCTTGGTGTGAGGCCACAGACCGCCTCGAGACCCCCACAGCCAAGGAAATTAGTTTGCAGGTTCAGAGACCTTATGGCCCGTGAGGGGCAGGGGGGCCAGAGTACTGACCTGATCAAATGCGGGCTTCTCAGTGCCTTGACACAGCGTCCGCCTGTCGCAGGCCGCAAGGCTCCTCAGAGCCGGCGGGAGGAGGATCAGCAGGGTGGAGCGGCGAGCAAACAAGGCTCTGAGTCACAAACCGCAGCCGGGGGTTGGAGGGGTTGGAGGGGTCGGCCGCCCTGCTGAGGGCTCTGGCAAACCATGTGGTTGGAGGGCGGAGAAGGACAGCAAGTCCTCAGTGACTTCAAGTAGGCTCGGAGGCCGCTTACCATTACTCTGCGTGCTTCAGCGTGGAGCGAGGAGCGGCCGGCTGTGAGCGCGAGGCCCGCCTCTTCTGCCAATGTGTCTATCTCTGCCAATATAGGGGCTACACACTCCAAAAATATCACTATATGCTTCTCTTGGTGCGTAGGACCCTCTTGGGTGGGAGGGGGCTGTCAGATGGCCTCTTCAGCAGGTTTTAGGGAGGCTCAGGTCCCTTTAGCCGCCACTGTGGAGGAGACCGACGGAGATGAGTCAGAAAATCTCTGTGCCCCCTGGTGGCTCTCTGGTGATGTCATCTTTGATGTCATGGTGTTAGTCTTAACAGTGCATTGTGATGGCACAAGTTATGGTTGCTTAGTTTACCATGAATGGTGAATTTCTGGAGGTTTTTGGTTTTACTTGTAACCATTGTGAAAACAAAGTTAAAATATCGAGGCTGAGTACCCCAAAAGGAAATACACCGAACACGAGTTACAAAGGAACATACAAAGATCTTTATTTTATACTGTAAAGTTTCAAAGAAAAGTAACGGATAGCTATCGGTCCTCAGTACAATACAACAAACTCCAGCGTGGTTAAGTGTGCTCAGTGAGTGGGGCTGTACATTAGAATTTGTTGCTCTTTTATACCTTTTGCGAACATGATGTCCAACCCTACTGCGGGTTAATATTCCTCTAATACATTACTGATCTAGGGTTCATGCCGAGTTCACACATCTATATGCTTAGGGTTTGCCTTTAATACATTGGCCAACAAGTCTACATGGTAACAATGTATTTTAGGATTTCTCAGAAAGGTCTTCTTAAACATTAATACAATGTAGTTAAACAAGTATTCTCAGTTCAGTATTTGGATACATTGTTCTTAACATGTGCTCGTGGATTAGTTTCATTAGTATGAGTAATCCTTTACACACAGGTCAGCGAAGGACAAGGTCTCAGTTCACGACCCCAACAAGTGGCCTGCAGGCAAGTTACATATTAATTACACACAGAGGTCAAGATGGCCATGTTGCATTTCGGAATGACATCGTCCACCATTTTAACTCACAGGGTGACTTTACAGAGAGAACCTAAAATGGCAGATTTGACCTACAATGACGGCTTACATTGATTCTAAGGTCAGGAGCTTGCAACACGGATTTCTTCGAAAGTGGCTTACAAGCAGCTTGGCGTAGGCCAATATACATATATTCATTGCAATAGGAGGCATGATATAATTTCCCGTTTGACAAACCCTCCTTTTGGCCTATGCCAAGTGCTAAACTACTTCTGATCTCCTTGCAAACAACTCCATGCATCATCGTCCATGCACCCTAAATCGCTGTCAGAATTATCTATTCCCATCAGATCATTCGCTAAAATTTCTTTTAACACATATTCCTTACTTTTATCTGGGGCACACACTTTATGTCCCATTGTACCTATCTCTTGTGCGCAACATCCCCCTAGCATTGAACATATACTAGATAAACACTGGATACAACAACAAAGAACAACAGAATTCCCAAAATGATCAGTAAGACCGAAAGTACCTTCCAACCCCAGGATCGCAAGAAGTCCCAGAACCAAGCGCTAAGATCCCAGTTTCCCTCAGGAACATGCACTTCTGAACTAACGAAATGCAGATTCTGTATTGCTTTGAAAATAATTGGGGAGGAATCCAGCATGAAAACACAGCAAGCGGACCCCTCTAATTTACACACTCCACCACGTTCAGCCAGAATGACATCTAATGCCATCCGGGTTTGGAGCGCTACTAGTCTTATCGCTTTCTGTTCTAATGTCATATTATAGAGTATGTCCGTGGTCCAGTTGATGGTTCTTTCCAGTACTCTCACTAGTCTTCTGATATCTTCGGAATTCGCTATCTGCCCCCAAAATGGCACAAATGATTTTGCTACATCTCCCAAGACCTGTGCTGGAGTGTCACCGTTCTTGTCCCGCCGTGGACGAGCCTTTGAAACCTCTACTGTACTAGCTATGAACACCCCAGGTAATAGGATCCCTAAATACCAGGTTCCCTGCCAATCTCTGGCCAACCATGGAAATGCTACATTACCGCAAACAAAGTAGACAGGTTCGCCTACATACAAAGGTCTGTCTTCCCCAGTCAAATTTGCAATGTTGGCACAACCGTTAAAATCTCCCATTGACTGAGTACTATTCCTCTGTATGCAGAAAGAAACTGAATCGGGGCTATGGTTAACAGTGTAAGAGGGAGGCATTGCATCCTTATTGCCTATTGGAGCCATCTTGAAGGAAATCAAAGATTGAAAAGGACGAGACAGTCTATCGGAAGGCCTAATAGAAGCAACGTTAAGCTTACTCCTATTCGCGAAAAGCGAGCATCCCAGGGGAGTCAGAATATGTTTCTCAAAACCATTCAAATTAGTGCCATCAAAGTTCCCCGAGATGCTATCGTTCCAACGGCCAAAGAACGGTGCTCTAAGAGAAGCATAACAAGCAGTTGTCAAAGGTAAAGGATGCATGTACCAACCTAGCCCCTTATCCCCATGTTGCGGTAAATGCGATCAGACCCAACAGTTGGACCTATTAAAAATGGCATGCGTAGCATTCATGATAAGTAACAGAGTATTTTTATGGTACCTTTGTCTATGCTGTGAGTCCCTAGGGGACAGAGTATGCAAATGTACAAAGGGAGTAGAAACAGTGGGTACATTTTCAGTCGGTAACAAGGACTCTAGAGGATGAGTTTCCTCAATGTACCATAAACCTAAGACAGTGACTATTATAAAACCAAATATTATTATAAAAACACAGCAATATGTTTTTGGGGCCCAAGTGCTTTGTCCATTATCCCGGCTGGTCACACAATCATTTTCAAGTCCCATACGAGTGATAGCGGTTGCAGGCATTGTAGTCTTCAAATGACAAACCCCAATGTTATTAGCTGGTGACCTCCCGGTCGCGCGACTTCTTAGTCCTTCCACAGCCATAGCCAACAGAATCTCCTTTTCTCAAATTTGGGCAAAAACAAGCCCTCGATGGTCCTTTCCTTCTCCGAATGCACAGCCAAACCGTGCCGTAAGTCTATCAGATGCACAGCAAAACCGTGCTGTAAGTCTATTTTCTTTGACGCAGATTGTACCTTGCTTTTCCCGGTACTGACTGATCCGGAAACAATGTGTCATCACTTCCTGTTGGAAGCAACGTATCAGGAGCAAGTGAAGATGGTGAATTTGAAACAACAGTTTCTGGAAGCAAAACTTTTGGAGATTGTGGAGACAGAATGGCAGGTTCCCCAAGCCTCACGGGCTCGGAAAGATTCTCTGATGCATTCTGATCGCTATTTACTGCTTTGGGATCGTTGGTTGCAGCGTTAGCGAGGGGTTCTGTTTCATCTGTATCGTGTGGCACTGGGTGAGGAAGTTTCTTGACATGCGTCGTGTGGATCCAGTTTTTTCTGCCAGAGACCTGCACCACCGTTTGTGTGACCAACAGGACCTGGAATGGGCCCCGCCAACTAGGTGCAAGGCAGGAAGAACTCTCAAATGCCTTGATGAGCACCCAGTTCCCAGGCCGTATGCTGTTGCCCGGGCCCTCGTATCGCACAGGTGAAACTCTCACACCTGGTGATAAATCAAATACAGGTTTTTAGTCAACTGGCTGCAATAATCTGAATGAAGTACATTTTCAACATTTTTCAATGATCTACATTTAGGAAGATTCCAGATATTGGCTGGTCTCCCCATTACAACCTGAAATGGAGAGAGCCCAGTCTTAGTTTAAGGGGTTGTACGCATCGATAATAACACGATCGGTAAGGCGTCCGGCCATTTTAATTTAGTGCCGGCACACGTCTTAGCGAGTTTGTTCTACATATCTGCAGAATTACAGAATTACAGCAGTGACAAAATGAGGACCATTATCCGACCAGATGACTCTTGGTACCCCGAATCGCGGAAAATACTCAATTAACATGGTTTTCGCAGAAGTCATGGCTATAGCATCTTTGACAGGGAAAGCCTCGACCATTTACTAAAAGCACAGATGACAACTAATACATACTTCATATTATTGCACCGTTCCATTTCAATAAAATCAAAGAGAATGACTTCAAAGGGGACAGAGGGTGGCCCAAAACATCCCCTTGGAGTTGATGTCCCCTTTCCCACATTGTGTTGTAGGCAAAACATGCAGTCCTGAAAATAGCACTGGGCAATTTTTGAAATGTTGTCATTTGCCCAAACTTTCTCTAACATTTTCGTAACTTTCTGGGCACATATATGCGTAGGACCATGGCCATGACGACCATCATCATTACATAAGCGTCAGGGAGGAGCCATTTCCCTTCAACTATGTCCACCCAACACCCATCATCATCGAGTTTCCCCAAGCCTTCAGCCCACCTCTTGCATTCTTCTAGCGTGGCATCGGCTTGAATATCCCATACAGACCCAACACCCTCATCCATTGCATAGGCATTTACAGTCTCCCTTGAAATGTACATCTCCGTAAAGAGATCGGTGGCAGTTTGTTTAGCTATCTGATCAGCAAAAGCATTCCCTTTTCCTATATCATCTGTAATCTCTCAATGTGCTGCACATTTTACGACAGCTAACTGAGTAGGGAGCGCAAGCGCTGAGAGCAGTTGTACTATTAGGGAGCCATGTTGGATTTTTGTGCCATGCGAAGTTAAGAACCCTCTCTCCGACCAAAGTTTCCCAAAGTTGTGAACCACCCCAAAGGCATACTGACTATCAGTATATATGTTTACTGTAAGCCCTTCGGAAAGTTCACAAGCTCGGGTCAATGCTATAATCTCTGCGGCCTGCGCTGAGTTATGCGTGATTCTCTTGGTTTCCACGACCGTGCTCAATGTGGTGATTGCATAAGCAGCTGTGGATGTACCATCCGGAAATTTGAAGCAGAGCCATCACAAAACTGCTCTCCTTGCGGATTGTTCAAAAGAGTGTCTTTTAGATCAATTCTACCCTTTGCCTCTTGTTCGGTAGTATACAGACAGTCATGTGACTCTTCGTCGCCGCAAGCAGTACCTTGCGGGAAAGGTAGGAGTTCAGCTGGATTAAGAACACAACACCTCTTAATTTGGATGTGAGGAGCAAACAAAATCAATTCATATCTTGTCAACCGTGCGGAAGTGAGGTGTTGCATTTGGGTTCTGTTCAGTAGAACATCTACAGAGTGAGGCACCATCAGGGTTAGATCATGGCCTAGGACCATTCCCTCACTCTGTTTAACAGATGCAGCAGCAGCAGCGACAGCTCGCAAACATCTTGGCAAAGCGCATGGATCAAGGGCAGAAGAAAAGTAACCGCACAGCCTATTCTTCCCTCCATGTTCCTGCGTTAATACACCCAAAGCACATCCATCACATTCATGCACAAACAACACAACGGCCTTTTCATAGTTTGGTGTGACCAAAACCGGTGCCGAGCATAATGCAGTTTTGAGCAAATCAAATGATTGCTGGTGCTCCGTGTTCCATGGCAATGGCGAAGAAATGCCCTTCTTTGTCAAAGCCAACATCGGTTTGATCACTAGTGAGAAGTTTGGGATCCACAACCTACGGTAAGAAGCCATACCTATCAAGGCTCTAACTTCATTCTGTATATTTGGGACAGACATGCCAGAAATGTGTTTAATTCTTTCAGGTGTCAATCTTCTTCCCTCCTTTGACAGGTGATAGGCTAAATAGGCGACCTCCTGGCAACAATATTGAAACTTTTTATGCAAAGGTTTGTGACCATGTTTAGCTAGATGAATAAGCAACAGCACAGTGCCCTCCTTACAGGCGCTCTCAGAGTCAGCATCTAAAAGCAAATCATCAACATACTGAAGCAATGTACAAGTAGAGTGTAATTCAAGGGTATCAAGCTGTTCTTTCAAAGCCCTACTGTAGATGCTAGGACTCTCTGTGTAACCTTGAGGTGCACGAGTAAATGTGAACGAGCGTCCTCCTAAGGTGAACGCGAACAAGTATTTATTATCCTTGTGTATAGGAATACTAAAGAAAGCATTCTTCAGATCCACAACACTAAAGTAAGTAGCTGTAGCTGGAATCATGGTCAATATTGTCGTCACATCAGGAACAATTGGAAATTGTGGAGTGACAACTTTATTAATGGCACGTAAATCAATTATGAAACGGAATGGAATTGCATTATCGCCTTCCTTGTACACGGGTAAAATTGGACTATTGCACAAACTACCTGAAATTTCCTCAATCACCCCGCGATGCACAAAATCGGAAACAATGCATTTCAAAGCTCGCTCGCCCTCAACTGAAATCTTATACTGGGGAATGCGTGGCAGCTCAATTCCATGTTTCAAGACTATCTTAACAGGCTCAATCTGTAGAACACCGGCAATCATTGTCGTCAACTGCCATAAGCACTCTGGTACATCACTGAATTCTGGCGGCAAAGCTCTGGTTAAGAAATGAGAGACAGAAAGTTGCTGTGGTGAAATCGTCAAACGCATTCCATCAGAAGAACAATAAATTACTGCGTTTAATTCTTTCAATAGATTCAACCCCAGACAATTCTCTCCACAATTCGAAGTCAAAAGGAAAGGACAGTGGTCCGTGAAGGGGCCCAAATAAATAGGTACCGGTGAAGAAACTGGACAAAAAACTGGTCTGCCACAAAACCCTACAGAAACATTGGTTTGCCCTGACAGTGGAATGTTTGGAATGGAACACTTCTGTGCTCCAGTATCTATCAAAAACTGATGTTTCCTATTTCCCACTACCATTTCAATGTAGGGACCTTTCTGATTGACAGGAATAGGTGTAGGTTCCAAACCCTGCTTCGGGCAATCCTAACGAAATAAAATATCATCAAAAGTAAGCTCTTCAGATAGATATGCAGCAGAAGGATGATCAAATATGTTCCTAGTATCCAAACTCGGAGTCTGATTATCCTGTGAAAAAGATTGCTGAGGATCATGTGCAAACTGACCTCTACCAGGGCCCCCTACACCCGGGTGACCTCTGGATCATCTACCCATATTTCCAAATGTGTTATTTGACCTCTGTCGAAGGACAGGGCATTGTGCACGCCAATGACCCCCTTGTCGACAATAGGCACACTGGTTAATGTTCACAGGACCCAAGGGCACATTCCCTTGTGGAACATACTGACCTCTAATCTGTGAACTACCTCCTCTGGGGCCTCTAACAATTTGCTGTAACAATACTTTAGTCTTTAAATCACCTTTTCTGTTCTCGGCTCTATCTTGTTCATTATTGATATGATTCTCGTAGTACTGAGCCATGTGCAGTACTTCTGATTGGGACTTCGCCTGCCAAGCGCTCTCAGAAGACATCATTTGTGACTGGATGTCAGGCAGCAATCCACGCACAAATGTGTCCACACATAATCTTTTCCCAGACTCTGTACCTAAGTCTTGTCCACTGAAATTCGAGAATACCTGTTCAAACTGATTAAAGTACTCGGTAGCACCCTCCGACTTTCCTTGGACACAGGGCGTAAGCTTGTCCCAAATAATTCTTTTTTCGGGAATTATGGTTTTTAATTTTGCAACAATTCTATCAGGCAAAGTCAGTATCACCTGGGGCGGTCTCTCACCAGTTGGCCTTTCTCCATCGAGACTAGTTATGTTAGCCCATGTATCTCCCAACCCTGGTACGTCGTCTATAGTCCTAACTTCTTTCCACAAATCTACGAGAAGGAGTACAGGAAATAACAAATCAATGTCACCTAATGTGAATACTGAGGACTGCAAGACAGACTCTATTTCTTTATAGAATCAAGTCGGATGTTTCCTAATGTCAGGAATGGATTGTCTAATAGTGTTCACTTACTGTCTTGATAATGGGACGTGAACAAACTGTGATACATAATGTGCAGGAATGTTCACAGCAACTGCATTTGTTGCAGGATCAGCTGCAATCTCAACCTTCGGGACAAATGTCAGAGGAACCACTCTCATAGGCAACTGAGAAGTAGGCAACATCCGAACGCTTACTAAGCAACAGAGCTAAGTCGAGCGCTAAAGCAGTCGAAGAAGTGTCAAATGAAAAAGCTCTCTTATAAATACTCAATAACTCTGTGGGACAACTAATCTTTCTCTTTACACAATCATCCTGTAGGTACTCTATCATTACCTGTATCACTTTCCTCTGCATTTCTGCCGTATACTGACTATACGTGTCATATACCTCAACTGGAGTTATCGACGTATCTGAAATCCATCTAAGCGCGTCTTTCGTACAAATTCGTGCTTCCTCAGATATCGATTTTCAAGAAGGAAGGAACCGTTTCTGTACATACATACTTTCCCCATCGTCATCCTCATTTTGTAACCTTTCCAACTCCTTTCTATACTCAAATAACCTCTCGACATGCTCATTTACTTTCTCCACAGTGTCTCTTGAAAACGCTAAAGTGTTTAGATCCCTTAACCCTTGCAGAGATCTGTATTATTTAATTTGCCCCACTTTATACATACATTAATCCCTAAACCTTCAATAAAAACATTTTTCTCAGGAAAATTATCCATATTAACAAGTGTGGCAAAAACATTAGCTTGATCATCTCTCTCCATACAATGCTTAGCCCATGCAATCAAATCAAGTTTCTTCTCTGGTGGTACAGTATTGCGAGTGACAACCCTTAACCCTGCACCCTGATTGACTATGAGCGGTACGAGACCACTTGGAAGAGGGGGAGCAGGCAAATTCAATGGAGGTACTGTTACTGATGCAATAGGAAGAGGTGGAGGAATAGGTGGAAGAACAACAACTGGAGGAAGAGGAACATTAGAAGGAGCAGGAACAACAGGAACAACAGCAGGAAGAGCAGGAATAACAGCAGGAAGAGGCACAACAGCAGGAAGAGGAACATACAGAGGTGGCGCAGAGGCACCAGGCCTTCGCTCATTTAACAATTTGTCAATGAATTCATCGGAAATATGAAGATCTTTAGAAGGATAGATTTTCTGAATGCCAAGTGAGAAAGCCCTATCCATATTCCTAGCTGACTCAGACTGTTTATCTTGGTCATACAACAACGCTTTTTTGGCGTTCGTTTTATGATGGCGCGCATGTTTTTCTCTACTCTTAAGTTGCTGCAACGCTTCTTTTTTCCAATTGTGCAAAACATCAAATGCTGCATGTCTAGCCTTTTTCTTTAATAGAATCGACTCTAAATACTCAATACGAGGGATTTCAAAACTACCATTGATTGGCCAATGAAGTTCGGAGGCATATCTGGTTTGTCTGTGCCAAATATCCTTAAACACTATACTTCCAATGCCATGCTTACAGTACATAGTACATGCCGGTGAACCCTCCTGTGGTGCTGGACGGCTACATTCCAAAGATTGTCTATTGCTGCAGAACAACGCCCTGAAGCAGGTAGACAATTTCCCAGGCATATCAAATTATTGGTGTTACCTGGTCAATAATTGTGTCTGCAGATACAATATGCCAAAATCAAATTATCAATATATTTAAGAATCGGGTCACGACTCACCTGATCAATCCTAAGGAGGTCTGATCGGATTACAAAGAATCTTACCTAACTAATCTTACCTTGTGTTTGGTGATTTCAGCAAATCTGCCCGCCTCGATAAGTGGACCCTCGTCAAGATGCCGTCTCGGACCACAAGCTAATCGTCCAGGGATCGGGTCGTGCAGCGCTGCCGAGGTATCGCATCTCGTTCAGAAGGGGCTCCTTTCACCATCCGATCCTGGTCCGATAGCGTGTGTCAACCTTCGACAATCCGGCATCAATCTTGAGGGTCCCTATTCGGGGCATCAACTGTGAAAACAAAGTTAAAATATCTAGGCTGAGTACCCCAAAAGGAAATACACCGAACACGGGTTACAAAGGAACATACAAAGATCTTTATTTTATACTGAACAGTTTCAAAGAAAAGTAACGGATAGCTTCAGCCCTCAGTACAACACAACAAACTCCAGAGTGGTTCAGTGTGCTCAGTGAGTGGGGGTGTACATTAGAATTTGTTGCTCTTTTATACCTTTTAAGAACATGATGTCCAACCCTACTGCGGGTTAATATTCCTCTAATACATTACTGATCTAGGGTTCATGCCGAGTTCACACATCTATATGCTTAGGGTTTGCCTTTAATACATTTGCCAACAAGTCTACACAGTAACAATGTATTTTAGGATTTCTCATAAAGGTCTTCTTAAACATTAATACAATGTAGTTAAACAAGTGTTCTCAGTTCAGTATTTGGATACATTGTTCTTAACATGTGCTCGCGGATTGTTTCATTGGCACGAGTAATCCTTTACACACAGGTCAGCGAAGGACAAGGTCTCAGTTCATGACCCCAACAAGTGGCTTGCAGGCAAGTTACATATTAATTACACACAGAGGTCAAGACGGCCATGTTGCATTTCGGAATGACATCGTCCACCATTTTAACTCACAGGGTGACTTTACAGAGAGAACCTAAAATGGCAGATTTGACTTAAAATGGCGGTTTACATTGATTCTAACGTCAGGACCTTGCAACACAGATTTCTTTGCAAGTGGCTTACAAGCAGCTTGGCGTAGGCCAATATACATATATTCATTGCAATAGGAGGCACGATATAATTTCCTGTTTGACACCATAATATCCGTTTAACCAAGTTTTTTCACAGAAAAAAAATAATAAAATATATATATATGACTATGCAGATTGTGTATGAATAATACAGGTGAAACATTAAATCATAGGATATGATTGGATATGATTCTTGATAGAAAGAGATTGTGTCCATAGCAATGGGATTCTAACTTCAGTGGCAGGGAGGAGTATTACTAGTGGTTGGTACGTAGTTAAGAACCAGTAACTCGACACTTTGAGGCTTCCAAAGAAAAGAGGAAAACCTGAAAGGGTTGACATGTTTTTCTTTTCTTTTTATAAACATTCTTTATCACATCACACTTTGGAGCAGTTTGCTTGACAAGCAGTACAATAAAAAATAAAAAAAAACAATGTAAAAGAAATAACCTTACAAAGCGGGACAACATATTTATATCACATTGTTATGGACCTCCATTTTGCCAATCAGAATGTTTAGATTACAGTCAATATCCACAAGTATTGACTGCAATCTGAAAATGATGTCTTCAACAGCAGACAGGGAATCAACCCTGCAATGTACAGGAAAGATTTCTTTCAACATGCCACTTACTCTCTGGGAGGACCTCTTTTGTTTGCTGCATCATCCTATTTAACACATGAATGAGAAAACCAAAACATGGGAACTTGCATTCCTTTCTTATAGAGAAACGGTTTACTTCTATATGGCACCAAATGCATTTTCGTATTAAACCTGTTTCAGTTCAACCAAGTTTGCAATTACAATATCCACCTTATGAAGACAGCCATGTTATTTAATTACTACAAAATACAACTATATTTAAGGGATGAACTCAGTTTGTCTCATTACATTACACGCTATTAAAGTAGCATTTTTCATTTCTCCACTAAAACTCCAAAGTATATGTTGCTACGACCGGTATGCAATTTAGACTACGGGAAGTGTCATTATTGTTTCAGATAATGATTCTTCCTCAACTTATGTCACTTGGATTCTCTAGGTGTAATAACTTGGTGGCTGGTCATATTATATTGAGATTATGTCCCCTCCCTAGTCTATAAGAATACAGCAAGAAAATAAGCATCTCTGTTGAATACAACATAATTGATTAATTGATTAGCTGGCAGGTTTGTTCAGCATAAAAGCCAACATTAACCATTCCATTTGGGAGACATTATTCCAACCATGAGTTTAACTCTATCTCATGGGATTTGTAGACCTAGGTTTATAATGGGGTCAAATACAGGACTTGAAGTCCCAGGATGCACAGTTAAAACCAGGAGTGGACTAGTGTCCTCCGAATTGAATGTACAAACCAAAATGATTTGAACACTATGCACTCTCTGTTCAATTGCATGTCTTATATTATATATAGATATATGTTAGTGTTTAATATTTAGAGTAGAGTGGATTTAAGTGTAATTTGAGGTGCAGAGGAGAGAAAGACAACCTTGACATCTAGGTTGTACCACAAATATTAACAAACAAAAAAGTTCCCAATTAGGCAACTCACGTCCCCTGCACACTATCCATTGTCTGGGTAACCAGACTAGTAATATAGGGTATATTTGTAGTCATATTTGCATGGTCTTAAATAAACATTCCCAATAAAACGTGATCTTTTTTGAAGTTACATAAATCAAAAATGACAATATAGCAGTTATTTATCAAAGAATCTTCATTTTTATTCAGGATGATGATGATGCAGCAAGGGCCCAACACGTTTTGAGTGAAAGTCACTCTTCATCAGGGGCATATGTGATTCTATAGAAAAAGTACATATAAAATACCTTTTAGTAGAGCTCATATATGTAGCACAGTAATTCAAACTAACATTACATGTCCATATACATTATCTCAAGAACATCTTTAGCTGGAAATAAAATGCTGTAACACTGTATTACCAACTTACATAAACAAAGAGGTGATGGCTGGAAGGTTTAGAATGAATCTTAACCACTGGCATTGCCCTGGGCATCCCTCCAGACCACCGTTCTTAGCCTGCCAAGCCATTACAGAAGGGGAAAGACCATATGCAAATCAGGCTTGGCCCCACCCCAAAAGGGGCAGTCCAGCCCAAACTGCTAGGCCACATCCCTTCTGCACAAGACCACAAGCATCCCCAAACATGTTTCGCCCTTGTTGGGGCTCATCAGTGAGGAGTAGCTTGGGTCTCTAGGTCCAGCTGGCACGGGACCCACGTCTGGGCATACCCGTCCCACTCGGGGTGACAAAGCATAAACAAAGAGGTGATGGCTGGAAGGTTTAGAATGAATCTTAACCACTGGCATTGCTCTGGGCAACCCTCCAGCTACACCCTACTGATGAGGTTCAACCAGACCGAAACACGTGTCCGGGGTTGCTGTTGGTACTCTTGTTCAGAGGAGAATTGCCTAGCATTTTGGTGCTGGACTGCCCCAGGGCAGGACAAAGACTGATATGTTTGGTATATTTCTTCTCTGTGAAAGATAGTGAGCTAAAGACTCTGGGTAAGGCTCTTGTAACAAGGACTCATGTCTGGTAGAGAGTCTCCCAGGACCCCCCATGTTATCTGCATATTTCAAGTAACTTTGGGTCTCACCCTACGTTACCAGGGGAATCCAGATGTGGACCCCTTGCTCACTATTCTTAGAGAGGCACAACTACACCCTACTGATGAGGTTCAACCAGACCGAAACACGTGTCTGGGGTTGCTGTTGGTACTCTTGTTCAGAGGAGAATTGTCTAGCATTTCGGTGCTGGACTGCCCCAGGGCAGGACAAAGACTGATATTTTGGGATATTTCTTCTCTGTGAAAGATAGTGAGCTAAAGACTCTGGGTAAGGCTCTTGTAACCAGGACTCATGTCTGGCAGAGAGTCTCCCAGGACCCCCCTTGTTATCTGCATATTTCAAGTAACTTTGGGTCTCACTCTAAGTTACTAGGGGAATCCAGACGTGGACCCCTTGCTCACCATTCTTAGAGAGGCACAGCTACACCCTACTGATGAGGTTCAAAAAGACCGAAACACGTGTCTGGGGTTGGTGTTGGTACTCTTGTTCAGAGGAGAATTGCCTAGCATTTTGGTGCTGGACTGCCCCAAGGTAGGACAAAGACTGATATGTTTGGGCTATTTCTTCTCTGTGAAAGATAGTGAGCTAAAGACTCTGGGTAAGGTTCTTGTAATCAGGACTCATGTCTGGCAGAGAGTCTCCCAGGACCCCCCCTGTTACATGCATATTTCAAGTAACTTTGGGTCTCACTCTAAGTTACTAGGGGAATCCAGACGTGGACCCCTTGCTCACCATTCTTAGAGAGGCACAGCTACACCCTACTGATGAGGTTCAACCAGACCGAAACACGTGTCTGGGGTTGCTGTTGGTACTCTTGTTCAGAGTAGAATTGCCTAGCATTTCGGTGCTGGACTGCCCCAGGGTAGGACAAAGACTGATATGTTTGGGATATTTCTTCTACATGAAAGATAGTGAGCTAAAGACTCTGGGTAAGGCTCTTGTAACCAGGGCTCATGTCTGGCAGAGAGCCTCCCAGGACCCCCCTTGTTATCTGCATATTTCAAGTAACTTTGGGTCTCACCCTAAGTTACTAGGGGAATCCAGACGTAGACCCCTTGCTCACTATTCTTAGAGAGGCACAGATCCACCCTACTGATGAGGTCCAACCAGACCGAAACACGTGTCTGGGGATGCTGTTGGTACTCTTGTTCAGAGGAGAATTGCCTAGCATTTCGGTGCTGGACTGCCCCAGGGCAGGACAAAGACTGATATGTTTGGGATATTTCTTCTCTGTGAAAGATAGTGAGCTAAAGACTCTCGGTAAGGCTCTTGTAACCAGGACTCATGTCTGGCAGAGAGTCTCCCAGGACCCCCCTTGTTATCTGCGTACCACCTTACATTGCAAGTATATACTCAAAATTCTGCTTTCTCTTAGGTGAGTTCACGTTTAGAAATCAGATCGTCATAATTCCTATTTATGTAAGTTTAAATATAACCTCAAATGCCTGTGGTCTACTAAAGGTAATCCCAAGTTTCTAAATGTCTGATCCATTAAGGGACCAGTGGTTTGAAAGAATAGGATAAATTGCTAACCTTGTGTTATTTTCAGGGGTCACAAACCCGCAAAGGGGGTAAGGCTGGAGTTCCTCTTACTGAACAGCTTCCTGGTTTTGTTAGTCTGCATAAGCTGTCGGGGATATAGAAAGCCTCACTGTAGTTAACAATGTAATAAAACAATATAATAAAACAAGGGAATGGTGATTTGTAGATTAAATCTTACCAGCTAAGTGGGTACTGGAGTGTAGGCGTGAGCCTGATCACTTCTAATGGTTAGTCTCAGTCCACAGGTGGACTCCTGGTGGGTGCGCTCTGGATTTCTAAGAAGGGAGGTACAAAGAAAAGGAACTGCTCAGAAAGAACTAGTTGCACATTCTATCAACGCAAACTTGTTGAGAAAGGATTAACAAATGAACTTACTGCGGCAATTTTTGTGCAGCAGATAGTAGATACTTGTTCCAACTATGGTGACTCTTGACTATCATCAATGGTTAAGTTATCGGAGCATACGAGTGACTAGTCAGTAGATAGAGACAAAAATTGTCTTGTTTACTAGCTGTAAAAATGAATGGCATGCTAATAGTTTAGCAAAAGATTTGGCTCGAGTGCTACGGCAGAGACTTACTTATTAGGCTTTGCTGTCAGTTATTAGGATAGCTGCCCCGACGGGTGACACCAACATTGTTGTGGGCACCATTACGGGCTCAAGCATATATTCAAATTGCAGCCGTGATGATGTCATTGTGCGCATGTGCGAATGATGTCATTATCTGTAGGAAAGTTCAGGGTGGTCAGACAATAAAGAGAAATGCTCTTGTTTATTGCTGCTCCTGGAATTTGTTAACTAGGATAGGGCAAAATTGGTAAAAAGTTTGGTGTGAGTCAAGACTCGGAACGTCTATTCATGTTACAGCCGAGATGACGTCTTTGCGCGCATGCATGAATGACGTCATCATCGGGTGTTGTGGAAAATCATTAAAGTGGGAAAAGCAATCTCATGACAATCCAGTAGGAGGATAAATCTTAGTTATGGCTGCTACTCAAGTGAAACATTTGTCCAAAGGAACTAGTATTGGACAAACATGGTCCTTTCATTGTGTGCATGCGCATGTGATGTCAACAGCAGTTATTGTCTTGAGTGTGCAAAAAATGTATCTAAGTATGGTTTGAAAAGGAAGTCACCAGGACATCTCAGACCAATCCTAGTCCAATAGTGGTAGTGTATAATTAATAAGAAATCCTAGTCACCTACCCATGCCGATGCACCATCCCCGTACATATGTGGTGGTAATGCATCAGCATGAGGCAGCGACCACAGCATGTGTTGTGTAAGATCAAAAAGGTGGGTAAGTCTACCTCATGGCAATACAGTAAGAGGAATACTGTTAGTTGTAGCTGCTCCTAACGTGAGACATCTGTCCATAGGGAGCTGGTATTGGACAGGTAGCTCACTTAGTGGTTTCATTATGCGCTTGCGCACGTGACATTAACAATAGTTTTGAATGTGCAAGAATTGCATCTAGGTATGGTTTGAAGAGGAGATCAACAGGTCATCTAGGTCTAATTATAGTCCAATTGTGGTAGTGTTTAGTCGGTAAGAACTCACAATCACTTACTCATGGTAATACACTATCACCGTACATTGGAAACTGGATAGTTAATTAAGTTAAACATTAAGCATCTTAGTAAGATGGGGGTGATCAACCAACTGAGGTGTGCTATTGGTGAGATAACATTGATCACATTTTAAGCAGAATCATACTCCTAAGAAATTTGCTAGGGCATCTTAAGTGTACAATCTATGTATATATCAATATATATCAAGATGCATGAGCCTGGTGGAGACAGACAATTGCAACTGCGCTAACATAAGGCCTGTATGATCTGTAAACTACGGTGTTTCAGCCAGGGGTTAAACAAAGAACATGAGCTCAATGTTTTCTTTATGAAATGCAGCCGCAGTTGAAACTTTTCCTGTCCACATATATTGTTTCGCAAATGACTATGCTGCACCGATACAAAAATCAATTTAATATCATTGCACAGTAACAATTATTTAGAAGACTTTGTTTTCATACAAATAACCCTTCCTTTGCGCCTTTGTTATTTGTCATTGGTAATGCTGGGTGTAAGAGTGAGGAACTCAGGTGAAAAATAATAGTACTTCAGCTTGATCAAATTCCAGTGCTACACCAATACACACGTTTTGCATTGTCTTTCCAGTTGAGCAACATACCACTATGGGTATATAGATCCATGGCCTGGCACTACCGTAGGCCACAACATTACCCTTTATACCGGCCAATCATCCCTAGATAGTTGTTTTGTCAGGATTACATGCCAGTTCCATATTTTGATTTAATATCCATTGCAATACTACCACACAGTCGTGTTCACCTTTTTTTCAAATTGAGCAATATACCAATCCTTGACATTGGCAACACATATTCATTGCCTGGCGCTATCCAAGGTACAGCACTTTTTGCATCAAGTGTGTTCTAAACGGGCTTACGGCAAATGTTGCCACAACTGTTGTTAGCCAAGGCATCCCAGGCATTCAAGCACCCCAAATGTGCACTTTAATTACAAGTTTATTACTCCCAGACACCTAATCAGAGCACCTCAAGATGAGTCTTTCCTCAGAAGCAATGAGCTTGCGAGTGAAACTATACCATAATGCTCTATTTCAATCCAATATAAACCAGATAATGTTATTGACTTGTGAAGAGACAAGATAGCATTTACATTTATTATTTGCAGATGTTGCATATTCTAGCACACCAACGTCTTTTCAGGCATTTCCTGTTGCCAGTGGTAACAATAGCAACTGCTCCATATGACGTGCCAAATCACGTGAAGACAAATAAAAAGTAGACATACAGCGCCTTTAGTGGATTGAGCCCTTTTGCCTGCGGTTGGTATACAGTCTGCATTCCAAGCAGTACATTTCGTGTGCTCAGCATTAAGGCTAAAATAGGTAAGCGTTCATTAAAATTAGGGTTGTACCGAATAGCATATTTAGTATTCGGCCGCACACCGAATAGTTTGTCAACTATTTGGCCAAACCCGAATATGAAGCCGAATAGTTGCTTTATTTAATAAATCATGTTCCAAACTTCAAACAACACACTTAAAAAAACAAATAAAGCACCATTTTAAATGCATTATATACTTTTATTTCTCTTCATTGTAAATAATGTAGCATCGTTTTTTAAAGTATAAAAGCCAGAAATAAAGCAGATTTGACCAAAATGAAGGGACCAAATGTACAGAAGATTGTTACAAATTCAGTGCCAGTTATAGTAGGCGGCTTCACAAATGCAAAAGGACTGCCTTTGTGAATCAGATGTATTGCATTCTCTATCCAGTTGCAAAGTCGATGTGATCGAGTTTCGAAACTTCTTTGCAGCTCACATAGAAATGTATAAAATGGTTCATGTCGGCTCATGCAGGACACAAGTTGAGAGGAAATCTGATATGCGTGAACTCCATCTCACAACGATTCACCCCACCCAAACAAATGCTGCTCACTTTTCATTTATCCTAGCCACTCTTTCTCGCCTATACACAAACATATGCAACTTATAATTTCCTGATAAAATATCAGATAATGTTAAACTCAGGACTCAAGTCCTTAAAAAAAGAAAAGGGGGGACTATGGTATACGCAATGGGAAGTGACATGAAAGGAAATGAAAGTATCTCTGCACATTTCTTTCAGTTCACATTGCATATAATAATTCGCCAAAAGAAAAGATGTTCCTGTATTGTTGCAGGCTAAATATAAATGATGAGCACCTTTTTTATCTGAGAATCTGTAACAAAACATGACGTAAAGAGCAGATTACAATATAAGATATTTTTCAGCTGTGTGATAGCAATTTGGCTGGTCTAATTCTATTCAGTTTTGCAAACTGAAGTTTATATTTGCCTTTCTGAGTTCATGTTGCATTGTATTCAAATGAGAATGTCAAATTATTCAGCAAGAGCCGAATAGCAAGAAACTATTCGGCCAGAGCCGAATAGCTTTTTTTCAGCTGGAATTCGGCCGAATACTTACTCGAAGCCAAAGTTCGGTAAACCCCTAATTAAAATCTGCTTACCTGATGCATACAGTGTTTTATTTATATCATCCAATACGGCAATAGACTAGTAAAACTAAACTAGAGTGATAAACTATGTTTATCCTCAGATTTGGACGTTTTGATGCACAGACGTGTGTCGTGTCTTTTCCTGCATTTCAAGCAAATTAATTCACGCTGCAAGAATTGAAACTTAAAGGTAAGCGACCGTTTGAAACCACCGCCTCTTTACTTTCCAGTGCCTGTTGCCATTACGTTATCCAGTATTAGTCAACACAAAGTTAACACGAGTCACAAACTCTGTTTACCTTTAGCTCTGGGTTTCTTGAAGCACATTTCAGTGCTGTGACTTCCACTTTGCTTTTCGAGCAGCAAACCCTGTGTGCCTAATACCAATGCTTAGACAGCTAAGCGCAAATTTGAATTTGTGGACGTTATGTAATCGCAATTTTGCAAGATAAATCTCCTATTCAGCTATAAAATCTATTCACAGATTAGGCTGTAGTCTTTAAAGTGGAGCCAATGCATCAGAAATATAAATATAGTTTTTTTGTTTCTCAAATGAAACCTTCGCACCAAATATAGCAGCAGATACAACATTCAATAGACTTCATACCTGCAAGACTGCAATCATGACTAAAAGGGAGTTCTAATCTTTTGTCTCCTCTCTCTTCCCTTTCCTCCTCTGCCCTCCATCATCCCCCCTTTTCCCCTTAAGCAGTTTTCTCCTTTTGTGCTACGGACAGGGATTCCGGTCTCTGTTCATTAAGTTTTGTGTATTAGAGATGCTACATTTTTTTTAGCCCTGATGACAACCCCAGGCGGTTGAAACACGTGTTGGCAGTTAGTTTTGTTATTAGTTTGGACATTTAATTTCATGCACCAATGTGAGAAGCATTGCAAGTACTTTTGTAAATCTCATGTGTTATTATTTGTATTCACATTAGACAAACTAGCATTCAACACCCGTAGAGGGTCGTTTGTATTTTGTTAGCACATGCTTTGGTTTGAAAACTAGGTTTCTAAGTATTAGATTTTTGGATGTACCTTTCAATAATAAACACAGCCGCATAGGCACAACCTCATGGGTATATCCCACAAAATCTGTAATCTTTGTTAAATAGCTTATCAACAACTCTTTTGTTGAGTGCGGCAAGCAGAGGACAATCATCCCCTTGTTCATCTTCATTGCATTGGTGACTTTAGGGAAGTCACCAGATCCTCAGCTACTGCAGCACATCGTCTCTCAAATCTTTCTCACCCCAGACAATACGAGTGTATGCGCACTCCAGTTTAGGTTCCCTACCGTCACAGACTATTATAGGTACACAAGTGTTGCCAAAGTAAAGCATCCACAGAAAGAAGTTTCTAAGCATTCTTTTTTCAACTTTCTGCAAGGAACAGAGGTGGAATCACAGCGTGTGAATGTGATTCTATGTTATTTCACCGACTAAGATTTTTTTGATGGGCATTTTTTGAATTTTTATTTTTTATTTTGGGGTTTTCCTATACATTTTACTCAGGAATAATTTGCTACGTGTGCCTTCTTATTGTGATTGGTGGTGGTAGGTTGTATTGAAAAAAGTATCAAATGAAAGCGGTCGAGTGTAAAATAAATGTATACATGTCTGATTTTTTAAATTATAGATTTTGGTTAATGTGGCACATCTGCATGTCATTTTTTTAAAAGAGTTGAATTTTTGGGACTATCTATTTTTGGACTTTGCTTCCATTATTAGCAGTTTGTATCTTCAGAACTAGTATGAAAGCTAACAAATGAAATATACATGTTTTTCATCAGTTGAACAAGATTATCATACCGAAATAGAGATGACATAATAATAGAAAAAAGCGTACATTGGGCCTGATTCACAGAAATGTTTTATAACGGTGCAATCCCATTGAAAAATGCCCTGTGAATAAGGTCTATATTGTCCACTCATGAAACCTTTGTTTCACAGCAGAGGAGTCCAAACAAGATACAGCAAAATGTGAGTGGTGCACAATAATACTGTCAATGCAAGTCACTTACAATGATTTTAAAAATAACAATTTCACAAATATCAGATTGAACTGCAAGGTTTCTATTTTTCCAATGCTCAGGTGATATGATATGATATGGCATTTGTAACACCTATACACAAGTGTTTCAAGGTGCAACAAGGCATGTAAAGGGGAATAGAGGGAGGTCAAAGACAACGATCTTACTTAGCCAAGTGGCATTGAGATTACACAAGTGCAGGAGACGGGGAGGGGAAAAGTGCCAGGGGACTGTGGAGTGTGCTGTGATGTACATGAGATCAAAACAATAACAAGACAAATAACAATAACAACATGCAGATGTTGGGTCCACTTCACTGGAGAAATGATTACCTCTTCACCAGTGACTGTACCTGTGACATTATCTTTATTGTCATATTCACCCTCATCGCCCATGAGTGGGCTATTACTACATTCATGACCTGTACACTGACCACATTTAAAAGAGCATCCAAGTCCACTTCTTCAGCACTCACAATTATTTCACTGCACACTGGAAACACTTGTTTACAGGCACGTTATAGATGTCACATCATATCATATAAAATTGATCATGACACGTTTCTGAAGGATCTCCGAAATAGCTTTGTGTGCCGTTGGAAATAGGAGGAACATGACCAGGAAAATCAGGTGTGCTGCAACTAAATCAGTCGACGGTGAAGCACTATTATAGGTATGCAAGTGGTGTCAAAGTGAAGCATCCGCAGAGTTTCTAAGCATTCTTTATTTAACTTTCTGAAAGGAACATAGGTGGAACCACGGTGAGTAAATGTGATTCTATGTTCTTTCATTGACTAAGATTTTTTTATGAGTAGTTTTTCAATATTTTTTTCTCGAAAAAACAAATTGAATTGTATCTTTTCTTTATTTTTGGGGTTGCCCCCAAACACCCCTGCCCTATTGTTTTTTTATGTATTCCCGGCCAACACTACCCCATATGTACACTTTCTCACATCCCCTACATATTTGATTAGCTTTTTCGAAAAAAAAGTTTCATTAAAAACCCATCGGAAAATGGTCAGTCGATGAAAGAACGGTATACAGTGACTGAGTGAGGAACAATATATATTTATTAATGTCCCTTAATGAGCTATTCTGCATCATCTTGCTGCTGCACATGCAATCTGCCTTTTTTCATACCAAATATTAGCATGTGTGTTTTGGCAGTGGCATGGGTGAGCAACAATTTCAGGAGCTCCATATCTTCTGCCATAAGCATAGATGTCCTGTGAGAAACCAAAGGGTGCCTCACCCACTAGTCCCCGGGGATCTCCCTCTCAGGTAGCCAGGGCACGGCCATCACCTTTGGATCCAAAACCAGGGGGTAGACCAGTGCAGGAGGATCACCTGGGTGAGGGGTCTTCAGGAAGTGGGGGTTGAGGCAGCCGATGGTGAGACGTGATATTCCCCCCTTTTATGTTCACCTAACCCATCCTATTTTTAGGATTCTCTGAGGTCCCAACTCCCACCCTCCCTTTTTACACAAACACTGGACCGAGGAAGAGGGTGAATGGGCGTAGCAAGACTAACTCTTATACATTGTACTAGACATGTCCCACTAATCGGGTCAGTCAAAGTCAGGCACTTGACTTTAGGTGCATACACCTGATAACAATTAGCTCTCCTCACACTGATAAAAGGCAGAACCTAGAGACACACTCTGAGCAAGGTGGAACACGAGTACGAGCAGAACTTCTGGGGTGAAGGCAAACCTACTGGAGCAGAGCAACGGACCAAGGGACAAGAGCAGCAGGTTTCGAAAACCCCAGGAGTTCCCTACCAGAGGTAGTTGCCTCCAAAATGCTGTGAAAGACAAGTGAAGATGGCCAGATCCCAAATTAGAAGGCTGCAATGTGTTTCCAGAATGCCAGCAACCCTCCCGGGTGAAAGGCAAAGTTTGAGAGGCGAGGCCAAGCCTGTGGTACTAACCTTGACTCGTGAATTGAAAATCGAAAAACCAAGAAAAATATGCACAGAGCTGGTGAGTTGGCAAGCGACCTGAGAGAGCAGTGTGTGTTAAAGAAGGATTGAAGTGGCAACATTATGTAGCAAGTGATGGCTGCATGCATGTGGAAGAGACACGAAGAAAGGCAGACCTGTGAATGAAGTTTGAAGTAAGGAGAGCTGGGAAATCAGCAATACTGAGTAGCGGTGTGGTCCGGTGAAAGGAAGTAGCCCACTCGGAAGTCTCTTTGAAAGGTGCGCTGTTGTAACAATAAAGTGAATGAACTGCAAAAGCAAAGTAAGCAAAATTAACCCTGCGAAAAAGGGGAAAGTAGAAGTTGAGCATTGAACTTTGAGTTGAAGTGGTGCTGCAGAGGTCTGTAAAGAAAACCCACACACATTCAAAAGTCCTCGACATACGAAAAGTGTCCGAGTCCGACTGAGGGAGACCCAAAGTTTAATAGGTTTTTGGAAGGTAGTCCCCTGCAAGTATTGTTGAACTTTTTTGTGAAAGGTTTGAGTCTGACAGAGGGGGGCCAATATGAACTTTTTATTGTGAATGATGTGAGCGCCTGACAGAGGGGGACCAAGGTGAACCTTTTGAGGTTTGACCCAAAGTTTAATAGTTTTGGTGAAGTTAGTCCCCTGCAAGTATTGTTTAACTTTTTTGTGAAAGGTCTGAGCCCGACAGAGGGGGACCAACGTGAACTTTTTGTTGAAACCATATTTGAAAGGTCCAAAGAGAGATTTTAACGTGGAAGGCCAGGCGGGCCTCGATCCACATGTTGAACTGTTTTGTGTAGAAAAAACCAATGACAGATTGTGTCATCCTGCCTATGAGGACCGCCTTACTTTGCATGTTCTAACCTGGGGAGGAGAGCTGATTCAGCTACATTTATTCTTTTGAACACTGCTTTTCCTTTACATACATATCTCCTTTATACACATTGTGTACAAGAGATAGGGCAGGCATTAGGTTTTGTTTGCATAGGCCATTTTGATTTACATACTCCACTAGCTAGGACTGTTTTGTTTATCCTTTGATGGGCAAGAATACTCTCATCTTAGTTATGGGGCAAAGTAGGAGTTTTTCCAAACACATATGTTTAATAAATGTATTTTTTAATTTTTTTTTTCTTATTGTTTATTAGTTGAAATACATCAACTTTACAATATTTTAAACATACACTTAAAAAGCAATAAAAAATGAAAGACAAAATACAATTATGTACTAATATAATTCATGATATCATCATATAATTAAAAAAGAAAGATTAAGTTGGAATGAAAGAAAAAGAAATGTCATATACCTTCATTTATTACTTAGTTAAAGGAACATTCTTATTCTTCGTTCAACTTCAAGACTTTTAAAAATCGGATTGTACCAAGTCTACGTGTTGTAAACATTTCACACGTAATCATTGACCACAATCTATCTGACGTTAAATCTCTGAATTGTCTTGTAGTTGGTTTTAAATATAGTGTGCACTTAAAGGTTAAAGAGCTACATTCCGACAGTAAGTGCCGCAAAGTCTCAGGTTGAGTTTTAATTTGGCAAAAGCGACAAAAATTTGCACATGGACGAAAACATTTTTGCTTGGCCAATACCGCTCTCGTGGGCCATACATTAAATCTGACTCTCAAGAATTCAGATCTATGGATCAACGAGGGAGATTTATTCAAATATGGCTCAGCAATGCTATATTTTTTATGCTAAAAAATATTACCATCAAAGTCACGGTAGAATAAATACTTTTACCTTTTTCTATTCCAATACCATTGGAATAGCTTAGTTTTAACTCTGCAAGGATTCAACATGAGATCCTCGATGGAGGCATCTGCATACGCTAATGCTTTGATGGCTTCTGTATGCCATTTATAGGCAAAATTATCCTTGGACAGTAGAATATGTACAGAGAGGGTTCCAATCAACATGTTTGCAGCGCTGGCTAGGAGACATGTTCAACATAATGCAACCAGCTGCCACAAGTAGTGTACATACATGGATGTGATGCCTACTTCATTCCTGATCCAGGCTATAGGCACGCACTTCGGCAACCCTAAAATGCATTTCCAATACTTGGATTCTACACCAGTCCAAAAGGTTTCTGGCACAATGTCAATCGTTTCAGAGCCATAGAGCATAACAGGAGTCACCTTTTGTTGAAAGTATGTCAAAGCAGATGAAATTGATATCTTGCCATATTTGGCTTGAATTATCATGGATATGGTCATATTTAACTTAATACTCAATTTGGATATGTGTGCATCATTCGTTGTGTCAGATATAATGACACCCAGATACGTATGTTGATGTACACACTCCAAAAGTGGATTCTGCATGACCCATCCAAAGTTTGTGTTCTTAATTCTTATATTAGGATTACATATCGTGATTTTAGTTTTCTCTAAATTAATCGTCAATAAATTCTGTTTGACATATTTTGAAAGTGCATCTAGTATATTTTGAAGACCACTCGGGGTCTTAGACATGAGCACCAAGTCATCAGCATACAATAAAGCTGGAATAGCTTTGGTTGATAACTTTGGTGCATTTGTTATTATGTCATTGAAAGCATTGCTGATGTCTGATATGAAAAAATTAAACAAGGCTGAGGCAAGAATACATCCTTGCCTTAGTCCTCTGTAGGTTCTTATTGCATCTGATAGTAGACCTTCTAATGTCAGTCTAACTTGTATGCTGGTACCACTTTGCAATGCTTGAATAAGTGCAATGATGTAAGAAGGGCATCCTTCATGAATCAGTTTTTCTAGAAGAAGTTCTCAAGAAACGGAGTCAAAAGCAGCCTCAGGTCTACACAAACAAGATACACTGGTTGTTAATTAGCTGATGGTGGTTTATAATGGCTGTAATTGATAACAAATTCCCTGAAATACCTAAGCCTACAATGACCCCAGTTTGACAGGGATCTTGCTTAGAGTGTGCTAACACCCAGGGGCGTCTAAGAGGGCTATTGGCCTGTATTTGGACAGACAGGTGCGATCGCCTCTTTTAAAGATAGTCACGATGACAGATTTACACCAACGGGAATGATATAAGTCGATAGAATCTGCTTAAAGATGCTATATAGTATGCACGCCCACACTTGTGGATGCTGTTTAAACATATAATTGCTGAGGCCATCAGGGCCAGGAGCCCTCAAACTGCTAGATCTTAATATATAATAAAGAACATCTTCTATTTGTATATGCAGCAGTCAGAGCTCGATGGTTAATAAGGTAAGTTAGCATCCACAGTGTATGGCGCAGCATACAAAGCAGTATAGTATGGAATCCATTCAGACTCCAGTACCCCATTGATACTTTTGCACCGGTTACTGCACTGTTACTGATTCGAGTGATTTGCTATATTAAGTAGAGACCATATTTCTGCTGCATTTTTAGATCTCACAGCCTTTAACATTGCTTCCCCATCTTGTTGGTAGAGACTGGCTCTGTGTGATTTGATCCAATTTGTATACTTAGTTTTTTTAAGATTGGATTGTTTTGTATTTATCATGGTCTGGTGATAATAAAGCAATGTCACCCGTAACTGATCCATTCAGTACAAACAGATTGCGATTTTTAATTAATTGTATCCACCTGGCACATGAAGGATTTTGCTTGGTGACACTTGTGGATAAACAATGTAAATTTAAATTGCCTACGATAATTGTGTTAGTGACTTCTGATGTTTGTGTGATTATGTAGAATGTCAAAATCACGAAAAAATATTATGTCAGCCAAAGCAACAGGATTGCGGTAGACATTACTAATGGCAACTATTCCCATAGAATGTACTAACTTAACCAACTGCAAATGTGAATTAGCTTCGACCCAAGGGTGTAATGTAAATCCACTTCCAATTTTTACCACAACTAATAGCCCAGCCGATGGCCCACCCACAGAGCCCCTTTTTGCCGGCAATAGTGTGATATTATACCCATCCCAGACTGGAGATGTAGTAAGCCATGTTTCTTGCAGGGTCAATATGTCATATGTTGCTATGGTCTTGGTGTCAGTTAATAAATGTGAATGACCATACATGTTCCAGCTGGCAATTGAGTCCCAGAAAAAGACTCTAAGGGTAGTTATGAGAATGTGCGTGCACTTTCATTGCCATTCATACCACTTGCATTTGTATTAGCTACTGAAATAAAGGATAGAGTCCTGTGCTCTGAATTATACAATTTCATCTGTCGAATAGGAGCCACTGTAGTAGGTGTGTTTTCCATATTTACATTCATGCGATTAATACAAGGCATAGGGTCCACAGCTAATAGAAACCCCAATGCAAAAAGTTCCATGCACGCTTGCCACAACACATTGCTTACCAAATTTGAAGAAAAACAATATTCGCACCACAGATAAATCATTATCATTAAAAACTAGATCCGAATTATGTCATTAGAAGAGATGTCTCTCAACCTTGTTATTTCATCAAAAATAGCAAATACACTTGTCCTATTCAGGTCGAAAGCAGAACATGGTGCACCTCGACATTTTAGAATGAAACAATGGTAATTGTTCAGTTCTAACCTATGTTTGGAAGCATTCACTCTGCTCACATGGCTTTCATGTTGTGGTAGGCTCTTCGATTCAGAGAACGTTTGATGTAACGCACCGGGCTGAGAAGAGTCACTCCAAGGAATTCATGTTTGAACTGGAGGGACAGTTTGTTGATGAACAGCAGGAAGTAATTTTTAAAAACTCAAATATTCTTCATGTCAAGGAGTTCCCCTCTTCTCACCTGGGTCCGGTGTTTGCCGGTGTCTTCGATCGCTGCCTTCTTGCAAACGCTCCTGGTCTTGAACAGTGCTGCTCGAGTCTCGTCTGGTTCCAGGTTGCGTTTAGTTCCTGGAACGCGGAGTCCAGGAATCCGGGAGTCTGGGAAAAGCTAGTAATGCTCGGAATCAGGAAGGGGGAAAGGGTCAGGAGTGGGTAATAGCACTGGGACAAAGGAATCAATACCGCGAGCTACAAACACACGTCTGAGGCGACTCTGCAATAGCATTGAGACGTGCAGAGCCGCGGAAGGCGTGGTCTATAAATAGATCACGCCGCATTCAGCGCACAGAGCGAGCAAGGGCTTCAGCTCTGGACGGCCATGTTGGAAGTAGTACAGAATGTAAGCCCCGTTGAGACAAGGACCAGGAGGTCCAAAAGCGGCGTGATCTGAAGTTCATGACACTTCAATCGATCTTTGAATTTCAGCCCTGACATCAATGAGGGCATTATTGTTATGAGACACAGTGTCAGGCTTCACAGTTTGGCAAGTTGGTACTGTCAATATTGACTTAATGGGAAGTTTAATAGAGCCTACCATTGTGTCTTTTTCATTTCTCTGTTGCAGGCCCTGTGACATAGAATCAATGTCCTTGTCATGACAGAGTCCAGTTACAACTGTATTTATTTTTCTTGTATTTTGAGATGCTTCAGTTGTCATAACAAGATCATCTAATGGTGGATGTTTTTGTGGCGGTGTCAATCGTTCGCTACTGGCGTACTTCAATCTCAGCAGATTTTTATGTTTGGAAAGGACTGCATTACTGCAGTCAGAACCAGAAGTCTTCAAGGATTGAATGCGCTGGAAAAATTGTTTCGAATTTATTCTGGAGCCATCGGCCAGGCAATTAAATCTTTTGGTTTTCTTTTTGGCCTGGATGCAATGTTTAGTACCTCTTTGATTCTCCGGATGTGGGTCAAAGAGGTTATAAACCTGCATGGGATCGTTAAGAGAATTGTCTGAGTCATTTACAATTTTATTTACTTGTGAGCGTGTCTGGTCATTTATCTACTCTATAGGTCGTATAATAGAACTGAACGTTGGAAGAGGGCAGATTTTAGGTAAGGTGTTTAAACTGCAACATCAGGCTTGCGACTGAACACGGCAGCCATTAGTAGTCGAACAGCCCTCAGACAATGTCTCGGATTCCTTATTCAGATTGCGCACTGGCATCTGTGCCACAATACGATCAATTTGTTTAGACTGTTGGGTGATCTTAGCGTCTAGTGTTTAGACTGTTGGGTGATCTTAGCGTCTAGTGTTTCAAACAGTTTGGCCAAGGTAGTAATGGTCGTATTCATGGCGTTCAGGGTGATTTCAATTAATGAACTGGGTTTCCACAGACAGTCAGATATCAAAGGGGACACCTGGAAAGGACAGGAAGCCTGAGCTCTGCGTAGGGTTGGTCGCGAGAAAGACGACTAGTCCGCAGATACATTAGTCGGATGGTCGAATAGACTTGGTGAGTGATATAGACTGCTGTCAGCACCAAATCCTTCTTTAACTATTAAAGAGAGGGGAGCAGGAACAACCTCATCGGCAGATGCTACGTTTCCGATACCCTCACTTGTAATGACTGGAACAATAAAGGATAAATTCAAATTATTTGGGTCGCACTGTTAATGTGAATCAGCAACTAAGCGGGGGCATAACGGTGTCTGTGTTTGTATTATCTGTCTGTCAAACTGTGACGCTAAATCAATGACTGGTAGCGACATTGGTACACCATTTTGAACAGAGGATAATATTTGTGTATCAGAAATAGAAACATTAGTGACAACAGTAGAATTAAGGGCAGTAGGAACAATAGAAGGCATCCCATGTGCATTGGAAATATTGTTGCCAGCAGTTAATGGTAAGCCAGAGTCTATAGCAGATCGCAGGGTGCAAAGCTCACATATGTTTCCAGAGCCAGTTCTTTTCACATGAGCTGTGCTGGGCTGACTACTGATCCTCTTCTTTAGCGCGATGGTAAGTGATGGCTTTTGTGGTGTCACTTTTAAAAGAACCAAAGCCCGAATTACAAACGTCTGCGACGAGATTCCAGATTTTAAAGTATAGTTCGAGGTTCACATTGCATGGTTTCAATTTGACTGTGCTACAGAAGCAGTAATTTGAGAAAAATGTTGTTAGGTAAAAGGGGCAATAGAGCCAGGGACGTCAATCACCAAAATGCCAGGGGTAGCAGAAGTGACATAACATGACCCTTGACCCCTGATGACATCACAGGAAGTGATGTCATTTGACCCCACCCCGAAGTGATAACGTGGGCAGCGAAAGAACACGACCTTTCACCCGTTGACAAAACAGAAAGTGGCATCACATAGCATTGTACACTACGAAAAATATGGTTACGATATCACTATGTGATGTACATTTCATATAAGAATGGATCGCCATATGTATCATTAAGATCAGTGTATATAGGCCCATATTACCAAATTACTGTGAATGCAAGCAGACATCCATGACGAAATGATAATGAAGTGTCATTTTAAAGCACTTACGCTTAATCGGTTTATATAGAAAAAATATACAACCAATATCACCCAACCTGTATTGGTACTCATTTATCGACCTCAGAAAGATGAAAGGCTGAGTTGAGGCCTTTAAGAACAGACTAAATCAGTGACTCATCCCCTGAAGTGTGCCTGAAATAAACCTTTAATGAGTCTAGCAATTATTGTATAGAATTCCAGAAAGACACATTATTTGGTATTCCTATTTTTTCTTATTTAGGGTCAGTGCTGAAAGTGTTAGACTTGTGGCACTAGTGTTCTTATTTTTCTTCTTTTTTAAGGGCCCTGAACAAGAAAGCAAGCCACTCTGAGGTAAATAGCCACATGGTGCTGGCCACAGCCCAGGAGCTGGCATTACAACAAAAAAAAAGAAAAAAGGTCGCAAGGGAGCCACAGAGGTCACAAGGGAGACCTCAGAGGTCGCAGTTGCAACCTCTGGCGACCCCTAAATGACCTCCCTGTATAGAGCACAGCAATTGAGCTGAGTATTACAATCACAGCAACTGTGTACATTTTTTTCTCGGTTGCTTTGAGATGGAAACGCCAGTAATAAAGGAAACAGCAAGGGCTTATCACAAAAAACAACCAAAAAATAAAAAGAAAGCAAAAGTCACGTATCAGATTAAGAGCGTAACAGCGACTTATTCAGTGACTGTGTGGAAGTGCGTGCACCGAAGCGCATGGCAGACTCCTTAAGAAGGACTGTGGGTAAAAGGGGCGGGGTCAGCTAAAAAATGAATAGAAATATAATATTTAGCTACCATAAATTACAAATAATGGTGATAATTAGATGGTGAGAGTACAGGGTCCACTATAGTTCCTATTGCATACCAGTTCAGTAAAATCCAATAGAGGTGAACAGAAGATTGCTGCGGTCCTACAGAGAGTTCCACAGTGTAACAGCGACTTATTCAGCGACTAATAAATGTTTTAAAATTCTACCTTTTGTGTCAGTGTCATACTTGTGATACCATCCTCCCTTACATTACCTGATAATTGTACCATAGTGGCTTTTGATATGATTTGAGGGTCTGCAAATTCTAATTACATGGTGCAAATGACACAAAGGGCCTCATTACGACCTTGGCGGAGGACCATGGTGCTATTAGCACCATGGTCCATGCCGCTAAGGTTGCAATTCCGCCATGGTGGATGGCGGACTTACCGCACCATTCCAAGGTTGGCGGCGCGGTAAGTCCCCAATCCCCATTTTACCCTTCCCCATTCCCATTCTTGCCCCATAGGGCATAATGGGAGTGGGGAAGGCGTTAATTACGCCACCGTAAATTACGGTGGCGTAATTAACAACAAGGTCCCTTAGCGCCATGGATTTTAACACCTGCTAAAAGCAGGTGTTAAGTCCTCCATGGCGCTAAGGGACCTCGTAATCAGGCGGTAAGGGTCGGCGCTGTTTACGCTGTCATAAACCCCTTACCGCCTGGGTCGTAATGAGGCCCAAAGCGACTTGTAGGAAGTTTTTAGGAGTGTAATGACTCTAAGGGGGTAATTCATAGATTTCACAGCACAGGCAGTGCACGCAAGCAGCGCAGAGAGAGAGCGTGCGCTAAACAGCATTCTGGCGCACCGTGTATTCATAGATTTTCCAAGCCAATTTGAGCCCTGGCGCAGCGAACATCCCGCAGTGCCAGTTACTCCCCCAGGAATGCCCCTTGCGCAAGGAAAAGCCATTGAAATCCCCAATACGGTGCAAAGGGCTGCGCTAATCCTGGAACAGCTTACAGGGCCGCTACACTATAATCGCGTGAAAAGACTATGGGCCTCATTACACGGTAGGCGGTAAGGGTTTACCGGTACCGGTAAGGGCACCGGTACCGGTAAACCCTTACCGCCTTACTACGAGGTCCCTTTGCGGGTCCTCCCTTAACGCCTGGTTTTTACAGGCATTAAGGACGGGACCCGCAAAGGGACCTCAGAGCTAATTACGGTACCGCAATTTGTGGTACCGTAATTAGCACCTTCCCCATTCCCATTATGCCCTATGGGGCAAAAATGGGAATGGGGAAGGGTAAATGGGGATTGGGGAATTACCGTCCCCGCTCACCTTGGAGTAGGGCGGTAATTCCGCCATCCACCAAGGGGGACTCGGTACGGTACCGGAGGCAACCATGGCGCTAATAGCGCCATGGTTACCGTCTACCGTGTAATGAGGCCCTATGTGTACCCCGCTCACAGCAGCCAAAATGCGTGAAAATGTACTTGCGCACCCCTCGGAATACACGTATCCTGCTCGCACCAGGTAAATTGCATTGAAAAAGTACCCCCTGTGGTGTGGATGCCTGTGGGGCATACCCGTGATGGATGGGCTGCCTGTGGGGCATTGGGAGGGTGAATGGGCTACCTCTGGGGCATGCCCAGGGTGGATGGGGTGCCTGCGCGTATTCCGAGGGTGCACAGGGAGTTTCACACGTGATAGTCCTGGTGCGAGTGGGGTCCATGTATTCCAGGGGTATGCAGGGATTTTCACACGCGATAGGCCTGGTGCGAGCGGGATACGTGTATTCCGGGGGTACGTGGGGAGTTTCACATGTGATAGGCCTGGCATGAGCGGGGTACGTGTATTTCAGAGGTACGCATGGATTTTCACACGCGATAGGCCTTGCGCGAGCGGGATACATGTATTTAGGGGGTGCGCGGGGAGTTTCACATGTGATAGGCCTGGCGTGAGCGGGGTACGTGTATTTCAGAGGTACGCATGGATTTTCACACGCGATAGGCCTTGCGCGAGCGGGATACATGTATTTAGGGGGTGCGCGGGAAGTTTCACATGCGATAGGCCTTGTGCGAGCGGGGTACATGTATTTCGGGGGTGCGCAGGGAGTTTTACACACTATTTCGCTAGCGCCAGCGGGGTATGTATATTTAGGGGATGCGGGGGAAGTTTCACAAGCGATAGGCCTTGAGTGAGCGGGGTACGTGTATTTCGGGGGTGTGTGGGGAGTTTTACATGCGATTAAGCTAGTGCCAGCGGAGTACGTGTATTTCGGGGGTGCGTGGGGAGTTTCACACATGATAGGCCTGGCCCGAGTGGGGTACGTGTTTTCCAGTGGTACGCAGGGAGTTTCACACGCAATTTCGCTAGTGCCAGCGGGGTATGTGTATTTCGGGGGTGCACAGGGACTTTTACATGCAATTTGGCATTGTGGGCCCTCTCGGGTGTGCCCTTTCCCCCTCCCCATGCCCTGCAGGCAGCCCACAACACAGAAACTACCCTACACCCCTGACCATGCCCTGAAGGCAGCCCACATGGCACCATGCACTTGTGAGCCCCGACTCATGGCCCCCATCCGCCCACCCACCCACCATTGACGGGCACATGCCAGCAGGCCCCGACTTATGTCCCCCACCCACCCACTCACCATTGACGGGCACCTGCTAGCAGGCCCCGACTCATGTCCCGCACCCAAATTGACAGTCACCTGCCAGCAGGCCCCGACTCATGTCCGCCACCCACCCACCATTGACGGGCACCTGCCAGCAGGCCCAACTCATGTCCCCCACCCACCCACCATTGATGGTCACCTGCCAGCAGGCCCTGATATGTGGTCCGCCAAACACCATGTTGTAACAAAACAGACCCATGGCCTAATGCCAACACAAATCCCCCCTGCCCCAGTACAAGCACACAACCACCCACTGCACTCACTCCCAAATTACCCATGCCATGAGAGCCTCAAGAGAACCACCATGGCCATGCATAAATGTACAACAGAGCCACACAGTGGCAACACATGACTGAGGCAATGCTCATTGAGATATGCACAGAACCAATGAGAGTACACAACACCAATAATGAAGATATATGTTTTGTATTAAAATAAGTAATGAAAAAACATAATGAAATATCAAACTTGTAAATTAAGAAATTATGAAATGCAAAAAAAAAATGCAACGTAAAACAAAAAGGGAAGTAGTCCATTTCCAATGTCCAAATAAAGTACATTAAAAAATAAAAAAAAACATTGATCCATGGGATGTTAAAATAATTAAAGTATGTACAAGTCTGGAACTATACACACCTTAAGTCCGAAGGGTCCATGATGGCAAAAAAAAAGGAAACCTACCAAAAATCCTATATAACTATGTTCATAAAGTGGAGCAAAGTCCATGAACTCCAAAATAAAGAAAAGACAAAGGGAACCTAACCCTAAAGAACTATGTACAAAGACGGCGGGCAAGTCCAACGTCTCACTTGTTGATGTTCCGGGCCAGGGCATCATCAAACTCCTCTTCAACGTCTTGGAGGTGGGCCACTTCCCTGGCCCCGAGGTCTCGCAGAGATGCAGCCATGGCCTCCTCAAACTCCCTGCGAGTTGCCTCGAGGCACTCAGCCCGCCTCAACACCCTGCACATGGAGTTCTCTGCCCTGACCATAGTGAGCCGTGCCTCTTCTGCCCACCGCCGCTCTGCATCTATTTCCCGGCCCAACCGCTGCCACAAAGAAGACACTCCCAATCCAGGGTCCTCCTGCCCCATGGCCGATGCCTGCCCCTGATGTTGATGGCCCCGAGCCATCATCGCTCCCACCTTGAGCCTGCTGCTGCCGTGCATGTGCCCTGCCTGTCGATGCCTGCACGTCCTCTTCCTGCTGGGGTCCAGTTGTTGGTGTGGCCACCCCTGCTGGACCTCTGACTCCCGACTGTGGCAGGGATGTGTCCTCCACCAGCCTGGCCGCTGGGTCAGGGGCAGCTCCACAGGGTGCCCAGGGGATACGTGGGCAAAAATATGGCACGGAGGATGACTGGCACATAGGGGGTTCAGTTGAGGAGGGGGTCGATTGACGTTCCAGCAAACGGAGGAACCCAGCACTGCTGACCTGTCCTAGTAGGTCAACGCAGTCAATGAGGCATTCGAAATGATGTGCATTGTCCACTCAAGAACCCTGCACATCATCTTGAATGCCACGTTGACGCAACGCCACCCCAGCCAGAACAGGCTCAACACGGTCACGGATTTCCATGTCTGCAGGGAGAGGAAGGCCAGTTGTTGTGTGCGCATCCCCTCCCAGAAACCCAGTCTGGACGGAGGCATCCCTGCTGGTGGCGGATGATGCAGTCACAGGATCGGGGACAGGATTACACACAGGCACCTCCACGGCAGGCTGTGCTGCCTCCTGTCCCTGCCCCTGGACTGCACCACTAACACCAGTGGAATCCCCCCTCCAGGCCCTGTGCGTGGGCCTTCCACGGCCTCCTCCTCAACTGAAACCCCCATCAACCTGGATGACTCCGTGCCATCTTCCTCCATAGGCCCCTATGGGGGTCTCATCTGCTCCTTCTGCTGCCGAGGAGTCCACCTCCGACCTCCGCCTCTTGGACCTACCCTTGGCAGCTGCATCCGCAGACGCGGCACCAGAATCCTCACTCCCCGAAGAGATGACAACCCGTGAGGGGAGCTGGGCCTTGCGACTCCGGCTGGCGGTGGTATCCCTGCCCCTGTGCTCCACAGCACCGTCTCCGCTCTCTTCATCAGTTGATGCTGCAGACAGGGAGAGACAGAACACAGGCATCAGGGCACTGTACAATGATCTGATACACACATGACAGTTGCACATGAGTGGCAGTGTCAAACTTCACAGATGGCATCACACTCCCCAATAAACATATCATATGAACGCACACACATGTGCAAATTAACAGGAATGTTGCAGCAGGCAGCACCATCCATACACACACAACAGCATGAGCATCCGAAGGTTAGCCTGACGTCACATGCAACACTGGGAGTGCCGAACACATGCACACATGCCACCAGACATACATGCATCTGTACATCTCCACCACCTGTCACATTGAAATCATCGGCAACTATGTCACATCTGCCAATCAGCGTCCTACATGTCGGTGTCACATGCATCCATGGTGTATCACAGTCCAACACATGTCCAATACACACACACACACTCGTACACCGTGCACGTACATGAAGGTGGAACCAGCATCCATGTGTCACACCCCAACCATGCCATAGTACATACACAGAAATGTAAACATGTGTGCAACCCCACATGCATTTGGGCATCATGAATTTCAACACATACACCCTTGATGTGCCTCACACATGACTGGACTCACATGCGGCATGCTCATGTTCCTGTACATACACATCCATACATGGGCCTTTCAAGACATATGTCCAAGCTGCACACTCCTGGCACACCTCAACATGCACTGCGTCCAATCAGTACGCATGAACACTTACCGATCATCTCCAGACGGGTCTGCCTCTGAAGGACCTGGAGGTGGAGCGCTGGGCAAATACGTTCCAGGATCCTCATCTGGTTGTTGGTAAGGAAGACCCGGCACCCCTCTGCATGGGCTGCCTCCAAGAGGCGCCGGCCCTTGCTTAGGGTCCTAGACCTGAAGTCCTCCCAGTGCTTCCGGATGTGTTGTATGTCGCAGGCTGCCACCCCCTTCACGTTTATGGCAGCCACAATGTCCTTCCAGATCCTCTTCCGTCCTTCATTGTTGGCGCATGGTCTTCCGAAGAGGGCATCATAAGGCACCAGGACTTGCTCCATCAGAATACCAACTTCTGTGGCACTGAAGCTGGTAGCCCTCTGCTTCTCTGGCTGGGTGTTGCCAGTGGTCTGTGATGGTGTTTCCCCGGACATGGCAACCCCTGAGGCAGGTGTGGGTGGGCAACTGGGTCCTGGTGCTGGGCTGTGGAGCGATGGAACTCCAGTCGGGAGTCTATTGTTCCAGCAGGGGTGGTCACAGTAACTGGACCCCTGCAGATGGCTGACGTGCAGGCACCAAATAGCAGGGCACATGGCCAGCAGGCAGGCAACAGCAGATGGCAGGTGGGAGCAGGCTCGGGGCTCTGGGAGGCAGGAAAATGGCCTTCTGGGCAGGAGCGTGGTCTTCCGTGTGTTGTCGCGTGGCCAGCTTGATATGGAGTGATTTAGCCCGTGAATAAAATGCACATTACCGTGCAATTTGAGGAAAGGCCCTTAGCGCGCAAACGTGTCTGTGACGTAATGCGCACGGGTGTTTCCCTCCACATGGGTGCATAGTGATTCTACACGTGTAAGAACTGCACATCCGGGTGTCACTGCATGTAATTGGAGGAAAGGCCCTTAGCGCGTAAGCGCGTACGTGATGTGGCACGTGTGGGCAGGGTTAAAAGGTACACGTAGGATGTCATTTTCGTGTATGTGCTTTTTGAGGAGAGCGAGTAGGTGATTCTTGTACTTCTTGTCGGTTCACACGCGATTACTTCACAACGGTTCCAGTTCGTACTCATTGTATACTCAGACAGAATTCAATTCTTCTTTTGGCTGGGGTTTTGCCGACAGGCACACACGTGTCTTTGTCATGCCCTTTTTCCAGGCAGACGGTGAGTCGTGCACATATTTTTCATGTGTTGCGTACCCATTCAGAGGTCATTGTAGCCTGCGTGTACCATGCATACGCTTATTTTTGTTTTTCTGGGTGCCACAGTGTAGTGCGGGTCCTTTATTCCATGCACGTGGGCAACCAGGGGCCGTGTGCACGTAAAATTTTGTTTTCGGGGTGCCGATCGTTGCGTGACCCGTCATCTTCCCCCAGGGGTCACAGACAGCCTTGCTAGAGCACTAGGGTACGTATTCCATCTAGTACCCTGCCCCCTTCACCCCAATTGCCCAGGAGAATTGTTTACTGCACCTCCCATTCGCACAAGAACACCAGTGCCATGGTTGGGAGGCGACCAAGTGGTAAGGGAGGCAAAGGTGGCTGACCTCCAAGAGGTGTCAGCAATAGGGGACGTGGCCAGGATGTGCAGGGTGGCCCAAGAGGCCAGTGTGTGGAGGACCAATCAGGGACACCCCCCCCAAATGGGTCGGGGAGATGCAGCTGACACCATCCCAGCTCAAGCCCTGTTAACCCGACCCATATTGTTCACCGAACTGGCACGGGATGACTCACAGGCCGACTTCCGCGTCACCAAGTCAAAGCCACGTGTGGCAGTGAAAGTTGCTGTCACTAGGCCATGTGGATTGGGGCAGCAATGTCATCTGCTGGCCAAAGTAGCCAGGGTGAGGAGGCTGCAGGGGCAGCTGCAGCTCAATACACCCCAGCTCCGAGTCACCCAGCCGGGACAGTGTTGGACCAAGACCATCACACCAAGGTAGCTCCTGCCAACAACACCCAGCAGCCAATGCCTGCAATGAGACCTTTGGTTATCGTGCCTTTGACTACTTCCAGTGCCCAGTCCACCTGCGCTTCAGCCTCTACCGACCAGAGCCGCATAAGCCACTCAGGGTCCGCACCACCTCTCAAGAGGAAGAAGGGTGCTCTTGCGGTACAGGCTGGGACCCCAGACATGGCTCAGCCCTCCGGCACATCAAGAAAGCGGAGTTTCAATGATGTGGAACTAGACGCACTTGTGGGCTACGTGTCGGCCCATGGCCGCGAAATGCTGGTGACTGCAGGGTGCAACACTATGACTGCTCAACGTAGGTCCCGCTGGCAGTGCATCACAGACCAGATTAGTTCCCTTGGATTTGTGAGGTGCACAGTTGATAATTGCTCTAAGCGGTGGAAGGACCTCAAACGCAGAGTAAAAAGCAATCTGGCTTCCAACATGCCTCTACTCTGGTGACTGGCAGTGGTTCTCCACCAGAGGAGGAAGTACTCACAGAACATGAGTCAATTGCTGGAGGCTTCATCACAGAGGATCAGATGCAAGGCGTGGGAGACCTACCAGATCTTGGGGCAATGTCCGGTGAGTGGCCATGCATGTGTGTGGACCATGTGTATGTTGTTTGGGTGATGTGTTCTGATTGAGTGCCAGGTGAGGCTGTGCAGAGATGACTGGTATGGGTCACCCATGTGGTGCCTCCAAACCATCCCCCGGCCTTGGGTTTGGGTTTCACTGTATACCTTCTGACCGCAGTTAACACTTTGCACCATATTACTGCATTTGCCCTTCAACTGCCATCATGCCACAACATTGTTGATACTGTTTTCCTGTTCATTCTGCCTGATTGATTGAATCATTTGCATGTTAAAGACACAATTTAGTGCCATTGTGCACGAGATTCACCATACTTCCGACATATATTTCACCACACAATGCTCCGCATTTGTTAACTTATTATGGGAATGATTTCATCAATCAGGCTGATTGGCTTTTCTCCACCTACACTTGCTCTGCACATGATCATTTTGGGGCCCTGTTTGAATGTCCAACATGACAATTTACTTCTGTCATGTCCAAGTGACCAACCATTGATGTATCCATGTGCCTGCCATCACTGTATTAGTAAACACTGGCTTTGTTGCAGCGTGTGACACATGCATGTTTTGTCACACTCATGTGCATGTTCTATTTCATGATGTCCATCTCACATGGATGGGGGACAGTACTGATTTGCTACCATCTGGGTGTCCTGGTCAAATCTGCCATGGCTATGGTACGTGCCATCTGTGTGCTGGCATGTGTCATGTATGTGGATTGTCCATGCCACTCACTGGCTAATGTGTGATGCAGGTGCTATGCAGCATGCAGCACATGTGTTGCTTTTCCATCTTGGACTCCTCAGTGTCTGCTTTTAGGGTCCCCTTCCACTTCATTGCCAGTGCATGCATGCCAGAGTTAGCGTCATGCGTGACATGTGTCATTTATGTATTCAATGTGTAGATTGTGATGCCTATGTGTGTCGCCTATGTTTTTCCTGCCTTTCTTCATTACTTTTGTTTTATATTTGTGGAGGTGATGAGGCACTAGATGCTTTTGAGGAAGAGGAGATGGTGCAGGGGCAGGAGTACTCACAGCCCCAACCAGGCACCAGTGGAGGACGTGGGGTGGTGGTGGGTGAAAATCCATTAGTCCTACAGACCATCATATCCACGGGTGTCTCTGGGTACACCTCCAAAGACCTCTATGGCTCAGGTGCTGAATCTGACATTGAGACAAATGTCCCGTCGCAAGTGAGTGTTTCTGGGAGAGATGCTGTTCTGTTCAACCCACCTGCACTGGGGGTAGACCCCTCTATGGGGCATTCAGTGTTGGAATGTCCGCCTGTGGTGGTTACGGATGCAGGGTCACACTCCACTATATCTGCTCCTGTTTCTGGGCCAGCAGATCAAAGGAGGAATGCAGTCCTGCAGCCTCAGGCAGTGCCAGCACAGCAAGGTGCACATCACCTTGCCCCCAAACAGGTGTGGTGCCCACCAACACAGTGGGCGTGCACCACCAGGCAATTCTGTGTGGGAGAACTCCATGTATACTATTGCAGCACAACAGGGGGCATCGATTGAGATGATGGCTCAGGCCGTGGATAGGGTGGCCACTTCCATTCTCCCCCCTGAAAGGCAGGTGGAGCTCCAGCAGCAGGCAACATAGTTCATGTGCCGCTCATACTGGGAGGACATGTTGGAGTCCAACACGGACCGACGGGCCGGACTGGAGACTCTGTGCACAGCCATATCTGCAGAGTCACAGGCCGACAGGGATGCCCTGAGGTTAGAATACAGGTCCCTCAGAGATACTATGGGTGCACTTGAGGTGTCCCAGAGCACAAGGTCAGAACAGCAGCTGGAGCAGCTAACACATACACTCTCAGCTGAGCTCCAGGCAACCCGTGAGGAGATCCGGGCATCACGCGAGGCCTTGAAGACAGAAATCTGTGCTACCCGTGAGGTGCTGCATGGGGATCTCCGTACCATCATCCTTCAGAACCAAACCTTTCAGACCCGCATGCTTGCTGCAATGGAGGAGCATGCCAGGGCTTTGCATGGTCTGTCTCCTATATCACGCACACCTTCTAATGTAGCACCAGAGGGTGATGACAGCGACGGTAGTTCTCCCACTATAGGGTAGCTGTGCAGGCCATGAGCCCATGGAGTTTTTTTTTCTCAACATCCACGCATGTGGGTGTTGGGCTGCACCCTGCACTTCCTCCCTCCTGGGTGCCCCCCCCAGTTGAGACATGGCCATTTTTGATTTTTAGTTTTTACAATATTTTTATTTTTATTTTGCTTTTTGGTTTTTCATATTTCATTCCAAATTGCAAATTAGAATTAGAATTTCAATTTTGATTATCCTTTTTTCTTCTTCCTTCTTCAATTTTTAATTTTCATTTTCATTTCATGTTTAATTTGATTTTTAAATTTTCTTTTTCTTTTTTCTTTTTTAATTTAATTTGTATTTAGATTTTTGATTTTTGATTTATTTTGTTTACATTTCATTTACTTTTTTTCTTCTTTTTCATTTTATTTTTTTAATTTGATTTCCTTTTTTGTTGATAACTATTTACTTTCAGATTGTAAATTCATGTTACAGTGTGTTGTTTTGTGTGGCTCCTGTAGGCATCCACTGTGTGTTCCAGCTGGGCACATGCAGGCTTGTCCTGTGTTTGGGTTTGAAACTTGGGTTCCTGACACACACAGCCCTCCTGCTTCCCCTTTCCATGGGCTCACAAGGGTGTGACCAAGTGACAGTAACTTACACAGAGGGATTGGCCTCCCATAAGTTGTGTGGGCAGTCTGTAGTCCAAACTGTGTATACATCCCTAGTGCGATTGGTGATGATTTCTCCACTGCATGGTTTTGATTTGTATATTGTATTCAAGACAGGACTTTTTGCATATATCCATGTAGCTTCTTCATGTCTTAACAAGCCGGTCTCCATTGCAGATGCAGTTCATGTTGTATGCAGTACACTGCCACTTTTGCCTACCAGCAACACACTGGAGTTGGAAGGGGTCGATGTGCTGCCTTTGTCAGGTCGTCACACTTGCACTACTTTAATTTTTTACTGTCATACGTTGCCACTGTTGGGTCCTGTACTAATGTTTTGTCTTGCTGGTAAGTATTTGTTCATGTGTGCTGTTTCTTTTTCATTAGTGACAGGAAATTGTCTTTGGCCTGTTTCCATTTGGGACGGTGCACTTTGTGACACTTGTGTCATGTGTTGTGCATTCATTTGGTTGCTTTCACATAGCATGCCATGCCATGGTGTGTTGGGTAGCTGAGATGGGATTAGGGAGGGGTTGGGTGACATGCCACTATTTGGGTGTACTATTTTGCAAGGGGGTAGTCCTTCATGCTGCATGAATGTGGGCCTTTTACTGACACAGCATTGGGTCTGTTTAAGTAGCTAGGGATGGAAACAATGTAGCACTTCCAGGAAAACAATATCAGGGTGGTATGGTTGTGACAGTTGACTGTCCCTTTTGTCATCATCAGTGTCAATTGTCAGCTGGTATGTGCCAGGCCTGTGTGCACTCCGCAGGGGTGGGATTTTAGTTGAAAAAATTTGCCACAAGCTGGGTACGGACTGCCTCACCACGTGCCCTTTCCCCTCCCATGTGCAACGGCCATGCATGTGGTTGGGGATGTGGGGCACCACCATGTCCACGGGCACGCCCCGCCGGGTTACAACACTGTGCAGGACACATGCTGCCACTATGATCCTGCACACTACTGGGGGCGCAAATTAGCATCTGCCCACCAGAGTGGTCAAGGGAGCGAAAACGTGACTTCAGCACTCCGAATGTGCGCTCCACTATGCCCCGGGTTGCAATATGGGCTGTGTTGTATCTTACCTCAGGTGGTGTGGTGGGGTTCCTTATTGGCGTCATCATGTAGGTGCTCAGAGGGTAGACACTGTCCCCTGATGAGGTGATAATGGTTGTCATTAGTTGGGTTTTCCCATTTCTCAGTGTCTGACATGCATGCATGTGCAGAGGCATTTGTACTCACCAATGAGCCATGTGTCGCCATGCCTCCCAGCTTCCAGGTCCCGGTTTAGGGGTGACATTCTGAATATAAAACTATCATGGCTGGACCCCGGATAGTTGGCATATACTGAGGTGATGATTCCCTTAGCATAACATACAACCTGCAAATTGATGGAATGCCAGTGCTTGCGGTTTCGATAGATGTGCTCAGTGGCCCTGGGAGGGAGTAGATCTACATGGGTGCAATCAATTGCACCTAGCACTTTGGGGAAGTGTGCCACACCGTAAAAGTCCTGGACCATGGCCAGCCTTTCTGCAGGTGTTCTGGGCATGTATATGTGCCTGTGGACTGAGAGGCGTGCAGTCATGATTGCCAACACCTGGTGTGGGCAGCGTGACTGCGTGGCCTGTGAGACACCCCCAACTATGGCACTTGTCCGCTGAAATGACCCAGTAGCCAAGAAATGCAGTACATTGAGCATCTTTTCCAAGGGACTCAGTACTTCGGAGCACAGGGTGGGTGATGTGAGGTCATCCTCCCACTCAGCAACCAGTTCTAGGATTATTTGTGGTGGAAACCTGTACCTCCCATATACCTGGTCATCAGGCATCCCAAAAAGGCTGATCCTGGGTAAATAAATGCAGGGCCTGGCTATCCTCCTCCTCCTGCAGTGTCCCACGACCACTGCTGTGAGGAACGGTATATTCATCGTAGCTTATGAGCTTGTTTGTTTTTTGCACGCACTTTTATGCTGCGCGGGGCCGCTTACACCTGCTTCCTGCTGGCGTATGTGTTTCTGGATTAGGGCGTCTTTTTTGGCACGCGGCTTTCCCCTGTTCGATTCCATGAATACGTGTTGTTTGCGCGTGTGTGGGCGTTGCGAGCATTTAGCTGCGGTACTTCCCCCGTAACGCCCACATTTTCACGCGTTGTTCCCCGTTCCGCGTGTTCTGCCCCGTGTTCTGCCCCCTTTTGTTGTGTGCCATACACATCGCGTGCTTTCGCTGTGTGCGTCGCACACAGCATTTAGTAACGTATGCACCCGTGTGCGCCACCCACGGATTTGGCACACATACCGCAGAAAACACGCGCAGCGCATTCCATGAATCGTTCAACGGCTGCGTGCGCGGCTTTAGCACACATGTGCTGCGATTTTCACGCTTGCGCTCCCCTTTTCAGCGTGCATTAATTCCATGAATTACCCTGGTAGTGTATTATTTGATGTTAAGAGAATGTCATGTTGGGAAACATGATAATTTTCTTTCAAATCACCAGTGCAGCAGTAATTAATTTCCTCATTGAAGGTGCTCAACATCTTTTATGCAGGGACCTTCAGCATGGCAGCTTCCATAGGGCTCCTTGACATGCACAGTATATTTCCGGCATATCTGTCTGGAGGGTGCTCAATGGAGCCACAACACTCTGTGCAAAAGCTGGCCACCATTGATTGTATACATAGTGGAATGGATGGTTCACTTGGTGGCAAGCCGCGCATTTGCACAATTAATAAACATTTCTGCACATTTGAAAGCACTTTCTGAATCCAGAAACGGGATGCAGCTTTAAAGGTTTCCCTACAAAATATCCCCACCAAAAATATTGCCGTACATATGGTCGTTTGTCTCACCATAGGCGATATTTTTGGGGGGATATTTTGTAGGGAGCAGAGGTTGCGGGGGGTCCCCTGCACATTTTAAAATTAATGCAGGGATTGCGTGGGTGTCCTCCACAGGGTCCATGTGTCAATATCGCTGCAAAAATATAGTGATATTTTTGTATCGCAATATTTTTGCGGGGATATTAAAACATGGAACCCCTTTAAATGCAAAGAAATGAGGGTCATCCCCCTGTACCTGTTTGGAAATGTTGGAATAGGCACAAGGGGAGACACTATTCATGATAGGGTTGTTGAGCCCTCTGGATATGTGCAAACCACTTTGTGAATAAAACGACCTGTGCATAGGAGTGCCTGTTTTCAGCGCTTTTTTTAAATTGTTTTATTTACTTCCAGTGGTGTTTTTCCAGTGTTTCCAAACATGTTCAGAATCTGTGTTTATCAGTGTTTACCCATTTGTGCCCTTCAAAAAATTGGAGATAACACTTTTTTTTCAGTGTATGCATAGGTAGGGTAATGTCTCTCAGACCAAGATAGTATGAACACTTTCCGGAGAATAAAGATGAACGTGTTAATCCAGTAATATCTCACATTTCTACAAGTCAAAATGATTGTAATAAATCATGCAATACTTTATCAGGGACTCTTTGCCCATCCTTGCCCTTTCTTTTCTTTCCATGAAGACTTGGATTTGTGAAAACGATATTTTTTCATTGTAGAGACTTCTAATTTTAGCAAATAAGACAAAGTGTGATAAAAGGATTTGCCCAGTAGCATTCACTTTGGTGGAGATAAGGATTATTTTGACTGCCAAAAGACATGGACTGAAAGCAAATAATAACTGTGTTTATCAAGTGCTGCTCACTACAAAATGAGAAGGGAGACTCATCAATGTACCGCCTGAGCCTTGATTGGAGGGGGTGAGCAGGCCAGAACTCTTTAGCGGGTGCTGCAATATCAGGGGATCGTTTAGCAGAATGTTTAAAGGCAACTCACTAGATTAGGTGATAGTTGCTGATATGTTATATGTTTATACCTTCCTGTAAGTCATATGTTTTTTGTCCTCTTCCTCCTGTAAAATGTATTGGTGTGGATGAGCATGGCTCTCTCACTTCTGTGTGGTACCTTTGCCCCATAGGAAAAATCAAAAGCTGGCACCACTGAATATGGCACAGTAAGTGAACATATTTTAATTTTAAAGTGAAATATACAAATGTAATTCAATTGACCTTCCCCTTACAATATGCATACACAAACAAATGATCAGGGTGATACTCTGGATAGATTTAGATGTGTCTTACAATTACTACCACCTTTTATAGTATTCATCTATTTATATAATTTTTTTGTAAAAAAATTAAAAAAACATTTGCAAAGAAAAGGACAAATTATCATACACACCAACATTACTTATGACAAACAAGTTTACAATATGGTCAATTGCTATGTGCTAGAAGAAATAGTTCAAACTCATGTCCCCACCACCCCCCAGCACTGTGGGGCACCTGCCAGCAGGCCCCCACAAATGTCCAACTCATGTCCCCACCACCCCCACCCCCCAGCACTGTGGGGCACCTGCCAGCAGGCCCCCACCCATGTCAACTCATGTTCCCCACCACCCCACCCCCCAGCACTGTGGGGTACCTGCCAGTAGGCCCCCACCCATGTCCAACTCATGTCCCCACCACCCCCAACCCCCAGCAGTGCAGGGGCACCCTCCACCAGGCCCCCACCCACGTCTCCCACCACCCCCACCCCCCAGCAGTGCAGGGGCACCCTCCACCAGGCCCCCACCCATGTCTCCCACCACCCCCACCCCCCAGCAATGCAGGGGCACCCTCCACCAGTCCCCCACCCATGTCCAACTCATGTTCGCCACCACCCCCACCCCCCAGCACTGTGGGGCACCTGCCAGCAGGCCCCCACCCATGTCCAACTCATGTCCCCACCACCCCCACCCCTCAGCAGTGCAGGGGCACCCTCCACCAGGCTCCCACCCATGTCTCCCACCACCCCCACCCCCCAGCACTGTGGGGCACCTGCCAGCAGGCCCCACCCATGTCCAACTCATGTCCCCACCACCCCCACCCCCAGCACTGTGGGGCACCTGCCAGCAGGCCCCACCCATGTCCAACTCATGTCTCCACCACCCCCACCCCCCAGCACTGTGGGGCACCTGCCAGCAGGCCCCCACCCATGTCCAACTCATGTTCCCCACCACCCCCACCCCCCAGCACTGTGGGGCACCTGCCAGCAGGCCCCCACCCATGTCCAACTCATGTCCCCACCACCCCCAGCAGTGCAGGGACACCCTCCACCAGGCCCCCAACCATGTCTCCCACCACCCCCACCCCCCAGCAGTGCAGGGGCACCCTCCACCAGGCCCCCACCCATGTCTCCCACCACCCCCACCCCCCAGCACTGTGGGGCACCTGCCAGCAGGCCCCAACTCATGTTCCCCAGCCAACATGTCATCACAATCTCGATCCCTGGTCCCTATGGTCAGCCTCCAAATGCAAAACACCCATCCGAGTATTGCATCCACCCACTCAGAAATGGCAATTACATGACAGAAGACCAATTGCAAGTTTCGAAAAAAAACACATGTCCCCCACATACACCCAATGGGTGTCAGTGAATCTCAAAACCCATATCATGATATACATGAAACCAATGAGATGATACTACACATTGAAGTTCGATAAAAAAATATGTATTAAAGGAAACATAAATAGATTCAAAAATAAAGAAACAGAAATGGGAATGTACAAAAATGAAAAGAAGCATGTCCGTGAAAAAAATCAAAACCAAAAATCATAATCCAAAGTAATGGTGTCCAAAGTCAGTGTCCACAAAAGAAAATCCAATGGGAAATAATAAATGAAAGCCATTGCTCCATGGGTAAATTGTGAAAGAAAAATAAAATCCAACAGTGAACTATGTACAGACGAGCAAGTCAGGGTCCATTATCCCAACAAAAGAAATGAAACCTATCTAACAACACTAACTAATAAAATAAACTATATACAAAAAGTGGGCAATGTCCAAAAGGTCCAAAATAAATAAAAAAACAAAGGAAACCTAACACTACCTACATAACTATGTACAAGGGCAGCGGGCTAGTCTGACGGCTCACTTTTGGATGTCCCGGGCCAGGGCATCATCGAACTCCTGCTCAATGTCCCGGAGGCGGTCCTCCTCCATGGCCCCGAGGGTCCGCAGGGCCGTCGACATGTCCACCTCCAACCCCCTGCGGATTGCCTCGAGGCACTCGGCCCGCCTCAGGGCCCTCCGCATGGAGTTCTCCGCCCTGACCATTGTGAGCCGTGCCTCTTCCGCCCGCTGCGCTCCACCTCTATTGCGTGGCCCAACCACTGCCACACGGAAGACACTCCCTGTCCTGGGTCCTCCTGCCCTCCGGCCGATGCCTGCCCCTCCGATGTTGAAGGACCCGAGCCTTCATTGCTCCCACCACGTTGCTGCTGCTGCTGTGCCTCTGCCCGTGCACTGCCTCCTGCTGCCTGCACATCCTCTGCCGGCTGGGGTGCAGTCGTTGATGTGGCCACCCCTGCTGGACGTCCGACTCCCGACTGTGGCCAGGATGCCTCCTCCACCAGCCTGGCCGCACCGTCAGAGGCAGTTCCACAGGGCACCCAGGTGACTGATGGGTAGGAAGATGGCACAGAGGATGACTGGAGCATAGGGGGTTCAGTTGAGGAGGGGGTCATAGCAAGCCCCATCAAACGGAGGAATCCGGCCTGGGTGACCTGTCCCAGCAGGCTGACGTGGTCAACGAGCCATTCGAGATGACGTGCAGTCTCCTCATGAAAAGACTGCAGGTCACCTCGCATGGCCCGTTGACGCAACGCCACACCAGTCAGGACAGGCTTAACCCGGACCCAGATAGCCACGTCCGCAGGCAGAGGAAGGCCAGTTGTTGTTTGCTCATCCCCTGCCTAAAAACGGGTCTGGACGTAGGCATCCCTGCTGGTGCAAGATGATGCAGGGACAGGATCAGGGACAGGATTGCACACAGGCACCTCCGTGGCGGCCTGTGCTGCCTCCTGTCCCTGGTCCTGGACTGCACCACTAGCACCAGTGGGATCCCCACCTCCAGACCCCGTCTCTGTTGCTTGCACGGCCTCCTCCTCCACCAAACCTCCCACCAACCTGGATGACTCCGTGCCATCTTCCCCCGTTGGGCCCTGTGGGGTCCCAGCTGCCCCTTCTGCTGCCGAGGAGTCCAACTCCAACCTCCGCCTCTTGGACCTCCCCCCAGCAGCTGCAGCCTGGGACGCGGCACCGGACTCCTCACTCCCCGACGAGATGACAACAAGGGAGGGGAGCCGGGCCTTGCATCTCCGGCTGGCGGTGGGATCCCCGCCGCTGTGCTCCACAGCACCTTCGCCGCCCTCTTCATCAGTTGACGCTGCAGACAGGGAGAAATAAAACACAGGCATCAGGGCACTGTACAATGGACACATACACACATGACAGTTGTACATGAGTGGCATTGGCAAACCTCAGACATGCCATCACAATCCCCAACACACATGTCATTTCAACTCGCACACATGAGCCATACCACAGCCATATCGCAACTGCCAGCACCATCCATACACATACAACAGCATGAGCAGGCAAAGCTGAGCCAGACATCACATGCAACACAGGAAGTGCACCACACATGTACACACACCACCACACTTGCATGCATGTATACACCTCTGCCAAGTGTCGCAGTGTTCAGATGGGCATCCATGTCACATCTGCCAATCAGGCTTCCACATCCCGCTGTCACATGCATCCATGTTGCATCACTGTTGCACCCTTGTCAAATACACACAAATGCACATGTACACAGTGTGGTCTGTCATCACGTGTAATGAGGGAAACACCCGCGCGCGTCAAGTCACAGACGCGGTCACGCGCTAAAGGGACTTTGGTCCAATGAAATCGCATATGCGTGCTGATGTGCATACGCGCTAAGGGCCTTTCCTCGAATTACACGCAGACGTGCAAGATTTTCACGTGCCAATTCACTCCGTATCAAGCTGGCCACGCGTAAGCACATGGAAGACCACGCTCCTGCCCAGAAGGCCGAATCACTGCCCCCCAGACCCCTGAGCACGCTTCCACCTGTCATCTGCTGCTGCCTGACTGCCTGCTGCCCACTGGCCCTGCCATTTGCTGCCTGCACATCAGCAGGGGTGCTGTTGCTGTGACCACCCCTGCTGGAACTGAAGACTCCCGACTGGGATTCCATCGCTCCACAGCCCAGCCCCAGGACCCAGTTGCCCACCCACTCCTGCCTCTGGGGTTGTCATGTTGGGCACTGCAACATCTGGCACCACTGACAACCCCCGGCCAGAGAGGCAGAGGGGCACCAGCTTCAGTACCAACGAAGTTGGTGTCCTGGTGGAGCAAGTCCTGGGGCAGTATGATGCCCTCTTCGGAAGTTCCCGCGCCGACAAGGAAGGACGGACTCGGATCTGGACTGACATCGTGACTGCCATCAACGCGGAGGGGGTGGCAGTCCGCGACTTCCAACATGTCAAGAAACGCTGGGAGGACTTCAGGTCCAGGACCCTGAACAAGGCCCGGCGCCTCTTGAAGGCAGCGGATGCCAAGGGGCGCCGGGGCCACTTGTCGGAAGATCAGATGAGGGTCCTGGAACGCATATCCCCAGCGCTCCACGTCCAGGTCCTTGAGAGGCAGACCCGTCTGGAGTCGAGGGGTAAGTGTACATGCCTCTTGATTGTGAGCTGTGCGTGTGGTGATGTTTCAGTAGTGTGCAGGTTGCACATCTGTTTGTATGGGGTCGAGTATGGGTGTACAGGGCCGTGGGGTTAACACATGCGAGGGCTGTAATGTGTGAGACATGGATGGTGCTTGTGTGTGTAGGCTTGCATGCCAAATGCAGTTGTGTGGGCACACATGTTTGGATGAATGTGTATGTAAGTAGACATGTCCGTGATGTCACACATGTATGTTGTTTTCAGCTGCATGTATCAGCACTGTGTACATGTGCATTTGTGTGTATTTGACAAGGGTGCAACAGCGATGCAACATGGATGCATGTGACAGCGGGATGTGGAAGCCTGATTGGCAGATGTGACATGGATGCCCATCTGAACACTGCGACACTTGGCAGAGGTGTACACATGCATGCAAGTGTGGTGGTGTGTGTACATGTGTGGTGCACTTCCTTTGTTGCATGTGATGTCTGGCTCAGCTTTGCCTGCTCATGCTGTTGTATGTGTATGGATGGTGCTGGCAGTTGCGATATGGCTGTGGTATGGCTCATGTGTGCGAGTTGAAATGACATGTGTGTTGGGGATTGTGATGGCATGTCTGAGGTTTGCCAATGCCACTCATGTACAACTGTCATGTGTGTATGTGTCCATTGTACAGTGCCCTGATGCCTGTGTTTTATTTCTCCCTGTCTGCAGCGTCAACTGATGAAGAGGGCAGAAAAGGTGCTGTGGAGCACAGCGGCGGGGATCCCACCGCCAGCCGGAGACGCAAGGCCCGGCTCCCCTCCCATGTTGTCATCTCGTCGGGGAGTGAGGAGTCCGGTGCCGCGTCCCAGGCCGCAGCTGCCGGGCGGAGGTCCAAGAGGCAGAGGTTGGAGTTGGACTCCTCGGCAGCAGAAGGGGCAGCTGGGACCCCACAGGGCCCAACGGGGGAAGATGGCACGGAGTCATCCAGGTTGGTGGGGGGTTTGGTGGAGGAGGAGGCCGTGCAAGCAACAGAGACGGGGTCTGGAGGTGGGGATCCCACTGGTGCTAGTGGTGCAGTGCAGGACCAGGGACAGGAGGCAGCACAGGCCACCGCGGAGGTGCCTGTGTGCAATCCTGTCCCTGATCCTGTCCCTGCATCATCTTGCACCAGCAGGGATGCCTACGTCCAGACCCGTTTTCAGGCAGGGGATGAGCAAACGACAACTGGCCTTCCTCTACCTGCGGACGTGGCTATCCGGGTCCGGGTTGAGCCTGTCCTGACTGGTGTGGCGTTGCGTCAACGGGCCATGCGAGGTGACCTGCAGTCTTTTCATGAGGAGACTGCACGTCATCTCGAATGGCTCGTTGACCACGTCAGCCTGCTGGGACAGGTCACCCAGGCCGGATTCCTCCGTTTGATAGGGCTTGCTATGACCCCCTCCTCAACTGAACCCCCTACGCGTCAGTCATCCTCTGTGCCATCTTCCCACCCATCGGTCACCTGAGTGCCCTGTGGAGCTGCCTCTGACGGTTCGGCCAGGCTGGTGGAGGAGGCATCCCTGCCACAGTCGGGAGTCGGACGTCCAGCAGGGGTGGCCACATCAACGACTGCACCCGAGCCGGCGGAGGATGTGCAGGCAGCAGGAGGCAGTGCACGGGCGGAGGCACAGCAGCAGCAGCAACGTGGTGGGAGCCATGAAGGCTCGGGGCCTTCAACATCGGAGGGGCAGGCATCGGCCGGAGGGCAGGAGGACAGGGAGTGTCTTCCGTGTGGCAGCGGTTGGGCCACGTCATAGATGCAGAGCGGCAGCGGGCGGAAGAGGCACGGCTCACAATGGTCAGGGTGGAGAACTCCATGCAGAGGGCCCTGTGGCGGGCCGAGTGCCTCGAGGCAATCCGCAGAGGGTTGGAGGTGGACATGTCGACGGCCCTGTGGACCCTCGGGGCCATGGAGGAGGACCGCCTACGGGACATTGAGCAGGAGTTCGATGATGCCCTGGCCCGGGACATCCAAAAGTGAGCCGTCAGACTAGCCCGCTGCCCTTGTACATAGTTATGTAGGTAGTGTTAGGTTTCCTTTGTTTTTTGATTTATTTTGGACCTTTTGGACATTGACCACTTTTTTGTATATAGTTTATTTTATTAGTTAGTGTTGTTAGATAGGTTTCATTTCTTTTGTTGGGATAATGGACCCTGGCTTGTTCGTCTGTACATAGTTCACTGTTGGATTTTCTTTTTCTTTCACAATTTACCCATGGAGCAATGGCTTTCAATTATTATTTCCCATTGGATTTTCTTTTGTGGACAGTGACTTTGGACACCATTCCTTTGGATTATGATTTTTGGTTTTGCTTTTTTTCACGGACATGCTTCTTTTCATTTTTGTACATTCCCATTTCTGTTTCTTTATTTTTGAATCTATTTATGTTTCCTTTAATACATATTTTTTTATCGAACTTCAATGTGTAGTATCATCACATTGGTTTCATGCATATCATGATATGGGTTTTGAGATTCACTGACACCCATTGGGTGTATGTGAGGACATGTGTTTGTTTCGAAACTTGCAATTGGTGTTCTGTCATGTAATTGCCATTTCTGAGTAGGTGGATGCAATACTCGGGTGGGTGTTGTGCATTTGGAGGCTGACCATAGGGACCAGGGATCTAGATTGTGATGACATGTTGGCTGGGGAACATGAGTTGGGGCCTGCTGGCAGGTGCCCCACAGTGCTGGGGGGTGGGGGTGGTGGGGACATGAGTTGGACATGGGTGGGGGCCTTCTGGCAGGTGCCCCACAGTGCTGGGGGGTGGGGGTGGTGGGAGGAATGGGTGGGGGCATGCTGGCAGGTGCCCCACAGTGCTGGGGGGTGGGGGTGGTGGGGAACATGAGTTGGACATGGGTGGGGGCCTGGTGGAGGGTGCCCCTGCATTGCCGGGGGGTGGGGGTGGTGGGAGACATGGGTATGGGCCTGCTGGCAGGTGCCCCACAGTGCTGGGCGGTGGGGGTGGTGGGGAACATGAGTTGGACATGGATGGGGGCCTGGTGGAGGGTGCCCCTGCACTGCTGGGGGGTGGGGGTGGTGGGAGACATGGGTGGGGGCCTGCTGGCAGGTGCCCTACAGTGCTGGGGGTGGGGGTGGTGGGGAACATGAGTTGGACATGGGTGGGGCCTGGTGGAGGGTGCCCCTTCCCTGCTGGGGGGTGGGGGTGATAGGAGACATGGGTGGGGGCCTGCTGGCAGGTGCCCCACAGTGCTGGGGGGCGGGGGTGGTGGGGAACATGAGTTGGACATAGGTGGGGGTCTGCTGGCAGGTGCCCCACAGTGCTGGGGGGTGGGGGTGGTGGGGAACATGAGTTGGACATGGGTGGGGGCCTGCTGGCAGGTGCCACACAGTGCTGGGGGGTGGGGGTGGTGGGGACATGAGTTTGACATGGGTGGGGGCCTGCTGGCAGGTGCCCCACAGTGCTGGGGGGTGGGGGTGGTGGGGACATGAGTTGGACATGGGTGGGGGCCTGCTGGCAGGTGCCCCACAGTGCTGGGGGCGTGGGGGTGGTGGGAGACATGGGTGGGGGCCTGCTGGCAGGTGCCCCACAGTGCTGGGGGGTGGGGGTGGTGGGGACATGAGTTGGACATGGGTGGGGGCCTGCTGGTAGGTGCCCCACAGTGCTGGAGGGTGGGGGTGGTGGGGAACATGAGTTGGACATGGGTGGGGGCCTGCTGGCAGGTGCCCCACAGTGCTGGGGGGTGGGGGTGGTGGGGACATGAGTTGGACATGGGTGGGGGCCTGCTGGCAGGTGCCCCACAGTGCTGGGGGGTGGGGGTGGTGGGGACATGAGTTGGACATGGGTGGGGGCCTGCTGGCAGGTGCCCCACAGTGCTGGGGGGTGGGGATGGTTGGAGACATGGGTGGGGGCCTGGTGGAGGGTGCCCCTGCACTGCTGGGGGGTGGGGGTGGTGGGAGACATGGGTGGAGGCCTGCTGGCAGGTGCCCCACAGTGCTGTGGGGTGGGGATGGTGGGGAACATGAGTTGGACATGGGTGGGGGCCTACTGGCAGGTGCCCCACAGTGCTGGGGTGTGGGGTGGTGGGGACATGAGTTGGACATGGGTGGGGGCCTGCTGGCAGGTGCCCGACAGTGCTGGGGGGTGGGGGTGGTGGGGAACATGAGTTGGACATGGGTGGGGGCCTGCTGGCAGGTGCCCCACAGTGCTGGGAGGTGGGGGTTGTGGGAGACATGGGTGGGGGCCTGCTGGCAGGTGCCCCACAGTGCTGGGGGGTGGGGGTGGTGTAGAACATGAGTTGGACATGGGTGGGGGCCGGTGGAGGGTGCCCCTGCACTGCTGGGGGGTGGGGGTTGTGGGAGACATGGGTGGGGGCCTGCTGGCAGGTGCCCCTCAGTGCTGGGGGGTGGGGGTGGTGGGGAACATGAGTTGGACATGGGTGGGGGCCTGGTGGAGGGTGCCCCTGCACTGCTGGGGGGTGGGGGTGGTGGGAGACATGGGTGGGGGCCTGCTGGCAGGTGCCCCACAGTGCTGGGGGGTGGGGGTGGTGGGGAACATGAGTTGGACATGGGTGGGGGCCTGCTGGCAGGTGCCCCACAGTGCTGGAGGGTGGGGGTGGTGGGGAACATGAGTTGGACATGGGTGGGGGCCTGTTGGCAGGTGCCACACAGTGCTGGGGGGTGGGGGTGGTGGGGACATGAGTTGGACATGGGTGGGGGCCTGCTGGCAGGTGCCCCAAAGTGCTGGGGGTTGGGGGTGGTGGGGAACATGAGTTGGACATGGGTGGGGGCCTGCTGGCAGGTGTCCCACAGTGCTGGGGGGTGGGGGTGGTGGGGACATGAGTTGGACATGGGTGGGGGCCTGCTGGCAGGTGCCCCAAAGTGCTGGGAGGTGGGGGTGGTGGAGAACATGAGTTGGACATGGGTGGGGGCCTGCTGGCAGGTGCCCCACAGTGCTGGGGGTGGGGGTGATGGGAGACATGGGTGGGGGCCTGCTGGCAGGTGCCCCACAGTGCTGGGGGGTGGGGGTGGTAGGGAACATGAGTTGGACATGGGTGGGGGCCTGCTGGCAGGTGCCCCACCGTGCTGGGGGGTGGGGGTGGTGGGGACATGAGTTGGACATGGGTGGGGGCCTGCTGGCAGGTGCCCCACAGTGCTGGGGGGTGGGGGTGGTGGGGACATGAGTTGGACATGGGTGGGGGCCTGCTGGCAGGTGCCCCACAGTGCTGGGTATTGGGGGTGGTGGGAGACATGGGTGGGGGCCTGGTGGAGGGTGCCCCTGCACTGCTGGGGGGTGGGGGTGGTGTGGACATGAGTTGGACATGGGTGGGGGCCTGCTGGCAGGTGCCCCACAGTGCTGGGGGTGGGGGTGGTGGGGAACATGAGTTGGACATGGGTGGGGGCCTGGTGGAGGGTGCCCCTGCACTGCTGGGGTGTGGGGGTGGTGGGAGACATGGGTGGGGGCCTGGTGGAGGCTACCCCTGCACTGCTGGGGGGTGGGGGTGGTGGGGACATGAGTTGGACATGGGTGGGGGCCTGGTGGAGGCTGCCCCTGCACTGCTGGGGGGTGGGCGTGGTGGGAGACATGGGTGGGGGCCTGGTGGAGGGTGCCCCTGGTGCCTGGGGGTGCAGGGGGACATGCTTTGGTGGGCATTAGTGCAAGTTGACATGTGGGTTGGCTGGGGGGCATGGCCATGGTGGATGGGGTGCCTGCAGGACATGTTCAGGGTAGGCCCCTGTGGTGTGAGCCACCTGCAGGGGCCATGGAGGGTGTAGAGGGAACACCTGGGAGGACCCACACGTGCAATTCACATGTGGTCCTCCCCGCGCACCCCTGTAATACACGTACCCTGATGGAATCGCATGTGAAACTTCCTGCGCACCCCGAAATACACGTAGCCTGGACATTCACGTGTGGAACTTCCCGTGCACCCCTGTAATACACGTACCCTGATGGAATCGCGTGTGATACTTTCCGCGCACCCCTGATATGCACGTACCACGCTCAATCGCGTGTGTAACTTCCCGCGCACCCCCAAAATACACGTACCCCGCTCAATCGCGTGTGTAACTTCCCGCACACCCCTGAAATACACGTACCCCGCTCAATCGCGTGTGTAACTTCCCGTGCACCCCCGAAATACAAGTGCCCCGCTCGCACAGGCCCAATTGCTGTATGTTGCCACTTTTGTAATGCGCAGGGACGCTACCGCCTGCCTTCGTGTGGTGGACGTGTTTCGGCTTGTGCGTGTCTTTGGCTGTGCGTGGCTTTGCCCTATTCGATTCCATGAATACGTGTGGTTCGAGTGCGTGTGGGCGTTCCGTCTGCTTCCCTGCAGTACATCCCCAGTTACGCCCTTATTTTCGCGCGTTGTTCCCCATTCCGCGCGTTACGCCCCGTGTTCCACCCACTTTCTGGTGTATGCGCCGAGGTTGTGCGCTTTCACTGTTCACGTCGCGCACGCCTTTCGGGATGTTGCAGTGACGTGTGCGCCATGCATGGGTTTGGCGCACATCCCGAGGAAAACACGCGCAGGGACTTCCATGAATCGCACGCGTGCGCGTGCGCCTGTTTTTTTGCGCTTGCGCCTGCTTGCGCAAAGATTTTCAGCGCACGTTTGTTCCATGAATCGGCCCCTTAATGTTTTCAGAATATGAAATAGCAAGAAAAAGATTGTGCATGAAGAATAAAATCCAAAGGTGGGTAAGCACTATAGTAGTTTAATACATATAGAGAATTGTTTTATACTCATATACAAATCATTATTAGAGTGGATCTAGTAGAAATAAAAGGATCACCTGAACATAATAAAAACGTTTTCTGTTGGAGATGTCCACTTTTAATTTCGTGTGACATGAGAATTGGACATGAGGAGATTTGAGTCATATGTGGAAAGCGTGATGAGAATTACACTTTTTTACATGTATTATATGTATCATTAGTTTACAAAATGTTAATTATATTTGAAGTGTATTCAGATGAATGTACCTATGTTGATTTTATTTATTGTAGTGTTTGTGTTGTTGAGTTTTTGAACACAGGAACCCATCTTTGAGAGATCCATTAATGATGTCCACTCTGATGAAGGCTGTATACAACAGAGCTATGATTATTTGCTGATGAGGCCGAAACACTTTAGTGTTGACTTGTTTATTATGAAAAAGTTATGGATGCACATTGTATAAATAGGACATCTCATTGGGTATATGAAGCACCAATGTCCCTGGAAATAGTGAAGGATGAACAATCAATGTAGAAAAGCTTAGTGAAGTAATAGTAGTTATGCAATATGTCATCTATCTCTGTGTTGATGCAGTTGTGTTTATAATGTGATAATGTAAATAATAAATGTGCTGACATGTATATGTAATATTGATGTGTATGAATTTTTTTCATTTTCTTTGCAAAAGGTTTTAAAAAAAAGATATATCAATAAATGGATTTTAAAAATGTGAACTAAGGTGGTAGTAATTATAAAACAGATGTAAAGCTATCCAGAGTATCGCCCTGATCATTTGTTTTTGTATTCATATACTTTGGCATATGGGGAATCATGGAAGTTGCCAGGTACCCCTTTATTGAAATATACCTATCCCCTAGAAGACAGTGGGCAAGACAAAAGAGCACCCAGACTTTTAAAACAAGTAATGAACACCAGAGAATTAATCTGAAAGATGAAATGTTCCCAAAATATATGCTAGCAAAGAATGAAAGGTGATCACCTCTTAACCCCAGAATTCTGCAGTGGAATATTGCATGGAAAACAAAATTCCAATAAGCGACAAGTGCTTGGGGTCTCATGGGCAAGGATCTGCACTGGGAACAGGACAACCTGGGCAAACTCCTGCTAACCAAATACTTGAGCAATCTTGAGATCTGAAATAAAGTTACGCTGTCGACCCACCTATGTCCTTTACCTGTGCCCAGAAAAGAGCCCAATCAGGGACAAATAACTGCACGAGTCTACAGGGTTGCAACCTTGCTTGCCACTTGCTGGGCAAATATTCATGACTCACTTGCCCTCTCATCATTTCCCCTCCTCACCCACATGTCTAGCTTTCACCTATACTCTGCTTTAACAGGATATCTGGAAAAGTACTCATACCATAGTAAGGCACTCACCTTATATACCAAATATATGCATACTTATAGAACTATGTTAGGAAAAGTGTACAATTATGTTGGTTTTACCCCCATCTTTACTGGGAGACTACAAATACCAGAATGCAATCCAGCAAAAGGCAAAAAAGGCCTCTAGGTTTTGAAAGGCTTATAACAAAATGTAACGTGCAAAAGAGTTACCTGTTTGTGTTTCAGTGTTTGACAAATGAGTTCATCTATGATGTGATGAAAGCACTTTTTGGTGCTACATATGAAGATCTGAAAATTATGTAGTTAGTTAGTTTAAAACTGTTCTGTGTGATATTGGCCTGCACTAGGGCTTAGATTTATGCAACTAACATGTGCTTTCTTTGTGCTTTCAAAATGAAATACTCATTTTCCACCATGGCCTCATGCAAGCCTCGTACATGGAAGCCACACATGGCTTTCCTTTTAAAGCCAACTGGCAGCTGACACTTTCCAGCTCTCCTCCAGACAGATCACATACACAGAGGGCCTCTGGACGCAAACAGAGTCATAAAAGAATCCATGTTAAACTATTTTTTGTAAAGGCAAAAATGTTTTAAGACGTGTATCATCATAAACCACAAAATGGCTGAAATGTGTCTGCAATTCCTCAAAACAGTATAATATTTTTACAAAGAAAACAATGTAACATTAAATGTGCAGTGTTTTTTAATAAGGTCAGAGGACAGGAGGGGAAGCAATCAGAAGAATACATGGGAGGGTAGGGCCCTTTTCTTATTGTATTCCATGCCCCCTCTACAGCCACTCCTCCACCCCCAAACCTTCACGTATCCCCGCTCACACTAAGGCACCACAGGGATATGTTTTTCAGTGTAAAACTAGGAAGCACTTTTTCTGTGTTTTTTTTCTGCTTTTTGGGGGGATTTCACTGACAACAGGAAAGCCTAGCTATGTATTTCTTGAAGTTATACAAATAAAAATGCAGCTCATGCATTTTTTTTATTTTTTTATTTTTTTATTTGCATTACTTTTTGTGAATTAGGTGTATTAAGTGATTTTTTAAAGAGTACATTTCTTTAAGCTACCAAAAGATAATTAATTTTGGATTGTATATTAAAGAAACAGCAAGGTGGAAGCCATTAGTCATGTAGACACTTAGCTGACCATTATTTGCTTTGAAATTTTGTTGGCAGGAAAAGGTCTGACCTCTTCATCAGCATGAAAATGTTATGAGATATAGGAGAGGTAACGGAATTAGGGATAATGTATATGAAGGGCAGTAAGTGGGCCATGACATTATATTCAGAGGAGGCAGAAATCAGAATAAACACCTCAAATTGCTGGAACACAGACATCAAACGGAAGTGCACTTTCTTGTAGTAAGCACATTTTAAAATGATCCAATTCAGGCTGAACAAGTTATCTTTCCAGTTTTCACTGTGTATATATATATATATTAACCCAAACTAACCAATTAACACCTTTCCTATTAATTGATAATGTACCCTTAACAAAGCAGTGAAAACCCGGTTCAGATGAAATGTCAAAAGTAATGTGCTGTTTTTACAGTAGAAGTAAAACGTGCAGGCAGAGTGCATTAGCTGTGATTTCATTACACAAGCTGCAAAGGAAAACATGCAATTTGTAGAAGGCGCTATTGTGTACTGCTGGAAGCAATTGATACAAACATCTCCGAGAGGTTGTTCTCTGAGGGAAGAAATGCCAAACAGCTCGGGTGATGTGTATACATCAGGAAAAAGGCAGGTTTTAGTGAGATTGATGGGGTTAGCATGTACATTCAGGAGACAGAAGGGGTGTGGGCAGATGTTGTTCGGCTGACAGAATAGCAGAGCAGCAGACAACAGACATGCAAGCAAATGACTGGCCAGGATCGTGCAGTGCAAGATTTTCCAGGAAGCTGAGGCCTTGACTCGTGTGTGGCTGAGATTTGCAGAATCCACGATACTCCTGTATGCTAATAATCCAGTTCAGAAGGGTTTCCCTTGATAACAGCGCAGAAATCCCACACACAGTGGAAGTGAGTATTTGTAAAGTGAGGTGCACGTATGGATAATTGGATTTATCTTTACAGTCAGTCAGGATCAAATGATCATTTTATGAACAATTCTTTTTAGCATTTGAAAGATTAAATGCAGAAGTGTAAAGGGAGAAAAAGAAATCTGGCCTGCTGTCATGTATTTGTTTTTGTTTCTTCTCTTAGACTGTCTTCTGCCAATTGTGTCGAACCCAAGGTCTGTGGTAAGATAAGAAATGGGGATGTTTATTCATGAATACAGATTGGTCATGCAATCTAATGTAGAGGTGCCATTTTGTATTAATATTCATACTGCAAGACCTGTTTCAAATAATAGTGCATATTAAAGAAAAGCATTTTTAATACTGAATCAGTGGGGGTGTGTTTTATGTGTCTAAGTGTATTCAATGACATAGCGGGTGTTAAATTACAGAGAAGAGCTCCAGTGTATCAAAAGAGGTAACACATTTTACCACAGGTGGTAAAACAGGAGATAAAGTTTGGCACTCTTAGCAAGCAAGTTTAAAAGTGTATGATGCATGGGTGATTGGTGAATCATGCACAATGAAAAATGCTTTATGAACATAAAGATAAGTGGCTGTGGCGACAGGTCACACTGTCAAAAAGAATGTCAAGTGTGTTAGGCCCAGTGATCTGTGTTTAGAGTTGACCCTAAATAGAATACAGGCAATGGAGGGTAATCTTATCACACCATAAAGGGCATTACCATAACCACGCTGTGCTCCCATTTTACAATTATAGTAAAATACCACCAACTAGGTACAGCCCTCTGACAAAATCCCTAACAGAGTTCATCCAAATCTATCATCCAAATATCTTACATGTTCAACTGCCTCAAACCAACTAAATACAGTGAACAGTGGGTTGAATATTGATTTAGTCCTTTTAGTCAGCCAGGGTTAGTCACCATTGTAACCCACTCAATGTACTTAATTTATCAACCTCAGGACTGGAGGATGAATGCTGAGAAGGGACAGACTAAGGTATCAATTCCAGGTCTTAGTCGGTCATCCTGATCACAAGGCAAGATCATAGCACTTGAACAAATCCTGTGGCATAATACAAACGTTTGGATTGTGATATTGTGCCTACATTATTTTTCTAAAAAAAGCATTTGCTAACTCAAACATTACTATTACACAAATTATTAGACATGTTGAACTCTTATTTTGTTCTCACTTCAGTGTGATTCAATGTAGGACATTCAATATGAATATACATTGTATTGCTATCACCAATATTCATAGAAATCCCAAAATACATATTTAAATCACTATCTTGAAAGACAATACACTTTATTTTGTTCCTAACATTACACATTTGTTTTTCAGTTTGTACCCTTTTCCTTTAAAATTATTTAATGTGATCCTGATTTTAGAATATTTGCATACATATATTTTCCAGTACTTTTCATTAAGTTCAGTTTATTTTCATAACAGTTTACTTTTTTCAAGTTTTTATTCTTCAGAATTGCATATTCTAAGGTATCTGAGAACAGTACATTAAGATTAAAATAAACAACATCTTATTTACTAATAAACCAATAAATTAAAGTATGCATTGTAATCCACTGTGGATTAGTGGCAGTTGGCTACCTCTCTCAGTCTTCAGTATCAGACAGCCTTGGAGATTCCCACATATAGGCCAGTTTAAAAAGTACATACCCCTCCTCACAAAGTCTGCTTAATCTTCTTCAGACTGTGCAGCGATAGTCGTGTGTCACAGAAACTTCCCACTCCCTAACTCCCCAGAGAGTTGTTTACCATCCTTAACCCCAAACCCTTCCTATCAAGACCCCTTAAACTTCTCTCTCTCTGGTATCCCCAGAAAAGGGGTAAAGAAGTTAAAGGTGACACCATGCAAGCAGTGTCTGTTTTCTCCTGTTAGAGACTGGAATGGGCTAACAGTGAAACCACATGCCACATCACTATACATATCACCCTGTGTCACTAGGTATATTCTCTTTCATCACACAAACACAAACAGATACAAGTCATCCACATTTTGCATGCCTGTGTTCCATCAATCCCAACAATCTCAAACGTGTTCCACTCAACATCATACAACATCCACCATACAAAGCCAGAAGACAGGACTACTCTGTCTACACCCCAAGACTCTGGATCATCCTCTCCTTCAACATCTGACTCACCCCCTTGCATCTACAGTTCAGGAAGTAGCTCAAGTCCCTCCACTTCAAGGAATAACTCCTCCCTTACACCTAGGTCCATACACCTTCCACTCCCCACCGTACCTGAGACTGAGTGATCTGATCCCCACTGCTTCCTCCCCTGGTTACTTGTAGATCCATTACTGAAAACTGACCTTCCTCCCCTGTTGTTAGATCCACACTCTATAATTGTAAAGCACTCCAGTGCCTCCTGAAGCTTCGTTTGCACTCAATACCCCAATGATGATAATAATAATAATAATAATAATAATAATAATAATAATAATAATAATAATAATAATCCCTCCGAAAATTGATATACCACCTTATGGTATGCAACACAGACGCTACATAACACCATGCTGAAGAGAGACGCTATTGTATCACTACCCACAGCCTATACAAACACTTCAACAATGTTGAATGGCTCATCCCCACCTCCTTGCCCTTCCTCTCATCACCACAGGCTACATCATACTGCACTTGCATGATGTGAGGAAGCCATATTGTCATGTCCACATGTCCCTCCAATTTTAGGGTACCTCCATCTGAAATGTCGTCAGGCCGAGTACGATAGTTAATTTCACATCCTTACTGTTCATGGCCTGTAAGAATGTCATTGTATTTTCCCTTGTTGCCCCCCTTGCCTTGAAGCGCTTTGAAACACATTGTGTATAGGCGCTATAAAAATAAACTATCATATAATATCATATCATGACTCTATGGAGCTCCTCACTTAAAAAGTCCAGACATCATCAGGTAAAATTCCAAATCCTCATCATCTACAGACTACTTTGGCACACCAAAGCCTTCCACAATAAAATAAATTAAAACACATCTTCAATAACAAAGCGTTCAAACATTATTTTTGGCTGTTAACAAAACCTTGCAGATCCAAGAAAACTAAAATAGCATTCCAATATCTTTGACATGTTTAACATCGAATTGCACATCTCTGAACAAATCCACAACATGGTATTGCCATTTCACCATCTTTTGAGCAACAACATTTAATACTGCTAGACTGAAAAGATCAATATGGCATCCCAATTGACATCCATAATGTATCTTCCACACCCATTTTCACCTCACGCTCGCTAGGTTGCAACACAACCTCTTTAACATAGACACATGCAATTTCACGGTTTGATATTGAAACCAAGCTTACTGATGGCAGTGACAAACTATGCCAAAATCTTATCACCCCAACATGAACATCTGGCTTCACCACCAATGCAAACATTGTCAAGTACTCACTCCACCCAATCCTGTTCGACAACATCAACACCAACTGTACGCTTAAACCAGGACTCTCCATGTATGGTACTCAAGATTCCCACTAACAGCAGGTTTTTCGGGATAACCATAATATAACTCCACTTTAGACTCAATTAATCACATGTATTTTCTGTGGATACCCTGAAAAGATGGAGTTGGATTAGTTTTTGTCGATAAACCATAAAGACCCATTGCTTAAATCACACTCTTATTGACTGAAGCCTTCCTCACCATGGTACATTTAAGAGTCCATGGAAAACCGTAGCCCATGGCCCAAATTGGATTGATCAAGACAGGGCTAAATAATTGTCCTCTCAGGAGAATTAATAAATAAAGATGCAGACACCAAGGTGTAGGAATGCATTACTTTAATATGTATTTATGTGTTGTGTATGTGAAGTTAGTGGACTTGCATGGACTGATTCATTCAGCCCACCATGTGGCTGGATGGAATGTTGGAGAAAAAAAAGGAACAACAGCTGACCTCTTATGCCCATGAATGGTCTTCGCAGGGAGACCTGATTCCAAAGAAAGAACAAGGTTGGAGAGAAAGCACGCTAAGGAAAGTCAGAGAGCAGAAGCAGAAAGGACAGCTCTGTCCTAAAGACAATGTCTGGGCAGGTTTCATGTGCAGGGTGATCTGGCATCATTACCGGGGATCCGGGCTTCATTGCTGAAGCTGCCTGTGCATCCCATGGGGCAGTGAAGGCTGTCAGTCTGCCCAGGAGCAAACCAGATGGGCCCAAGAATCAAAAGCCCCAGCACCATATGTGTCAGAGCCATGTGAGCTGAGCGGACTGAACAAAATGGCATGCCTGTTTCCCCTGTCTTCCCACCCCAAGGCCAGGTTGGGTGGTCCCACCTTGAAGATAAATCCTCCCAGGCCGCTTCTCCCATGGCGGCCTTGGAGGTGAAGAGGGAGAAGGTAGAATTCTGCATCACCATTAATGGACGAGATGGTGAAGAAAAGCCCTGGTTTCCAAGTGGGGCATTTTGAGTGAATCAGGAAGCTCGAGCATGGCAACAGACTTTGTGAGACAAGCGGTCATGAGGCCTGGAGTGAACCACAGGCTTGGAGGTCAGTGAAGGCAGAGACCCCGTAGCAACGGGGGCACTGCCCGAAAATAAATACGTCAGGATTCAGCATTGATCGTGGGCAGCCCCCACAAAATAGGGCTGCCCAAGTAATTGCAAAAGGGTGGTGGGAGCAGCAGTGAGTCTGGTGGGCCTCCACTTAAGCCTGGGAGCCACCTAAGGACTGTTTGTTTGCACAGGCATCCATAATAATACCTAGTGGCTCTATGTAGTAGACAGGGCCACAGAAGGAGTACATTGTGGGGAAGGACAGTACCGCCTACCATCACCACTAGTTCTTTCATGGGGCAGATCACAGAAAGACATGGGGGGGCTGACTGAAGCACAGGTCCCAATGGGATCCCTACAAAACCCACCTTGGTGTCTGTGTCCCATTAGAAGAGAAGGTAAGCACTCAGGGAGTAGCTCATTGCCAGTTTAACTGCAACTTTAATTGCAGGTGCAGCAACCCTCCCTATCCAGCTTGCCTGGTGTGAGAAATCAGAAGGTGTATCGCCCGCTAGTCCCGGCAGGTCTCTCTCTCAGGTGGCCAGGGCATGGCCATCGCCTTTGGCTACAGACCCTGCGGGTGGACCAATGAGAGAGGATCACCTGGATGAGGGGTCTTCGGGGAGTGGGAGTTGGACACCTGATGGTGAGATTCAGTATCCCCCTCCCGGTAACACCTTTACTGCATCCTACCCGATAGGATATTTAGAAACTTTACTCCCCCCCCCCTTTCCTATCACGCACCCTTTCACATGGACCGCCCGCTCTGGGAGAAAACAGACTCACACCTGAGCATTGTACCTGACATGTCCCACTACAATGGTCAGGCAGTTACTGATATTCACTCTCACGCCTGACTTCCATTAAACTTCCCCACACGGATAAAAGGCTTAGCACGAGAGCACACTCTGAGTGAGGCAAAGCACATGAAGGAACAGTACTTTTCCGATGGCAGCTGAAAGAGGGAATAAAGATGGCAAACCAAAACGGGTATGAAGGAAGGACATACACTTGACCTTTCTGATGAGGAACCGTTGCTTTTCAGTTGCCTCTAGAGTTCAAAGCATAAGACCAGCAAACCATACTAGAGAATCCTGTGTTGTGTGTCAGAGATACCCAGGGCCCTCCTGCACAGCTGACCGAGTCGGGGAGGATCAGCAGCTGGCATAGTACCATTGTTGTCTCCATGATCAAAGCAGCACCTGAGAGATCAACACAGCTAGTGAGTTGGGGTAAACCGATGCAAGTCCAGTCTGTGTTGAAGTCAAGGTAGCAAGCAGCAAAATTGTATAAAGGGCACAAGAGCGAAGATTGAAATGCGTGTGATGAAAGACGCTAGGAAAGCTTAATTGCCAAAGGATGTTTTGAACATTTAAGAAGAACGGTATAAAACCAGTGAAAGGCACCACGTCTGTGCTCAGTCGAAGGTCGCTGTAAGATATCCAGCCAAGAAGTGGCAGAAACAAAAGAAAGGACAGTGTGTGAAGTGATTTGAACTGGTCCTGCAACTGTTTAAGAAGAACCCATTGCACATTTGAAAGTCTTCGATCTTTGATATCAAGAGGAAAATGTACAAAGTGAGATTACATGGTCCGAGTCTGAACGAGGGAGACCAAATGTGAACTTTGTGAAAAATGAGGTCCGAGCACGAACGAGGGAGGGCCATGGTCCGAGGCCGATCGAGAGAGACTACTTGTGAATATTGTGATAAAATGGGACGGAGCCCGTAGGAGTGAGACCCATGATGAACACTGTAAGCGAGAACTTGTGAATGTGAAATCCTGATAAGAAATGAACTTTGATGCTTGTTTGTTAAGATAGGCCCTCTGCAACAAGAGACTGTATTTGGGAAATAGGCTTTGGCAGAAGGTCCTGATACCCATGCTTTGAACTATATCCTCTTGGCAGAGAAGCCAGAGCGTGTGTGAAACTTGAACATGCCGCCTTGCCCCATGCTGAGAACGTGGGGAAGGAAAGCCAACTGCTCACTTATGCTGACATATTATTTCTTGAACACTTTTAGTTTTGCATACTCCATTGTCCCACACCATTTTGTATTTAGAAGTAAGGCTTGGCAATAGATGTATTAGTATAGCCTCTTTTACTTTGACAGAGCTTCGACTAGGACTGCGTTATTATTATTTGATGGTCAAAGCTTTCTCCCATCCTTAGATTCAGGTTAAGATAGGCGTTTAACCAACCCATTGAATTTCAATGAACACTCTTGAACAGTGATTACTTGTGTCTGTCTTCACTGTTCGATACCATGCCTTCCTTACTTTGGGGTTGGGTCTAGTAGGTTCCAATGGGGATTGCTCCTGGTCAGGAGCAGCGATAGTACAATCCCTGGTCTAGGCTGTGACCAGAAAACAGGGGCTTCAGAGCCGACACTATTAGGCATTATAAACTCCAGTGAACGGACAAGTAACAAGAACACCTGAACACATACTAAATCCCTCAGTTCATTACACAGACAGCTAATCAGCACAGCCAAAGGCAGTGACAACAGAACATACAAAACAGAAGCAACCATACAAAACAAGGCCCTGTTCAAAGCCATTGAATAATGCATCAATTCCTGACCTTGCAATAAGCCGTTTTACTGACAAATGCAAAGCAATCAATAATGTAGTCACATCCTGCATAGGGAAGCTCAAAATCCACATTGGCTATATTGTCATCCACCTATGCACCCTGCAAAATATCAGATGTTCAATTCTAAGAAACTCACGCTCATAGACTTGTTTGTGATCCTCTCACACCTCGACACCATGGTTTCCAATAATGACATCCTACCCGCCAGAATACAGATAGCCAAACATGCAAGGCCATACCACCTTTCCTCAGCATTTTGAGCACCTTAGTCCCCCAGGGCACCTGCATCAATGCACTCAAAGCAGGAACATTTCAACTACTCCTAAATAAAACATCATTCCCGTCCAACAACCACACCAACTACTGATCATTCATTCTACAGCCCTTCCTTGGAAAGATTGTCAAAAGCCATCACTACGTCAATCAATATATTTCTCATCAACATGTCTGGGCCCCAGGAGCGTGAAACAAGGAGCACCAGATACCAATATGTGGCCGGATTCACAGGCCCTACGCCACTAGATTCAAGCATTGAAACTATGGATCAGCAACAGCAGTACATCAGAAGAAGCAAGCTCAAGTTTGGGATTACATGTCACAGTGGCCAATGGACCGGATGTACGTGAACATTTGAAAAACTGAAAAACGTAAAGTACACAATATACGGTGCTCACATGGAGAACCCAATGGCACATTAAAAGTACCCACTACTTCCAGTACCCCACTTACCTGTTCCTCCGCCTCCTCACTTCCATACATCGATGATTCCTTCTCCCAGCAGTGGAAGTTTCCCAACCCTAAAGTGGGTGGGGACTTCTGCCGTAGGGTTCCTTTTTTGTTATTTTCTTTTAACAGCGCTGCACTCCTCGCGGCTGATGCATGGAATACCCCCGCCCCCCAGCTCACGAATCCCATTATACTGAACATGTGGAGTGGGGGACAGCCCCGCAATCCCTGTTCGGTATAATGGGATTCAGCATTTTCTTACATGGTGAATGCGGACAAAATGCGCATTCAGCATTTTGTTTTCGACATTTTCAATGGATACCAATGGACCGACTCTGGTGGGCAGACATTCTGGGCAGGATCCGTTATATGTCCAAGGAACACACTGTTTGGATTTCAACCAAAGACAAGTCATTACAGCCCTGGGCCTTCACTCAGCTATGTACAACTCAGCTTACTATACATCCAGAGAAAAGACAGAACAACGTGGACCAGATGTAATGTGTGTATCCTCACTTAGACCATAACAAAGTAAAGCTATGCATCTCTAGTGTGTAAACCATGTTATCTCCACAGGGCCATAAGTCATGAGTTAGAGTTACCCGAGAGATAGTTCCAAAAACTCAATACGGTAACTCAGAGTTTTAGTCTGAAAAGCCAGTTTTAGAGCAAATGGCTTCTATTGTAGTTCGTGTGTGCAATAGGAATGCTAATGGACATGTGTTCTATGACAGCAAATGTTCTAGATGGCAAGCCAACCTCGTCTGACCTCAACCAAGCACTACATGCTCCAAAGAACTGCTGAATGTTAAGTCAAACTTTCTGAAATATACATTTGATTTTAAAAAACAGTCTTAATTGAACATCTCATGCTTTTTATAGTTCTGTCAAGAAACATGTTTAGTATTGCCACCTGGTGACATGTTTGCGACCAAAGATGTGTAGCATATAAAGGTGATGTGTGAGTGCTGAGTCATGCATGTCTGAGAGAGGGCAGTGACAAGCCTTAACTCTGTCTATCCTAAATGAGTAGAATGTCTTGGTTATGCCAGAACTCATTGTTCATGTCCCCAGACTGCACTAGAACCAACGCAGCCATCCAATATCCATTCCCTAATCATGTCTACAGTATTCCGAACCCCTTCTTTGCATTCATCCGAGAAGGACCACTTCCATTACCATCTCTGTACACCGTGGTGTTCCATCCATTGGGCACGCAGGAGATCAAGCGTGATTTGAATACTTGTGGTCTCCATAAAATTCAGTATTTCTGTGTAGCCTGAATCCACACATGTGAAGGGAAGAATCACACTAACTTCTGCCTCCTTCTGGAATAACAATCCCCTTAAGAGCAAGACACAGCTCCAAAACCACAAACATCCAAGCCATTGGCAATGCTCGCAATATCATGCATAATGGTGGACGGGACTTCTTACAACTGCTGTCTCTCAAAAGATGTCTTCACTGTTGACCACAAAACCTTGATTAACATCTTGTATAATTGTATGAGCTGCAGAAACACAGTTTTGAATTAGTTTGCATTGTATCTTAATATTCATAACCAGTTGGTTCAGATGGGAAAAAGCAGATCCTAAAGTCTTGCAAAAAATAATCCCACTTGTTAACACGCTACACAATCATATTGAACCTCTATATAAAGTGAATAAGTGCCTTACAAATGTGCAGTAAATAAATAAATCAAAATGAAGACTCTTCAGCAACCATGACATCAAGCCCCACCACATGATATGTAAGTGTACTTGTAGGGTACCTCAATCAACTACATCGCACAACTCGCCCTCATTCCACCCACTATGTTAGGTACCTATATACATATAAAACCGAAAACATATTAGTTGCTAACAGTCAAATTGTTCCTCAATAGAATCTTCCTGGTTTCACAACAGAACAAGCCACCAGTGCAACATTAACTCAAAATTGTTGTGTAGACAATAGCCCCTGTATCAAGAAGCCTACAATTTGGTTTGGATTGCCCCAGGAGACATATGGAATGCCACTTTCTGATTAAGATTTGGGCACTATGAGTATTTGGTGATGCCTTCTGAATTTTGCAATGCTCCAGTAGCTTTCAAGTGTTTTCCTCAACAAAGTATTCCATGACATTTTGGATATTTTTGTTGTGATTTATTTGGATGACATTCTAGTTTTCTCTCCAAACTATGAACACATACAGCATGTTAGAGACATACTCCAGAGATGTTGAACCTATCGTCTTTCTGCTAAACCATCTAAGTGCTTGTTCAATCAAAAAAGGATATTGTAATGTGGGTGCATTTCAAAAACACAGATGATGGAAATGGATCCCAGGAAGATCTAGGCTATCATTCAGAGGCCCACCCGCGTACCATTAAAGATTACCATGGATCCCAGGAAGATCTAGGCTATCATTCAGAGGCCCACCCGCGTACCATTAAAGATTACCATGGATCCCAGGAAGATCTAGGCTATCATTCAGAGGCCCACCCGCGTACCATTACAGATTACCATGGATCCCAGGAAGATCTAGGCTATCATTCAGAGGCCCACCCGCGTACCATTAAAGATTACCATGGATCCCAGGACGATCTAGGCTATCATTCAGAGGCCCACCCGCGTACCATTACAGATTACCATGGATCCCAGGAAGATCTAGGCTATCATTCAGAGGCCCACCCGCGTACCATTACAGATTACCATGGATCCCAGGAAGATCTAGGCTATCATTCAGAGGCCCACCCGCGTACCATTAAAGATTACCATGGATCCCAGGAAGATCTAGGCTATCATTCAGAGGCCCACCAGCGTATCATTAAAGATTACCATGGATCCCAGGAAGATCTAGGCTATCATTCAGAGGCCCACCCGCGTACCATTAAAGATTACCAGATGTTTCTCATGTTTGCAGATTTTTACAGGAGTTTTATTTACAGATGTTCTCAAGTCCTCCTTCCTTTGACACATCTCCTCAACTACGGGGTCATCTATGAATGGAACATATCCACACAAACTGCCTTCCATTACCTCAAGGAGTTATTCACTACAGCTCCCGTCTTCTTGATTTCAACCTACCACATTCTGTCCAGGGCCCTGGGAGCCTTGGTTTTAGAAATGGATCCTGACACAAAAAAAAAAAAAAAACTGATCCATTGGCACTTACTTTCGGTCCAGCTGAAAATATTTATTCTTTATTTGACAAGGAACTAGTAGCAATTAGAGATGCTTTTGTTGCCTGGAGACAGGTAGAGAACAGATGAATAAAAGAAGGTTCCTGTTCCACAGTACCAAATTGATGATATGGTTTGGTTGTCCACAGCACACATACACCTTCCTGATTGTACTCGTAAGTTCAAACCTAAATATATGGGGCCTTTTCATGTTCCTCGAGTCATTAACACTGTAGCCATGTAACTATATCTCCCTTCCAGCTATAACATTCACCCGGTCTTCCATGTTTCCCTACTACAACCTGCCCATTCCTCTTCTATCTACCCATCACAGACTAAGACACCATCACCAGCGGTAGGCCGTTAAAAAGCATTTGAGATCCAAAGGATCTGTGATTCTAAATTACCATGGAATTCCAATTTCGGGTCCATTGGAAAGGATATGGACCATTGAATTGATCTTGGGGGAAAAAAGAAGGGTGCCATGGGTTCCAAACTGACTATGAAGTTCCAGTCGAGATAACCCAATAAGCCTTGTGCAGTTCTCATTGGTGCCCCTTTTCCTAAAGGGGGCTTAGGATGGGGCATGCTGCAAGGAACTTGCGGCCCTTCCCAGCTTACTATGCCGGTTCTCACCTTTTGCACTGGCACCTGGTGCAAACATCCCGATGTGCAGTACCACACAGCAGCAGCTCCTTATGCATTTTGATGAAGTGGGTGTTCTGCCCTATTGACT